>NC_092236.1:2095533-2168033 GCF_036320965.1 Panulirus ornatus | reverse complement strand
GTGGGTTACCATAACCTCATGTTGGTTACCATAACCTCACGTGGTTACCATAACCTCACGTGGGTTACCATAACCTCACGTGGGTTACCATCTTGTCACATGTTGGCCAACGTTTCCCCAGCTAGTTCGCCTTTATTCTTCCTTAGCTTTCCTTTCTTTGTATGGTAAATTTTGGTAAATTTTCCTCTTGCTGCTTAGCTTTCCTCTTCTGTGTTAGCTCTGCCTTTGCTTGATTGGCTTCTCTTGTTTGTTAGCTGTCTGTCTGTCTGTCTGTCTGTCTCTCTCTCACTCTCTCTTTCCCCCCCCTCTCTCTCTCTCTCTCTCTTTGTTTGGCAACTTTACTTTATCTAATTAATTTCTTTGAAGTAACTTTTACGTTATTAGCTTTTTCTTATGTTGCTTAGCTTTTCCTCATTTTGGGTTAGTTCTCTTTTTCTTTTTTCTTAGCTTTTCTTCTACTCTATCAGCTCTCCCGGATGTTATTCTTTCATTCGTTATCAACTGTTTTTCCTGTCTTTATGTACCTACTTTTCTGTTTTTTCTTGACATTTCACTTGTTTAATATTTTTCATCGCCATTCATCAGGTCTGTCCTTCATCTCTGGGTAATTCCTTATCTCGTGGCCTGTATCTCTCGCTAATAATATCGTTGGTTCATTTCTCATTTATTATGAAATTCACATCTTTCGTTAACCATTCATATTTTGTAGTCTTTATTTTCTTTGAATATCTTCGCCTTCGTGAACCATTTTTACTCTCCTTATCCATTTCTCGTTTTCTTAACTGTATGACCACTAGTCAAATTCTCCCAACTCCTCTGCCGTGTAACCTCTCTCTGGACATCGTGTTCTTCGTTTAGTTTGTTCCCATATGTTCAACACCACATTTTGTTCTCCATTAGACCTTTAACACAACAGCTTTTTCTCGTTAATCTTACTACCATTCACAAATCTCGTTTTCCCATAAAAAAGCTTACTTTGGCATCTTACTCTTCACTGAGCATCATTCACTATATTACTCAGATAACATCTTACCAATATCATGTTTGTTATTCTGACTATCCTTCATACACTCCTCACCCTCGTTAACTTTATTGTAATTTGTTCATCTGTTTTCTCTGTCCCTCATTAACCATTCTCTCTCTTCCAGGAAGGAGTACTTTTCGTTGGGATATCCTTCAGTAAGTTATACTTTATGAATCAGTCTCTCTTCTTAAGCAAAAGCTTCCAATTCAAACATGCTTCCCTTAGGTCACGACCATATTCCTCGTTTGACATCTGCATTAACCTCTTCATCAATAGTCATCTGTGAAGATTATCGTTCACCATTTATCCTATCGTTAAGCTTTTCACCGCTTGACCAAAATTGGTTTCCTTCGTTCGCCATCAATCCCTTGATTAACCGCAGTCCTCTCGTCAACCACATTACTCCTGGTTAATCACATTCTATCTCGTTGACCGTCATTCCCATACATGATCAACTTTATCTTTTCTAATTATGCTACCCCTCGTTAAACATCCCCTTGCGTTAACCATCCTTCTGCTTACGCTGGCCTGCCACATTGAACATTCCTGCTGGTGGGACGTTGAATGCCGGGCTATTGGATCCCCAGATCATTAGGCAGCAGTTCCTCCCTCGACGACTCCTGATGGGGGGGGGGGGGGGGGGTCTTCCCCATGACGCACACAAGGGATAATGGGAGAAGAGGACAGAGGAATATGGGTACGGCCGCTGCACGCAGGACTGCCCTGGTCACGGATAATGACAGGAAGATACGGCAGAAAGTGGAATGACCTGATGTACACAAGATGAAGATGATACATAATGAACCAGGAAGTGTAACGGCACGTTCCTGTAACAAAAAACTAAATAAGTAAATATATATATATATATATATATATATATATATATATATATATATATATATATATATATATATATCACAACTCGTGTGGAAGGTATCTTTATATGGCCCAGTGAGCAGCAAGAAATACCAGCGTAATATAGATTTAAAACCCTTGTGTCATTGTTAACCTTCACAATTTTTTTTTTCTAGATGGCACGTAACGAAGTGTCTACTACATCATCGGTGATTTAATACGTCTGTTAATTAAAATGATAATCCCTGTAGTATTCAGCGGGATTCTGTTTGAAGCTATAATCAGGTTTAATTCCGTAAATGAATCGTTAAATGTTTTATATAAACGAGTTCAGGGAAAAGATATGAATGTGATGATTGAATTCAAGTGCTTCCGTTATGGTCAATCTATTTCCTGTAAAAGTTCTAGATATTCTCATTTGATGTTCTCTCTCCCTCTATTTCATTGTGTTTATCACACATACACACACACATATATATATATATATATATAAATATATATATATATATATATATATATATATATATATATATATATATATATATATATATATATATATATATAGTTATCTATGTATATATATAACAGGGAGGTGGGGCCAGAATATGATTCACTGTTTACCAATACATAAGCTCGGGATCATCCACAGTTGCCAGCAACGTAATACATTAAAAGTCTAAATGCGTTAGTGATCACATGCATAAAACATTTTACGGGCCTGTGTTGCACCCAGGGTGCGTCACAGGGAAGATCTGGCTACACTGTGTGACACCACCGTCGACTTGCTGTAAGGTGGACAGTAACTTGCTGTGTGGCAGACGTTGACTTATTACGTGGTAGCTAATAACTTGTCTGTAACCTCTAATAACCCTATCGTATGGAAGGTAATGTTGTGTTTACTATGCAACAATCTACTGCGTGGCATGTATCAAATTACTATATGTTGGGCAACAACTTGTTGCGTGGGAATAAACAATTTGTTGTGTTTGTGAACAACAACTTACAGTGTGGCAGGGAACTTTTTTTTTCCAGATGTCTCGAACTTACATTTTGTGGTTTGCATTGTTTCATATGACACATAATCAAGTCTCATGGCAGATAAACAATATAAACAAAAAGAAATAAAAGGTAACAAGAGTCATCCCTGATAAGTTACTACATCATTTCATCCAATTTTATCTTCATGAATTAGAGTGTAAATACCTGGGATACTCACTGATGATATCATTTATCTAAGCTTATCATCCGTAATATTGAACATTTGAAAGTTACCAATTGCCTTGAAATGACTTTGTTTGTGCATAAATGAAAGCTTATTGTTATCGCATTCGTTATATCATCAGCGACAACACTGTATGCATTATCTAAATATCTCTGCGGGAAAAGTGATCATAAGAATTAATATATAAATTTTTCGCAGTAGCAGTCATGGTAAGGGCAAATGTATGTCTCAAGGAAAACCATGTTAGTTCAAAATGCAATACATCGGATTACTTGAAAAAGGAATTAACTTGAAATTCTTGAGTGTTTATAAACCAGACACTCTAAAGTTGAAACATTATAGAAAATGATTTCCCACCAGGAGATACTAAACAGCCACAACTTTAGAGAAAACTTTATATTAGTGTTAAGCATTTTGATCAATATTCACTCATGACCTGAGCTGGGATTCATGATAACATCTGGTGATGCTTTATGCACTTGATCCAACCAGTATAACATGATCTAGAATAGAAGATCAAGTCATGAGTGAACACTGATCAAAATGCCGAACACCTTACTTTTGACCTGACACTGATTGACACAAGAAGTAAACTCTCTTAATTCTTCCTCTTTCACTCTCGAACTACCTCCAACGCACACAAGCATTCTGAGTCTGTTGGAAATATCTACTTCTCATTTAGCAAGATGATCCATCTCTCGCTCAAAAATCTCTGCCACACACACAGCACCACCAACAGTGCTGGAAGGAACTACCTTCTCCACTACCTCAGTCTGTCATGACACATTTGACAGAGCCATACCATCCCAAACAGAATTTCATTCGTATGATTTTCTATTAATCTCCTCACCCCCACACACTGTGATAGCCTCATATCTTACTTTAATACTTTCTAAATGTTTACAGTGAAAAAACTGGTAGATGCTAAATCCATGAGTTTACCTCATCATTTGGAAAAGTATCGACTTTGAGATGTTATTTCAGGAAAATAACAATAGCTCTATTACCGATTTTAAGGAAAACTAAAGAGTAATTGATTTCAGTTTAGTTAACTGAGGGTCTGCCTAGAATGCGTGGTGTTCTATGGCCTCCACTTTCTGTAGGTGCAGACAATTAGCAAATTATAACGAGAGATATTACATGCACAAGTAGTGGAATAAATTGACTAGATTAATGCAGAAGATTATAGTAGGATGCCAGACTCAGACAGACTAACCCAACCAGCCAGCATTTGATCCGACTGAACTAAGTATTGCATATCCACAGTGTAAAAGTGTTTGCTATACTCATAAAAGCAATATAAAGAATAAACAAGTCACTTTCTCTTTGAACTTTTCTTGACAGTATCAAAATGTTTAGCAGAAAGAATTCAGACTTTTTTATATTTTCAATCATAAGTTCTATGGTCCAAAATATTCTTGTTCTACTCCCTAATAATGTTGCATTCAGAGTACATTCAAAAGAAATCAAATTAGAACGGTTTATAGTAAAATAGGAAGACATTCTCTACGCTACATCGTCAGCAGAAAACGACTATATCATACGCATAACTAAAGTATAAATATAGTTTGGAACCGACTGATTGTACCAAAGGAGATTCCAATCGAACACTGTGAGCCTTCCTCGATTTGTAGACCTGATGAAACAACTTAATGTAATTTCGTACTATTAGATGAAATCAAAAAACCTCCTCAGTTATCAAAAGATCTTCCACTACATTACTGCAATTATTGACTTAAGCCTCAATGACGACCTATCTTCATAATAGGAGAGCATCAAACATTTTGCATAATATCTCTGAAGCATCTGTTGCACGATATCTTAAGAATGAAAGGATAAAATATTCTTTTGAAAATGGATGATGAAAAGTCCTTCAGCACGTACAGAAGGCTGATAAAAACGGACAAAAGTTGACAGGGGGATACCTAGTTCTCCTGACTGCTACCATCCCCAGCTGTGAGCCGTCACCTGCTCTATCCAGGAGTCTAGTTCAGGCACACATGATCATAGTTGATCCTAGCCTAAGCACTGGGAAGCTCAAGAAACTCGGTTTTTCCCGCCTCGGTGAGAGAGCTTCAAGAAGAGACGAGTCAGCCTTCGAGGAACAATCCTTGCTTGGCTTTTTCATTTGCTACCCGTTTAGAAATTTTATCCATGGAAGATTATCAACTCCACCTAACTTATCTATGGCATTCTCCTTCGTTTCCATTAAAGCATACATCAGTTTGATGTCTTTAGCCCTTACATTCCCTTTTGTTCCACAAGCCAGAACTCAGACATGTAACGTGAGAAAGTTTATAGCCTTTGGTACTTCAGCGAGTTATCAGTTTAAATGATTTCTGTTAAACAACTTAAGAACAACAATGGACGAGCCATCTAGCAGATCTAGCAGTCACTAAGGTGAGTTGTGACCCGTAATACATCGTTTAATGACAACAGTGACTTCTTGCCTCTGTTTCAGCCAGAAAGCTTAAGAGTTCGTTCTAAACCCTTTGCGAAGTAGCTCATTAAATGTTCTGAAAGCTCTTGCTAAAAGACTCAGTCCTCAGCTCTCTACCTTCTGAAGTTACATCAGTTCAGTATCGTGGATTCTTAGCGTCATAGTGGCAGTACTAGTGAGCTCAGATTAGCACATATAGTCACTCATATATGACTATCCAGACTGGCTAAAGATGGCAACGGTTTTTCTACCATAGATGCAAAATTCTTGATGTTTGCTTATTTGTACTTTTTCTGTGGATTGATGTGTTAGTCTGCAGTGGATCACATTTCCTAGTAAAACATGTTCCTCTTCCTTTCCGTCATGAAAGCAATTCTTTCCACCAGTGTAAACATCTTTGGACGGAGTTAGATTGCATGCGTTTCTTATTTAGTGTGATACAAGAGCCGATTCATTATCTCAGATTTCAACTATTTGTTTCGACTAACCGCATTTTGTGTTGAGAACAGAATATCAGTAGTCCTCTAACCCTAAATTCATGCCTTCGAGAGCCCACCTTTTGAACAGTTTCATTGCTTCAAAACGTGAACTATATTCCTGTGAAATACTTATCCATTTCTTTCGTGATTCTATTTTCCGATAGTTAAGACTTTGTTAGTGTTACTGGTCAGTTTCTTCTATTGTCTTTCCTGTACACATGCACATCATTTTGGTCTCTACCGTTTTTTTGGTGCTGTATCGTCTTCCAACACGTCTCTTGACTTCTCAAAGAGTTTATCTTTACATTTTGAGTAAGAATAACCCGTTTGCGTGCAGTTACCTGCTCATGATGTACACTTATAGCGCCACGTCTCTTGAAATCTATCGTTAAAGTTTTTAAACATTTGCATACTTTGCTTGTTCCATTCATTCACCACTACTGCCATGAGGGTACCGAGTATCTTTTCTAACACGTCTCTTGTTTACCGCTTCATAATAACCTGTGGGTCCTCGATCTCCGCTTGTTTTAAATATCGGTTCACTGTCGCCATCATCAAACTGGTCTGGAAACAAAAAGGTCCTGTCAAATCACACCTTAAGCCACGTCCACACGGTCGAACTGTGCCTGGCAGGCTGTGCCTGGCAGGGCAAAGTCTGCAGACTATGCCCGCGTAAGGTGTCCACACAGCTGTCTGTGGTGGTTGGAGGGCAGTCGGACGCCAGCAGTTGTTGTGAGAGAGTGGTTCATTACGGTACGATCACCATGGTGCGCGCCATACTTCGAAAGAAGATAGCACTATTGGCAACAATATCCGTACCCAGTACATGAACTACTTCAATGCAGAGGGTGCTGTGCAATGGCAGTATAGAATGGCAAATGTATAATTGTGTAGGTGCCCCTCCCCATTCCCGCAGATAACCCTCCTTCCCCGCCCGCACTCACCACCTCGGCCTCTATGCCCTGTCAGACTTTTCCCTCATCCCCTCGTTGTCCACCATCACTTTTGTTATCAACACTCCCTCTATCACATTTACATACGAATTATGTATCAGGAATTATTGTTGATGGGACTATTGTTCAACCTGTGATTTTGTACCCTATGATAAAAGTTAATTCACAGACATTGAATACACATTAAAAGAGTGGGACTATGAAATGCTGGTTTAACGTGAACCATTGCAGTCTCCCTTAACCCAAGACACCTATTTGACATGGTAAAATTGGCTGATTTTGTAATATACCTATACAGGCTGTCTGAAAGTAATTGTTGGATTTCATTACCCTTATGTGAGGCATATGATTGAAAATTGGTTATATACTCAGAGAGAGAGAGAGAGAGAGAGAGAGAGAGAGAGAATAGTAAGTACGTACGTACCTCGGAATCAGAAACATCCTCGGATACTGTTTCTGTAGTCTGGTTGCTCGCGGTGCTTGACATATTTGACACAGCTGGCCGCACAGAATCACCATCGTTCAGGAATGACAATATGTCAAAGCACCACAACTTGGGTGTATGAATTTCATCTGACCCAGCTCCTGATTTCTTCGATGTGCACATTAGCCTCGATTCTCGCCGATGTTGGTTTCTGAGGGAATCCAATTTCTTTTTTACATCATTAACACTCCTGCTTATTGTCTGTGCTATATCCCTTATTGCTGCGGTACGTTTGTCTATTTCTGTAATCAAAACACATTCCACAGACATTCATGTGATTTATATATATCAAAGTTATAGTGTCTTGTCGTGACCAATATGCACTAGTACTCGATGTGGACATGGTGTACTAATAACGTGGTAGTCAGTGGATCTGCCTGCACATTACCTCGTGCGTTTGGCAGTGACGGAAGACCTCCATCCACTGCCCTCTATTGGCGCCGGGAGCGGACAGTTTGATGGTTTGCCCGCTGAAACTGCTCGTACAAGGGCAAAGCCTTCGTGCCCAACGGACACTGCTCGACCGTGTGGACGTGGCTTTAGTCTTTGTTCACGATGGGCACATTTGTAGTCTTTTTTTCATAACATGTATATTTTCATGTTTGTAAATGTATCTATTTCAGTATAACAAGATATATTGTAGGGATAGAAATATCAAGATGTATGTGAACCATGAGTACAAATGATGTAGGTATAGAGTGACACAAACCTGCACAATATTACGAATGATGGAAATCAATTGGTTGCATGTTTGACGCTGAACCAAACATAGTATTACTATCAACAAGTTTCCAAAACACGTCAAGGAAGCATTCATCAGCGACTGCCATCATATGACCGTTACAAAGGTGGAGATGTTCAAGATATAAAACACCAAACAATTTTCTTAGACTGTCAAAGGTCATGTAGTCCATGGCTATCATACCTATAGTCTTGTTTGCATTCTTATTGGCTCTTCTGTCCCCGTATCTTTTATTTGCATACGTTTTTCATTACTTGTTTGCATGGATTGGTGCTTTCATCCCCATATCTTTAATCTAATTTTACCGCTTCTTCGGTTTATATATGATCATGAATCACCACAGAAGATGATGAGATGCAAGCCAAGAGACCGAGGCCACAGGTTGGCTTATCCTCGGCTGATCACAATTTAGGCTTGCCTGCAGATTACTTGCTCATATATATATATATATATATATATATATATATATATATATATATATATATATATAGCAAAGTAATGGCAAAGTCATATGTATGATACAAGCATATTTGCCTGAACTAGCTTCTTATCGTCGTACAGCAGATTTTTGTTTGGGATAGATGCATGTAGAAACAACGTTAATGTAATTGTTGCAAGTTAATTATCTGAATGAGAAGAGAATTTCATCTTGATCTCATTATGGCTCTGGACACGAACCGTGTCTGCATAGTTAAGTTGCTTATATGAAGCGTCTTGCATAAAGAATCCACTTACACAATGATGTGCAATTTTACTTATGTATATAAGTTTGTGCATGAGAACTTTTGTATATGTGATGAAGTATATATTTATATATAAATTCATATATATACTTTCTCATTAAATAAATGCATACATATATTTCATATATGTATACCTATACTTTATGTATGTATACATATACGTCATATATGAAATAGTCATGATAATGTGATGGATACTAATGACACTGACGAGATAAACACTTTGTCCGCAATAACTTTATTAAAAAGAAATGAATAA
Organism: Panulirus ornatus; assembly: GCF_036320965.1. Classification (NCBI taxonomy): domain Eukaryota; kingdom Metazoa; phylum Arthropoda; class Malacostraca; order Decapoda; family Palinuridae; genus Panulirus; species Panulirus ornatus. The sequence continues at coordinate 2,158,832 of NC_092236.1, read as the reverse complement.
AAATATCACAGTCATTCAATACATATGGCTGATTACGATTCCAACACCAGCGGACACTTGGGACACCATATATATGTTTAAAATGGAGGTATTACCCAAGAGAAGGTATTTAATCAAGTTATTGACCTAAGGTAAAGATGGTCTCATAAGTCATCGTGGCAGGCCGAGCTAGCGTCCTTTAGAGCAGTATGTAGTATGTGAAAAACTTCGTTAGAAATCATCGTCGGTAGATAGCGTTCATAGAAGGCACTGTTGTCTGTCGCTGAGAAGATGTACATAGGTGAAGGTAATGCCCAACAATGCGTTCCAGTGCAGCTGGAACACAACTCTCTGGTGTCTATTGTCGATAATGGAACCATCATTCACCTGGGCCAGTTTACCACTAGTATCCGTAACCTGTAAATGAAAATATGATAATTTTCCTTCATCAAGAATGATAACTGAAGACTAAAATTAGAAAAATATTTTCCTAGAGGAGTAAGTAAAATTAAATTTTTCAAGAGATTGAGCGTGATCTTCGGTAATAATGTGTTGTTTACACCAAATCATATCACAAGTTGACTTCATCTATTTCTACTATGTTGCGTACTAGTATCTAGGCTTCATCTGTTACTAACATGTCTGAACTTCTTGGCTTTATGCTCACCTCCTTTAATGGGCACTTGGCATTCCTTGGTGACAGTTATGTAGTTATCGACTGGGACTGTCTTTGTGACGTAGTGTGGGACGGACTCAGTCACCGTGGACGTCACACTCTCGACATTGGTGATGTAAAGGGAGGTCGTCTGGACCTGTGATGAGAAAGACAGTCAAACTTTCAACAAACGTTGGTAAAGTAGGTTATATACGAAGGAAAAACTGCAGGGACCAGTTTGTACTGGGCACCAATGAATTTTTTTATGGGAGACTTCAATGCATAACCAAGTAGTAATCCAAAGTCTGCCGACTAACACTGCTACTATCATAGTGACATGACTTTCAGAATGAGGTCGGAATAAAGTATAGATTATACGAATTATTGAATTATCACCTCTGAAGGCCATCAGTATTGAAGAATACCTATAACTATCGACTTAATTGATGACTTTATGGGCTATTCGCTTTAATATGTATAGATACTATTGTGATTAACGTTCTATGCGCGGACTAGTAACATCCTACATCTGAATTACTCTTATAAAATATAGTGTGTTCTGAAGCGTACATTAGCCTTTAAAGACTGACCTGTGTCTCAGTGGAGTAGACGGTTTCGGTGAGACGTTCAGTTTCGGTCAGGTATTCTGTTGAATATTCAGTCTTAAATTCGGTTTTGAATTCGGTCTCTGTGATGTAGGTGGGTTCAACCACTGTAGTAGAGACGGTCTTGTATTCAGTCTCGGTGGAGTAGATGGTTTCTGTCTGAAACTGTGTCTCGGTCACGTACTGTGTCTCGACTTGTGTCGAGATTTCAGTTTTGAACTCTGTCTCTGTGAGGGTTGTCGGCTGGACCACAGTGGTCACGATGGTTTCGAACAAAGTACTAGTCTCTGTTACTGTGACGTAATTATCCACGGTGGTAGTGATGTAGGATGGGACCACTTCGGTCTCTGTCACAATCTGCTTGATAATTTGTGTAGGGCAGACCTGTAGGGAAAGACCAAACTGTGTTATTTGCTAGTAAGAGCGCTTTCACCCGATGCATTCCAATATTACAACACATTCCATACATCACAAACTATTTCCTCGTCTAGTGTTCACTGGTATAACAAAACAGACACTTGTGTATACAGGATAGAGAGGACCTACCTCCTTCTGCACAGGCACCGGGTAAGAGGGGAATACAACGGGGTTCTTCACCTGTTGGACGACCTCAACCTCTGGCTCGCTGGGCAGACCATAATGCTGACTAACCTGTTCTTGCCTATGAGGAACCCCATAGGCAAGGGCCAGCTGGCATACAGCTAATAGGACGACAAGGGCGTACCTACAACAAAGTACAGATAATTGTTGTAAGACCTGGCACGATAGAGTCCAGCGATTTCAGACATACCATGGCATAATCTAAGCAAGTTTCTTACATAAATACCTTGGGGGACTAATGTTTATGAATACGATCAGAATAGAAATTAACATATACAAACATTTATATGTGCTTACATACATACACAACCGAAAACTGTCTTTTGACCAATGTATTCTACATATAAAGTTGTGTTTAACACCTCTGCATATTTCTTGCAACATTAAACTTCTGTGTAACTGCCTTCGTTATAATGATAATCTGGAGGAAAGTGTTACACAAGAAATTTTTCAACCTAAGCTTGTGCGATTGTGAAAATGTCAGAGTTACAAGTTAATATCCTAATCTAACAGTTTCATTCGTAAAGATGCAACTTTGTATAAAACTTGGTTTAAGTATATTTTGTGTTCATTTCCACTGATGCCAGAAGTGACTCTGCTTACATAGATTTTACTCCGACGGTCTCAAGTATCTGATATCGGATGGTATTTATCAGCAATAATCATTTATAGTATTATTCGATATATGAAACCTTAGGGATTAATGAGCTTTACACTGTACTGCACAATATAATGTAGTGCAGCATGGGGAACACAGAGCTACACTATTGGTGATCAATGTCTTTGAATTCAGGAAACTTTCATTGCTACTTTTCGACTGCATCACTGTAGTCGAAGCAATGGAAGTTAAACATTCAACGAATCATGAAGCTCATGAGAAATTGTTCCTCTGAATCAATAAATGATATATGAATGCCATGAACAGATGAGAATATGGATCAATGAAGGCTTTGAACGAGTGTCTATAACCAAGGCACTGGGTTTGCAACCTGATTATCGTCCATACATGTTCATCTGAACATCGTGCACAAGAGTGTATACTTGAACCCTGTGCACAGAGGCTCATTCAAATCCAGCTCTGCTCACGAAACAAACAATACTACAGAAGTATAGACGAAATGAAGGCATGAAATGTTAACGAACTCCTCACACGACGTTGTTAAGAATAATGAATTCCAAGATTATCATAATATTCATACTCACTTGATCATCTTGCTAAGAGAATATTCTTCGATAAAACCTGGTGGTGCTGTTCTGCCTCGTCTGGACAGCTGCAGGTTGGTAACTGATCAGCTACACCAAGACCCCAGCTTATATAGGAACTGCAGGCCGTCCGTACTCGTGAGGAAACTTGGAAATCCACAGATCCTGCCGAACGCGAAGATGGTCGAGTCTTCCACGGCTGGCAAACTTATCCCTGTTGTAATCGATTGCTGTTTATAAACTTTCATTTACATAAACAACGTACTTGCAGAAACTGACGATTCATACACTTGGCTTCCATTACTCAATGGAAAATACAGCAGATATGTTTCATAAAGGCATCATCATAACTTACAAATTAATGAAATAGAAAGATCTGGCATCTTTATAGGATTTTCTGAGAGTCAAACGTTAAATTATCTTAACGGGAGAATCTGGCAACACTTTGGGAATTCACCACGATACCCAATACTTAGAATAATTTTTTCCCCAGGTGAATAAGAGGATTACTAACTGCTTTCTCGTCCATCCTGTGTGTAGTGTCATCGAACGGGAAGACTGACAGGGACGTTAAGAAAAAGCTAACACGGAGGAGGAGGAAGGAGAGAACTAGGAGGAGATGACACGTTAATCTGTCTCTTTCCTATTTCCCATTTTCATAGAATGGGTCACATGCATACAGAGAAAAAAAACAAGGATGAAAGTAGATGAAAAAGGAATAAAGTAATTGAATACAAATAAGGAAAAGACGTGAAATTAATAGAATGACGAAAATGGAAAAGCTAAATATGAGATATATACGTATATACAGTAGATGGCTTCTGTGTACTGATATGAAATTTTCAGTGTATACATAATTTGGAATTATTCCTGGAAAAAGGTTAAATACAAACACTTTGGTACACACACGGCCAAACATATAAATATATGCAACGATATGTAATTACTCAAACATGTGCACATAAAGATACTTGTGTGAACACGCAAGACTCACGTGAAGATGCTCCGTCTCTGTCCCGTATATTCCTTGACATTGTCCGAAATTCTAACCTCATGATCAACATCCTGCCTTTCTTTGAGGACTTACATGTGTGCATTTTGGGGTTAATAATTTGGCAAATATTCTAATCAGTTCACTAATCTTTCTCTCTCTCTGTGGACAAAGAAAAAATATTAGGCTCAAACTGAAGACTTCTTAGCTTCACACAGTCATGTTTTTAGTAGCTTCGTTGTTCGTCTCGTTGGTTAGAGTTGTGCTAAGCTGGAACCTTATGTCGTGTTCTGTGAATTTTTTCACAAGATCGTTTATGGCAATCTTAAGACTTTGATTTTCATATTAAAATGTTCCGCAGGTCAGAAGTCGGCGAGTGACAAGATAACGCCAGAGTCAGGTGGTCAAAACTTTGTGCATAACAGTTGTGGGTTCAGTGTACATACTTAGAACCAATGTTTGCCAGTGTAGACATTTAAGTAACAACTCTTCCTGGCAGACCACTACAAGAGTTCTTGCCTTATTTCATAGTCTTATGATCACGTAAGTATGGACGAAAACCTGTGTATTAACGTTTGTTTGCTGTAGGTATTATTTGTATGTATTGATGGTCTAATAATGGCCGGGCAGAGAAACGGGCAGTTTTCGGGAGCAAACTAGAACATCTGTAGACGGGGGCAAGAGAACCATTACTGCGGCATAAAGTACCAGTAAAGTCTTGAGGTAAAAGTAGTTGAATCTGTTCTGAACTAATTTACTCAAGACTGTAGCGTGTGGCAGTACAATTATTGGATGAGTGACGTCTACCGTCTTAATCCTACTTTCTATGTTCATGAATTAAGATATTTCATAGTATACTTATACAGACAATTACAAAATATTCTGTTAATGATGTTTTACATACAGTCATTAATAGTTTCTGTATCAATGTTTTTAAACGAATAAAATATGGCAACACTATCCAGCTAGCATCTCCTTCACAAGGACAACAGATATTTATAGAACAACTTCGAGACACTTATCAAGTTGAACTTGGTAAAAGGATTCAGAGAAAAATTCGGAAGGATTAGTACGCGTCTTGAAAAGAAGTACCAGTTTAGCTTTGCTACTATTAGCTTTAGAATATGAATGATATAACAATGTAGTTTGGTCTGTAGAGAATAGACCGTAATTTGCATCATTATTTCTTACTTGACAAGAAACAATCTGATGTACGGAGCGCTATGAACCTCAGGCAGACGAATTAGAATAAAAGCCTGTGATTTACATAGGAATCTAAGGAACCCATGAATACCTCATCCAACTTCTCATAGAAGGCAAATTTTCGAAACATACGAACGTTGTCCACTACGAACCATATGAAGCAAACGCGTCCGTTGATAAAATTAGTTTGTGTCCACATGAAGACAATGTGGACACGGTAACAACATTTTTCACAAATATAAAAAGATTTTGACTATGAAAGTTCACGGAGATGCTCACAGGTTTCTATCATTTCTCTACTATTGCACAGAATTAGTATCCACCACAATGTTCGCATGCTTAATACCATCCTGGATATTGACATAGTTGTTCTAACATTGGTATTCCCCCAAATCCCACTCGTACACCCTAGTCTCTATTGTCTACAGGACCACTGCAAAACATATCCCAAAGGCAATACTCGCGAAGCTAAATTGGAAATAAAAAATTCAGCAGTTCCTAAGAATGAAAGTGAACAAAAGCTATCTTTCAAGACATCCAGATTTCCTTATCTGAGAATAGTTGGTCTACATTTCCGACAAAAATGTAAAATCTAAAATGAGACTTGTCAGACCGGTAAAACTGATGGAGACACGAGAGGTCATCAAACGTGTTACCTTTATTTCCCTAACGTTGCAAACAAAGTAACTTTCTTATCCATGAACCCTAAAATGGAGAACGGTTTGAAGCAAAGAAAAATTATCGGTTACAATTAAGGAAAAACCAAAAGTAACTTAAGAAGCAACACCACGCCTTTTGTCCGTTTTAACAGCAATCCATTACTTCGATCCAGAATTGTTTTGCCAAGCGAGATTTTCAGTGTCTGATGCACTGAGTCCAAGTTCAATTGCTCATATTATTTCTCGGTACCGAAAGATCCTTGAGAATAGAGGAAGGTCGCTGTGCACTGATCAACCTGAGCCCACCTGTAATTATGTCTGAAGAGTGGCAGGGGTCGCACGTCTTTCCGCATGGAGGAACTTTAGGGTACTGACCTCTTCACCCTTGAATTGAACTGAACTTATCATCCCTGAATCTTTTTTCCGAAGCAACTACAAGAGCAACATTGAAACTGCAGAAGTTCCATTCTCGTGAATCATCATCTGTGAATCTTTACTTCGAATCTGCTGTCGAACCTCACCAACACCGGAGCTGCAATGGAATCATAGAACAAGCAGCAACCAGTTATGGTTGTTCGTTTTGTGTATCAAAACAATAATTCCAAATGCTGGCATAAATATATCTTCAAAGACACCCCAGCCTAAGCTGCGTGGGGGAAGGGGTTGGTGATCTGGTAAAACTGCAGCAGCATTAGTGTGCTGCCCTCGCTCCAGTATAAGGTGTGTCTGCCTCCTGAACGACCACTCATGACGCTCGGTCTTTGTCTCCATGATTATCCTACCTGTCCTTCAGAACAAAAGAAGAGGATTCCCTCTTCTCTGTTGTAAGATTATTCTTAGGCAACGGAAGGAAATTGGGCGTAATGACGGAATTTTCACTACTGTTTAAGTTCAAACTTAAAGGTTAAGGATTTTGGCGGTGGATTTCCCAGGAACCCCCGTGTGAGCTCATAGCTATACGTCACGACGCCTACCTCTCAGCCAACCAGTCACAAGGTTGCAGAGTATCCACAGTACGTTCTCATTGGTGGATACCTTGCTGAGTCACAGAGTTACCGGGATTTTTTTTGGCTTCGCCGTTACATGTAGCAATAGTGATATTCTTCGTACCAGTTATAAGTAGGTTCACATGTGCTAACGATGGGTAAACCCGTAGCCAACACAGGTCTAGACATGTATGTGTATATTCATACACAAGATGTGTACACACTGTTGCATACTAGTATGAATTATAACGAGGGTGAACTCGCTAACATGATCATGTCCAAATATTTACACCACGCGAGATAAGAATGTTATAGTTTGCCTATATACCTGTATTTAGGTGAATCTATATACACGCATAACGCAGGTGAAAACACGTGCATATAGGATGTAAGAAATAGATGCAGTGTAATGAATGATGATATTGTCAAAGTGGACGGCAAACAGTTTAAAAAGTTGTAAGATAGTAGAGAAAGTTCAAAGGATGAAGCCCCGTGTGTGTAAAACTCGCCTAACGCAGAGATAATTACACTTAGTTTATGACGCACACACACACACACACACACACACACACACACACTTGGATCAACTGACAGCTTTTGTATGTGTGCCATTGCTTAGTCATCAATTAATGGATGATTTCAAAACTGTTCTTTAGCAGAGAGTATAGAGTGTGTGTGCCTAAAAAGTCACAAAAAAGTATAAGAATCTTATACAAGCGACAACATCCTCTCAAGGGAATGCAGACAAATTTGTGAGATTTTAGTTTGGGTAACGTAAAGCACTGATGATGATGATGATGGTGATGATGATGGTGATGATGGTGATGATGATGGTGATGATGATGATGGTGATGATGGTGATGATGATGATGGTGATGGTGATGGTGATGATGATGAAGATGATGATGATGATGAAGATGATGATGATGATGAAGATGATGATGATGATGATGATGGTGATGATGATGGTGATGATGGTGATGATGATGATGTATAGCTGAAGATATAATCGTCAACCGCTCTGCTGAGATGACGGAATGTTCTTTTATCTCGTACAAGGTCGTCTTGAGGTTGTATGTATGTTGTACATGTTGCTGATGGACCTCAGGTCCCCAGTAGCCTATATGACATTTTTTGGATGCAGTTTTGCTTTCAACAAGATATGATGTCTGATCCTAGTGATGTTTTCTTGTTGAAAACAGACTTCTAGTTGCTTCAAGCTCATTTATCTACTATCCTTGCTTCCTTTGTGTCACTTTGTTCGTAAGATCTCAGTATGACTGAAAGGTTGTATATCTGCGTATGTGGATATTTATAATCCTTGACTTAGTAACTTTTTTGATGGGTTTCCATTTACATCATATGTCCTTGCTAACCAAAGTGTTGGAGTCCGGGAAATACCAACAGTGTCCAGACTTACAGACGGGTACATCTGGCATATCTTCCCGGTAGTGTCAGTTTTCCTAATATTCTACATCCACATGTTCCCCACATCTTGTACTTGTGATCAGAAAATAAGCGTTTCCCTTCGACCTCCGTCCTTTCTTGAATGCATTCATGACTGCCTTTCCTTTCGTCCTCTCCGCCACTATAAGTTGCACCAAAAGTTCTGGAACATATAGTCACCCATCTCACTTATGTAGCGACACCTCACCTCTTTCAGTCGGCCAGTTATTCAAACTGCTCAACAGATCCATTTCTCCTCATCATCACTCTGACATGCCTGGTGAAGCTTGGTAAGTCAGCCATCTCACCAGCCCTACTGACACAACACAATATGCAGGTGACTGGCGTCAGAGGGAAATCTGTTGCTGATTCATTTCAGACAAACGGTTCATGACTCCCATATTTTGTCTCCTGCACCTGACCCATTTGAATTTCGGTCATTAGTAAAATCAAGCAGGTTTATTCACTTGCTTTCTTCAGTCATTCGCTTTTTTTTTTCATTTATGCACCACAACCACCTTTCCTGGTGTGTGAAGCAGGTACAGAAATGCTGACAAATGCAATGGAAAAAAATACTTCTATCCCGAGAGAAGCAAGTACGATCATCCCGACGCAGAGCAGGTCTGCCAGGCGGACGGCCAGGGGCGCTGGTCGAAAAAGCTTTTGTTGAGGCTTCAAAATGTGTACATCTGGGAGGGTAGGAAAAAACAGTCGTTATCTGTATCACATCATTCAAGTACATCGCTATAAAGGTAAGACAAGATGCGCCCAACAAGTCTGAAAACATGTTGCTACTAGTACGAGTACTTTATGGAAGGATTTGTTTACAGTATTCCACGTGGAATGCATGTGTTTCGTAGAATGAAAAAAATATCCTTTTTACATAAGACGTCCCAGGCACTGCTCACTCCAGACCTTAATTGTCTTCTAGTTTGGTCTACATACTTCCAGTGACGCATGGCAATAGACGGCATGCACATCAGGGTCATAAATTTTAGGTTACAAATGCAAAATGTTCAGTAATTATTTACAGTTTATTATAATACTCAAGTACTGAAGCACCACTCATGTTTGACACTCTGACTGAGCTCCCCAACAAATAATTCAGTGTGACGAAGAATAAGAAAAACAGCAATGCTTTAGGGGAAATATTATGGAATTAGAAATGTGAAGGAAACATACGACAGGTAATGCCATTCTTTCCCCTGGTATGGAGACCTACAGATCTAATCCTTGCTGGACAATGCCCCCAGCCAGCAGTTGGACCTGACGTCTATCGGAGGTGACCTCACGCTTTCCCTCTGGATTTCACGGCTCAGTTTCTTCGGATCACTTGTCCTCCAGACTGTTTTGTGTACTTGAGATGGAGGGCAGTGGCCTTCAGATAAACCTTTTTTTATCAGTATTCTTTTCTCGGATTAGGGATTTGAGTTTCTCACGTTTTTTCTCTTACTCCCTCTCTTTCTGCTAAATTCATGGCCATATTCATTGTACATGCTATTTCTTCACATTACTCATACGCTTTCCTCTTGGCTTCCTTACTGAGATGCATTTTGTCAACATTTATGTGTTCTTACATCTTATATATCCATACCATCCCAAAACCTCTTTCCGTATTTCTTAGTGATTCCTCACATTGGTTAGCATATTCCCGTGATGCATCTATTTCTCACTTCTTCTACTCTCCTGGCTCATCTTGATATTAATATATACACATCCATAGCTTGTATTTTGATATTTCTTTTGTCTTATACTTAGGTTTTTTTCCCATACACCAAAGCAGTCAGGACTAGGCCTTATATCGGACCACCATTTCTATCAACTCACATTCTCATCTCTCATATTCTAACTCACAATTCGAGACGTTTCTTTACCTTTCAATACTCTGATATCTCAGCGTCTATTTCATCTATTAAGTTGAGAACTCTTCCTCAATTTCTCAAGTCATTTTCTCCTTTTTCCCTCAACAGCCAACCATACCTCACACTATGGCTCCCTCTTCTCTGACATCAACATTCCGTACTTGCTAGTGATCCGTGTTAATTTGCTATTTTTTTTTTACAGTATCCAACATTTCCCAGCATCCTGAGCCTCCTCTCTCTTTCTAGACTTGACTTTCTGTATGACGTATCGATAAACAATAATGTAAACATAACTTACCCTCGACCAACTTCACCGTCAGTCCTGACACCACTCACTCATTCTTCTGGTGGTCTCAACACACGTCCTTGTCAGTAATGACCCTCCACCGCTTCCTGTAATTTTCATCAGTCTATATTCTCCTGACTTATTCGAAACGCATCTAGAACCATACAGATGAGCAAGCACTACACACACACACACACACACACACACACAGTTCCCTTTACACAGTCCCAGAAAAAAGATAACCTAAGTAATTGATGTCTTTTTACGAGACTAAAGGCGGATCACGACGCTGTCCTGAATCCTGTTATCGAAAACATAGACATCCATACGTCTCTGTCGGGGAAACATCCTCAGCGCTTCTGTTGCCTCAGGTCATAACCAATGACATGCCTCATTTTGATGAGTCTACAGAGATCGTGTAAACATTTCTTTGCGATACAGTTGATATGTTTTGGTAATGACAGTATGATCCAGCAAGACACGTAATGTTGACATCAGAGAGAACAACGGAGGTGATGACCAAGGCAGGAAACCTCAGCATTCCTTCATTACCGCAGAGGTCAGGTGAACATCCTTCGCTGTGGTCTAATCATGGAAAATTTGTGCTCGCATTCCGTAGGTCCTCGAAGAAGATCCTCCTCCAGCACCTCACGACCGTCACGGGTCTGTGGGTCTTCAGAGCAAACAGACAAAGACCAGAATAAATGCTGGAGATAGAAATCGTGTGGGGCCCCTCGAAGGGCTCTTTCTTTTTCGGTAATATTTTTGGTATTCTTGAAACGAGAGAGTTATGGCGAAGCTGTATTAGGGACTGATGAGCAATGGTTTGTAAGTGTGGCTTACGTTAAGTAAGGACAATTGAGAAGAATTGGTTTATTTAAACTTCAAATTGTTTTATCCAAGATAGATTTCAAAACTGTTTTATCCAAGATGAAAGGAACACTATCCACCATTCAGTGAGGCACCTTTACTATAGCATCTCTAGGATCTACTGGCTTCACACATATACACATCATAACAATTTTATTTTTACATAAAACATATCACAACATTATTCATCATACCTCATCTCTTCTCCCCACATTATGTTGCAGCCGGAAAAATAATGTTTAAGTGTACCTTATCTTCTGCACAATACCTCTTCTTTCTTTCATCATCGTTTGCATAGCTTATTTGCTTATTCCCATCCACTTTTTACCCTAGTATTAACCTAGGGAGAACTAAGAGTGGACGGGACTGTGAGAATGTCTGGCGAATAACGTACAGTGACTGGTGGATGGGATGGTGAGAGTGACTGGTGGATGGGATGGTGAGAGTGACTGGTGGATGGGATGGTGAGAGTGACTGGTGGATGGGATGGTGAGAGTGACTTGAGGTGATTGTTGCTGGGGATGAAAGTCAACCATGACTCATTAGTGTGATGCACTTCTCTGAGGATCAACACTCCATGATTCATGGGTGTAATGCAGTGGGGGTCAACACTCCATGGTTCATGGGTGTAATGAAGTAAGGGTCAACACCCCATGACTCATGAGGACCACAGAGCCCGGCTCGCTCCTCATCTCACGTACACTGCACGCACACACACGGCAGCTTGCTGCCCTTACACGTCAGGAGCACAAACACCAGGGAGCTTTCCAGTAATGGTGGTGTGGCTCCTTCCAATTATTAAGTCCCAGGCAATAGCTATAGTCTGTTTCAATAGATAAGAACAGATTTAGGCAATTTTTGGAGGTTAGATTGCACAGATATGTCAAGGACCAAAGATCTATAATTTTTCGCTTTTCTTTTTACTATTGTTGGATCATGAAGCCTCACATGAATTTCTTAAACGGAAAGCATTACCTCGCCGTCCTTCACGACATAATATGACACAAGGATATGGATGCCATCGGAAGTGTCTCAAGCCTTAAGGCTAAATCCTTTGTTCTGACGTAAATAAAACGTTCTCAGAACTGATCATCGTAGAGGGTACTGAAAGCACGACCCCCTGATGACACAGCCTTTTAACGCATTAGAATAACCACAATTCCAGACCTTATGACGCTCAGGCTACCCTCTTGCGACTGAAGCCCCATGGGCGAGCCGTGGAGGACATGCGGGCGCTGCTGGAACGACCTTCAAGTAAGCCAAAGGTCAGGTGTCAGAGCACACATTACCAGACGTACTAGCATCAACGCTATATATATATATATATATATATATATATATATATATATATATATATATATATATATATATATATATATATATGAGTTTGTGTTATGGTGGTCAGCGTCGCTGACGGAATTATCCTGGCTCGGGTTCTGTCATGGACTTCAGCTGACATGGACAGGGTCTGGCTGCCACCGGACAAGGTCGGCGCCACAGTTCGTGCCCAGGTAAGGAAATACCAGGTGGTGGTGACACTTCCTGGTAGACGCCTTTGGCGTTCTCTTCTGTGTGCGGTCGCTCCTGTTAACACGTTGGTACTGCAAGGTCACCTTACTCTCATGTCTCTCCCTGTGTCCCCAGGGACCCGTCCCAACCTCCAGTCTCATCCGGTTTTCCCGCCTAATTAACTTGTTTGCTTTAGTCAGGTTGACAGAACCAACCCGTTGCTCCTGACTGATGTGACTGAACTCATTACTTTTGTTGTCTAATATCTAAGTAAAGTAGTCATTAATTTTCTACATTATCTAGTATGGCTATCCTTACTAGTCTGGTTGTCTTAACTACTAAAGTTATCTTAGTTATCCTGGTTTTTAACTAGTCTAATTGATCTACCTAGTCTGGCTGCCCTAGTAGACCTGGTTGTCTTAACTCGTCTGACCTTCCTAACTAGTGGGTTTCCTAACTAGTCTGGTTTTCCTAACTAGTCTGGCTATTATAACTAATCTGCTTGTCCCGTCCAGTCAGGAAGGCCTAATTAGTGTGGTCGTTCTGGCTGAATCACTCTCTCACATCGTTACCTGACGTCGGCTGCTCTGTACAGATTCTCTTCATGCGTGTTTTCATAGGAGAATCTAAACCTCATTAACTGATAATCAAACACACACACACACACACACACACACACACACACACACATATATATATATATATATATATATATATATATATATATATATATATATATATATATATATATATATATATATATATAAATGATTCTAATTCATTACTAGTCTAAGATTATGGGGAGGTGACTTTATACTCACAGGGTCTCTCCTCGTAAACTTGCATTTCTTTTATAGAGGTCTTGAATTTTCCAGTCGTGTCTCATTTACTTTCTCTTCTCTTAGCTTGTTCCAGAAACCTGATACTTATTACAAAAGAAGTCCTTCACATCCCTTCAAATACTTCTCTTTTCCAGCTTTCAGTTGCGCACTCTTGCCTTGGGTTCCTCCAAATCCAACGAACGTTTCCATCATAACGTTGCCCAGGCCTCTGAGGAATTCATGTGGCGCTTGTGTCTACCCATGATCTTAATTCCTCCAGAGTCAGCAGAATAAGTGCTTCCCTTTTCTCAACGTCTCCCATTACAATTATTCCAGTAAGGTCTAGTTCAAGTCTCGATATTATTCTCTGGAGCTTTTTAGCCATTCTATGTAGCTCCACAATCGCAGAGGGCAGCTGTTACGGTACTTGCTATCTAAGTTTGAATATGTCATGATATCTTCCTAAACATATTACTGTCCACTAACTTGAAGGCAACTTTGAAAGTGACCAAAATACAGTCTGCCTTCTCAAGATTCTTCAAACATGATGTTTTGACATCTAATTCGGTCTAATATCAAGTCGTCTCTTTCACGGTAAGACTTCTGTGATTTGTTCCACCAGTGTGGAACTCATCACCTTGTGTTTACATCTTTTCCCATCTTTATGTCTTAAATTTTCTAGGGTTAAATTTCATTAGCCATTTGTTCGACCTCTGCGGGTATATTGTCAAAAAAATTGTAAAGTCTGTTTCTTCTCACATTCTTTCATGATTTCAAGTTCATTAACAAACATATTCAGGTATGATTCCACCACATATGACGAATCTCTACGCAAATCAGACGCAGCAATAGTCTTGCAAACATCTTTGAGAGACTCTTTCACCAGCGTCGCTGAGCTTGAAAAGGCTTCCTTAACATCTATGCTCTTTTCTATCCAATTTCAAGTACCACTCCACTGACGCCAGCTTGGACGCTTAACTTCAGTCTCTTGTGGATGAGAGTATGACCTTCCTCCTGGCCGTCTAGTAACATATGCTTCATCTATTCATCTATTCACTATTCTGAGGATGTTGTTTAGAAATCCAGTACATTCGACGAGTCAGATTCTTTCCTTTGTGAATGCATGTTGTCTTTCTCTTAAGTTGCTCTTACCCATCAAGATCTCCTCCAGTCGCTTCCATATTACTTTCTTTAGTGATGTATTTCCTGTGCTCACTGGTGATTCTGATCAATATTTCAGGTCTGCCTCCCTCTCACCTTTTCTGAATAGTTGTACTATGTTATATATGTGTAAATGTCTGAACATTGCCCATATGCATGGCCCTTTGTGTGTGCTGGATTGCACTTACCCTACGGCCTTTGCATAAAAGCGTTTTTCCTCATATGTGGTGACCATGGAACGCTTGTTCGTGCATAAAGAACCCAAGCAAACTCCAAGAGCGGGAGGGAATAACCCCCACCCCAGGCAATGGGTGAACACATACCACAGTCATCTCACCTTGAGAACATCATAAGGGCAGGAGCAGCTGCCCCCCAGTTAACTCTTGATGTTTATCATTATTAGTACCAAAATCTGTCACAGTAATGTTTACGTTAGAAGTAATGTGATGTACTCTGTAATGTGAGTAGACGTCAAGGCTACATTTTTCAGACGTTGGGGAATTGGGAGAATGAGTCATGGTCGTTGCGTGTGTGAATACATCATTTTCACAACACTCTCGTGAACATCTTCCTCCAACACCTGGAAACTTTAGCCGAGATAACTAATAGCATTATGTTGTATACGTCTCAGTGAATACTGGCCACTTCTTGATGTTGTTGAACAGTAAGTACCCACGTTCACTACCTATACACAAATGTCTTCTTTATGTTCAATTGGCCATAAATTACTAAATAAAAAGCATGAGGCTTATCAGCGGAGATGTCAGGTCACTGTATCGGGGGAAGGGATGGGGGAACGAGGGTTAATACAGGAGGGGTAGGGGTAGGGGGGGGGGGGTTGAGGTTGCTAATGGTTGGTGGAAGCCCGAGGCTTAGGGGTGAGGAGGGTAAAATTGTGGGTGCCCGAAATCACTTTACCTTGGCAAGGTGTGTGTGTGTGTGTGTGTGTGTTTGTTTGTTCACACAACAGTATACGAACTTCATCTTATGCTAAAACGACCTACTATGAGGATCTTGTATTCATAAATTCTTTTTGATCATCACTTCGGGGACTTACCCAGACATTGTCTAGATATATAGTGCGGGTTTTTTTCACACACCCCACACAAAAAACACACAAAACACATACGTATTTTAGTGCTATGTACGCGCACACCATATGAAAACAAACTTTTTAAAAGCCAGGATCGAACCCGAGGGCTACTGTGTTGGGGGTCTCTAGCCCGGCATTTTTGTTCCCGCCCCCTACACAGGGGGCCCGGGTTCGATCCCGGCTTTGGAAGTTTGTTTGGGTTTTGTATTTTATTTTATATATAATTAATATATTTAATTTAAAAAATAAAAAAATAATAATAAATAATTTAATTTTTTAAAAAATTAATTTATATTTTTTTAAATTTATATTTTAAAAAAAAAATTAAAAAATTAAATTAAAAAATATATTAGATTTTTTTTAATATTTTAAAAAAAATTAAAAAAATTAATTTTTTTTTTTTAATTTTTTTTATATTTTTTTAATAAAAGATATATTTTTTTTAAAAAATTTTAAAAAGAAAAATTTTTTTTTTATAAATTAAATTATTTTAATTTTTTAAATTTTTTAAAAAATATTAATTTTAAAAAAATTAAAAAATTATTTAATTAAAAAAAAAAATTAAATTTATTTCAAGAAATCCTAAAATTTTCCAAACTTTGGGGGGTTTTAAAATTTTCAAAAATTTGGGGGCCAAAATTTTTAAAAAATGGGGGGGGTAAATTTGGGGGGGTTTAACTCCCCAAAAGCGAATATTTAAATCTACTTTGGTTTTCCAAAAGGGGGAAAGGGGTTAAATTTTTTTTAAAAAAAAATTTTTGGAAAGGCAAGGGGTTAACCCAATTAAAAGGTTTTTTCCTACGGGGGTTTTGTTAAACAAATTTCCCCGGATTTTTGGAGGGAATTAATTCGTTAAATATGGTGGGAAAAATTGGGGTTAGGAAGGTCGGGGGGTTGGGAGGAAGGAAAAAAGGGAAGGTTTTTTCAAAGGGTTTTAAGCCGGTTTTGGGGAAAAAACCAATTTTGTTGGAATTTTTGGAAAGGCTTTGGGTCCCTTTTTTTTTCCTTTTCCCCGGGGGTTATGGGAAATTTGGGAGGGCCTTTCAAAAAACTGGAAAAAAGGGCTTTTTGGGAATTTGGGCCAAGGTTTTTTTTGCAAAAAAGTTAGGTTTTTAAAATTTTTTAAGGGCCGTGAGGGGTTTTATGTTTTCCCCTTTTTATCGGGGGTTTCCCACTTTTTTCCGGAAAACAGGCTAAAAAGGAAAAGAATTTTTAAAAGAGGGTGTGAGAACCAGTAAAAAAAAAATATATATTTAAAAAAAAAAAAAAAATTTTAATTTTTATAAATAAAAATAATATTAAAAAATTAAAAAATAATTATTTTTTTAAAAAAATTTTTTTAAAAATTTTTATAAATATAATTTTATTTTTTAAAAAAATAAATATATTTTATAATTAAAAAGGATTTTTAAAAAAATATAATATATTTTAAAAAATAAAAAAATTTTTAAAAAAAATAAAAAAAAATATATAAATTTTTTTTAAAAAAATTTTTTTATAAAAAAAAAAAATTTTTTATTTTTATTTTATTTTTAATATATATATATTTTTATTTAAAATTTTAAAATATTTTTATTTTATTTTTCAAGACTCTATTTTCCAAACTTTGGATTTTATTTCATTTGGCATTTTTAGATGATATTGTTAACTCAAACGAATATAAATCTACTGTTTTAAGAAAGATATATTTATAGAAGCAAGATTAACATTAAGTGCTACGCTGTACATCTGATTTGGAGAATCATCGTTAAATATGGTGAGAGTCGTGTTAGGAGTCGGTGTAGGAGGAGAGGAGTGCAAGGTAGCGTGAACCATGTGTGATGGACGGCTGGGTCTTGCTGCCCCGCAGGTATGATTGCAGCCTTCACACTGGACGACTCTGATTGTCAAGCGTTTCTGCATGTCAGGTATATTCTTAAGCCGTGAGCCTTATGTACTTATATCGCTTTTCACTGCGATCAGGCTACTGATGATGAAAGAGGGTGTGAGGGCAGTTTTTTTTTTTTTTTTTAAAATATATATATATAATATATTAAAAAATATATATATATTTTTATTATATATATTATATATATTATATAAAATTTTATATTTGAAAAAAAAAAAAAAAAAAAAAAAAAAATATATTTTAAAAATAATATATATAATATATATATTTTATAGAAAAAAAAAAAAAATATATATTTTTTTATATTATATATATATATTTTAATATATATAATATTTTTATATATAAATAATATATATAAAAATATAGAAAAAAATATTTTTATATAAAAATTTTTTTTTTTTTAAAAAAAAAAAAAAATTTTTTTTTAAAAATTTTTAAAATTTTATTTTAAAATTTTTAAAAATTTTTTTAAAAATATTTTAACTTTTTTTTTTTTAAAATTTTAAAAATTAATTTTTTAAAAAAAATATATTTTTATTAAACAAAAAAAAAAAAAATTAAATTAAATTTTAAATTTTTTAAAATTTAAACTTTAAAATTAAAAAATTTAAATTTTTTAAATTTTTTAAAATTTTTAAAAAAATTTCAAAATTTTTTAAAAATTTTTAATTTAAATTTTTTTTTTTAAAAAAAAAAATTTAAATTTTTAAAATTTAAAATTTTAAAAATTTTAAAATTTTTTGAAAAAATTTTTTTTATATTTTAAAATTTTTTTTTATTAATTTTAAAATCCTTTTTTAATTTAAAAAAATTTTTTTAATTTTTTTTAAAAAATTTTTAAAAATTTATATTATAATATATATATAAATATATATAAAAATAATATATATATAATATAATATATATTAATATATATATATAATATATATAATATATATATATATATATATATATATATATATATATATATATATATATATATATATATATATATATATATATATATATATATATATATATATATATATATATATATATATATATATATATATATATATATATTAACAGAGGCAGAAAGAAAAAAGAGTGACACACAACTGAGAATGTATGAGACAGCATCATTACCAACGTGGGCACCTTTTCTATCGTTGACAGCAGTGAGGTGTGGCGGACGTGCTGACACCATCATGACCTAATTAATGCAACGGTGACTTTATCAGGATTGGTGACGCCCGGCTGACTCATGTAGATGTTTACCCGTACATATGACTTACCTTCTGTATGTATACATACAAATGACCTTGCACACTGGTGCTTGGCATTTGATATGCACGTGTTTCTTGTTTACAATTACATAAGTAAGGACAAAGCTTTTTCTACGAGCAAGGAATATCGTAAATAATCATTTTCTGCTGTGTGATAATACAATCCTAAATCTACATCTGAAAGTTGTCAAAAGCAGTAGAAAGACTTGTCACGATACTAAGGTTAATAGAAAGACTTGTCACGATACTAAGGTTAATAGAAAGACTTGTCACAATAATTTCTGACGATCCTGGACACTGCTCGTCACAGAAGCGTGATGATCAAGAGTGCAGTCTGGAGACAGTGTATCATCCTGTGAGACCAATCATGAACCTAACTGAACAAACGAGTTGATCTGAGGTCATGCACGCAATGATGCACCTAACACTCTGCTACATATGAATCTATCAGTTACATCCCTTTCGTCCGGTTAATGCTAGCATATAGATGCAGTATCAGGAACCAGTCTAACTTTATGTAAGCATATCTGCAT
The DNA here is from genome assembly GCF_036320965.1 of Panulirus ornatus. Taxonomy (NCBI): domain Eukaryota; kingdom Metazoa; phylum Arthropoda; class Malacostraca; order Decapoda; family Palinuridae; genus Panulirus; species Panulirus ornatus. The sequence continues at coordinate 2,139,214 of NC_092236.1, read as the reverse complement.
CGTTTTCCCTTCATAGAAATATAGATGCACACACACACACACACACACACACACACACACACACACACACACACACACACACACACACACACACACACACACACACACACACACACACACACACACACACACACACACACACACACACACACACACACTCACGTTCTGAGCATGGAACAATACGGCACAGGTGATTATCATCAAGGCCAGGATCAGTACGTTAACGCCAAATGACAAGCGACAGATCCCAGGGACATGAAAGTTCTAACACATTAAACCCCGGATGTGACACCTGACCGAGCGAATCCACGCTAACAATCGTAGAATGAAAGTTGCGCGTGAGTAGCGAGAGAGGGCAAGGTATTGTGTGTGCCGGACGCTCGCCTATATAACGCCATCAGGAGAACAGTAAGCCACCAGTATCCTGCAGGAGGTTACATACCCCTCTCACGTCTTCTCTGTCTTCACCAGCGTTACTTTCCAGGTAAAATCTTGATTCAAAATTTACGAGTTATTAAGATTCAACTTGTACTAAAAACTTTGACTTTAGAACTGGCAGTAGAGTTCTCCTTTTGAGATGATCTGTTTGTCACGTACGATTCAAAGCAAATCAGGGAATAAGTTTTTTTTTTAACCTACTTTTTACCTCCAATGTACATCAGTCTACGAGATTTCATTACATTTCATTCAGTATATTTATAATATCTCAGGTAAAGCAGTGACATATGTTAGGTTGAGTTGGTCCCTGGTGTCTCGTGACGACCACACACAACACGTACCATCCTCACACAAGGTAAATCTTTGCCTTCCATTTGCCGAGGATCAGTAGATTGCCTCACTGATGTCAACTCTCTTCCGGACCTTCTCCAGCAGGGTAACGAGAGAAACCCTTGTTCCTCAGCTACGCCAGAACCTGAGAGGAAAATGTCTGCATCAGCAGCTGGTGTCTGAAAGCTTTAATTCCATTAGACATTACCTTCTCTCTTACAGGATATCAAAATGTAACCATAGGATGAGATTTCAGGTATCTATTTTCGCTCTAATTCATGAAGACGGCGTGAAAATGAACGACTGTATGTTGTTTTTCATATGACTTACCATTTATGCAAATCTTCGTCCTTAGTATTCCGTATTTTCAAATTATGTATTTTGATGATGGCTTTTATCATGAGTATCTGTATTTGGGTGTTGCTGTTACAGACAGCTGTGCCGAGAACTTATGCTTAGATATCATTATAACACCAGGAATAATACAGTCTTAACATGTTATAACTCTCAGTGTTCCTATGGCTCTGTAAATACTATCTAAGTATTCTAAATCATTCCTAACATCATGATGTTCCTTCAGGATTAACATGGGCGTTGGAGGCGTAGCTTTGGTGGCATGGCTGGTACTTGGACTGGCGGCTGCCACGCCGTACGGCGGCCACTGGAACCACCAGCCGAGTTACAGCTCCGACTCCAAGGTGCGTCGGTCTTATCACTGGGGGACACCAAGAGTGATTTCCGACCTTTAGACTGAATGTATAATACATACATATTCATTTATATATATATATATATATATATATATATATATATATATATATATATATATATATATATATATATATATATATATATGTATATATATATATATATATATATATATATATGTGTGTGTGTGTGTGTGTGTGTGTGTGAGTGTTTAACCTCACCGCAAGAAAACACACAGAAGCTCAAAGCTTTCGACTGTATTTCAAGCCATGTTCAGGGATACCAGGGTGCCTTTATGTTTCCATGTCATAGTCTTATGCACCAACGTATGGCTGGCTGACCCTAGTGGTCACATTCTCGTGGTTTTCCATACATGCTGTTTTCTGGACCTTCTCTTACTTTTCTTTCTAGATTTGTGATCGAATAAAACCCCATATCTGCTATCATTCGTAGACTAACTGTTTTTTCTCACACGAGAAATATTTGTAGAAAACGAGCTTACTCTTATTTTTCCACCCCCTGTTCTTTCAAAAACTTTTCAACATTACATTATTTATTTTCTCCAGGGATGTGCGACGAAAGTACACCACGTGACGAAGATCGTGGGCGACACCGTCACGGAAACCGTCACAGAGACGACCACCGAGACAAGCGCCACCGAGACTCAGGTGAGAGGAAGAGGGTACTGGTGAGGGGCAGGAAGGTACTGGTGAGGGGCAGGAAGGTACTGGTGAGGGGCAGGAAGGTACTGGTGAGGGATAGGAAGGTACTGGTGAGGGGCAGGAAGGTACTGGTGAGGGGCAGGAAGGTACTGGTGAGGGGCAGGAAGGTACTGGTGAGGGGCAGGAAGGTACTGGTGAGGGGCAGGAAGGTACTGGTGAGGGGCAGGAAGGTACTGGTGAGGGGCAGGAAGGTACTGGTGAGGGGCAGGAAGGTACTGGTGAGGGATAGGAAGGTACTGGTGAGGGGCAGGAAGGTACTGGTGAGGGGCAGGAAGGTACTGGTGAGGGGCAGGAAGGTACTGGTGAGGGGCAGGAAGGTACTGGTGAGGGGCAGGAAGGTACTGGTGAGGGGCAGGAAGGTACTGGTGAGGGGCAGGAAGGTACTGGTGAGGGGCAGGAAGGTACTGGTGAGGGGCAGGAAGGTACTGGTGAGGGGCAGGAAGGTACTGGTGAGGGGCAGGAAGGTACTGGTGAGGGGCAGGAAGGTACTGGTGAGGGATAGGAAGGTACTGGTGAGGGGCAGGAAGGTACTGGTGAGGGGCAGGAAGGTACTGGTGAGGGGCAGGAAGGTACTGGTGAGGGGCAGGAAGGTACTGGTGAGGGGCAGGAAGGTACTGGTGAGGGGCAGGAAGGTACTGGTGAGGGATAGGAAGGTACTGGTGAGGGGCAGGAAGGTACTGGTGAGGGGCAGGAAGGTACTGGTGAGGGATAGGAAGGTACTGGTGAGGGGCAGGAAGGTACTGGTGAGGGGCAGGAAGGTACTGGTGAGGGGCAGGAAGGTACTGGTGAGGGGCAGGAAGGTACTGGTGAGGGATAGGAAGGTACTGGTGAGGGGCAGGAAGGTACTGGTGAGGGGCAGGAAGGTACTGGTGAGGGGCAGGAAGGTACTGGTGAGGGGCAGGAAGGTACTGGTGAGGGGCAGGAAGGTACTGGTGAGGGGCAGGAAGGTACTGGTGAGGGGCAGGAAGGTACTGGTGAGGGGCAGGAAGGTACTGGTGAGGGGCAGGAAGGTACTGGTGAGGGGCAGGAAGGTACTGGTGAGGGGCAGGAAGGTACTGGTGAGGGGCAGGAAGGTACTGGTGAGGGGCAGGAAGGTACTGGTGAGGGGCAGGAAGGTACTGGTGAGGGGCAGGAAGGTACTGGTGAGGGGCAGGAAGGTACTGGTGAGGGGCAGGAAGGTACTGGTGAGGGGCAGGAAGGTACTGGTGAGGGGCAGGAAGGTACTGGTGAGGGATAGGAAGGTACTGGTGAGGGGCAGGAAGGTACTGGTGAGGGGCAGGAAGGTACTGGTGAGGGGCAGGAAGGTACTGGTGAGGGGCAGGAAGGTACTGGTGAGGGGCAGGAAGGTACTGGTGAGGGGCAGGAAGGTACTGGTGAGGGGCAGGAAGGTACTGGTGAGGGGCAGGAAGGTACTGGTGAGGGGCAGGAAGGTACTGGTGAGGGGCAGGAAGGTACTGGTGAGGGGCAGGAAGGTACTGGTGAGGGATAGGAAGGTACTGGTGAGGGATAGGAAGGTACTGGTGAGGGGCAGGAAGGTACTGGTGAGGGGCAGGAAGGTACTGGTGAGGGGCAGGAAGGTACTGGTGAGGGGCAGGAAGGTACTGGTGAGGGGCAGGAAGGTACTGGTGAGGGATAGGAAGGTACTGGTGAGGGATAGGAAGGTACTGGTGAGGGGCAGGAAGGTACTGGTGAGGGGCAGGAAGGTACTGGTGAGGGGCAGGAAGGTACTGGTGAGGGGCAGGAAGGTACTGGTGAGGGGCAGGAAGGTACTGGTGAGGGGCAGGAAGGTACTGGTGAGGGATAGGAAGGTACTGGTGAGGGGCAGGAAGGTACTGGTGAGGGGCAGGAAGGTACTGGTGAGGGGCAGGAAGGTACTGGTGAGGGGCAGGAAGGTACTGGTGAGGGATAGGAAGGTACTGGTGAGGGGCAGGAAGGTACTGGTGAGGGGCAGGAAGGTACTGGTGAGGGATAGGAAGGTACTGGTGAGGGGCAGGAAGGTACTGGTGAGGGGCAGGAAGGTACTGGTGAGGGGCAGGAAGGTACTGGTGAGGGGCAGGAAGGTACTGGTGAGGGGCAGGAAGGTACTGGTGAGGGATAGGAAGGTACTGGTGAGGGGCAGGAAGGTACTGGTGAGGGGCAGGAAGGTACTGGTGAGGGGCAGGAAGGTACTGGTGAGGGGCAGGAAGGTACTGGTGAGGGGCAGGAAGGTACTGGTGAGGGGCAGGAAGGTACTGGTGAGGGGCAGGAAGGTACTGGTGAGGGGCAGGAAGGTACTGGTGAGGGGCAGGAAGGTACTGGTGAGGGGCAGGAAGGTACTGGTGAGGGGCAGGAAGGTACTGGTGAGGGATAGGAAGGTACTGGTGAGGGGCAGGAAGGTACTGGTGAGGGGCAGGAAGGTACTGGTGAGGGGCAGGAAGGTACTGGTGAGGGATAGGAAGGTACTGGTGAGGGGCAGGAAGGTACTGGTGAGGGATAGGAAGGTACTGGTGAGGGATAGGAAGGTACTGGTGAGGGGCAGGAAGGTACTGGTGAGGGGCAGGAAGGTACTGGTGAGGGGCAGGAAGGTACTGGTGAGGGGCAGGAAGGTACTGGTGAGGGGCAGGAAGGTACTGGTGAGGGGCAGGAAGGTACTGGTGAGGGGCAGGAAGGTACTGGTGAGGGATAGGAAGGTACTGGTGAGGGGCAGGAAGGTACTGGTGAGGGGCAGGAAGGTACTGGTGAGGGGCAGGAAGGTACTGGTGAGGGGCAGGAAGGTACTGGTGAGGGATAGGAAGGTACTGGTGAGGGGCAGGAAGGTACTGGTGAGGGGCAGGAAGGTACTGGTGAGGGGCAGGAAGGTACTGGTGAGGGGCAGGAAGGTACTGGTGAGGGGCAGGAAGGTACTGGTGAGGGGCAGGAAGGTACTGGTGAGGGGCAGGAAGGTACTGGTGAGGGGCAGGAAGGTACTGGTGAGGGGCAGGAAGGTACTGGTGAGGGATAGGAAGGTACTGGTGAGGGGCAGGAAGGTACTGGTGAGGGATAGGAAGGTACTGGTGAGGGGCAGGAAGGTACTGGTGAGGGGCAGGAAGGTACTGGTGAGGGGCAGGAAGGTACTGGTGAGGGGCAGGAAGGTACTGGTGAGGGATAGGAAGGTACTGGTGAGGGGCAGGAAGGTACTGGTGAGGGGCAGGAAGGTACTGGTGAGGGGCAGGAAGGTACTGGTGAGGGGCAGGAAGGTACTGGTGAGGGGCAGGAAGGTACTGGTGAGGGGCAGGAAGGTACTGGTGAGGGGCAGGAAGGTACTGGTGAGGGGCAGGAAGGTACTGGTGAGGGGCAGGAAGGTACTGGTGAGGGATAGGAAGGTACTGGTGAGGGGCAGGAAGGTACTGGTGAGGGATAGGAAGGTACTGGTGAGGGATAGGAAGGTACTGGTGAGGGGCAGGAAGGTACTGGTGAGGGATAGGAAGGTACTGGTGAGGGGCAGGAAGGTACTGGTGAGGGGCAGGAAGGTACTGGTGAGGGATAGGAAGGTACTGGTGAGGGATAGGAAGGTACTGGTGAGGGATAGGAAGGTACTGGTGAGGGGCAGGAAGGTACTGGTGAGGGGCAGGAAGGTACTGGTGAGGGGCAGGAAGGTACTGGTGAGGGGCAGGAAGGTACTGGTGAGGGATAGGAAGGTACTGGTGAGGGGCAGGAAGGTACTGGTGAGGGGCAGGAAGGTACTGGTGAGGGATAGGAAGGTACTGGTGAGGGGCAGGAAGGTACTGGTGAGGGATAGGAAGGTACTGGTGAGGGATAGGAAGGTACTGGTGAGGGGCAGGAAGGTACTGGTGAGGGGCAGGAAGGTACTGGTGAGGGATAGGAAGGTACTGGTGAGGGGCAGGAAGGTACTGGTGAGGGGCAGGAAGGTACTGGTGAGGGGCAGGAAGGTACTGGTGAGGGATAGGAAGGTACTGGTGAGGGGCAGGAAGGTACTGGTGAGGGGCAGGAAGGTACTGGTGAGGGGCAGGAAGGTACTGGTGAGGGGCAGGAAGGTACTGGTGAGGGGCAGGAAGGTACTGGTGAGGGGCAGGAAGGTACTGGTGAGGGGCAGGAAGGTACTGGTGAGGGGCAGGAAGGTACTGGTGAGGGGCAGGAAGGTACTGGTGAGGGGCAGGAAGGTACTGGTGAGGGGCAGGAAGGTACTGGTGAGGGGCAGGAAGGTACTGGTGAGGGGCAGGAAGGTACTGGTGAGGGGCAGGAAGGTACTGGTGAGGGGCAGGAAGGTACTGGTGAGGGGCAGGAAGGTACTGGTGAGGGATAGGAAGGTACTGGTGAGGGGCAGGAAGGTACTGGTGAGGGGCAGGAAGGTACTGGTGAGGGGCAGGAAGGTACTGGTGAGGGATAGGAAGGTACTGGTGAGGGATAGGAAGGTACTGGTGAGGGGCAGGAAGGTACTGGTGAGGGGCAGGAAGGTACTGGTGAGGGGCAGGAAGGTACTGGTGAGGGATAGGAAGGTACTGGTGAGGGGCAGGAAGGTACTGGTGAGGGGCAGGAAGGTACTGGTGAGGGGCAGGAAGGTACTGGTGAGGGGCAGGAAGGTACTGGTGAGGGGCAGGAAGGTACTGGTGAGGGGCAGGAAGGTACTGGTGAGGGGCAGGAAGGTACTGGTGAGGGGCAGGAAGGTACTGGTGAGGGGCAGGAAGGTACTGGTGAGGGATAGGAAGGTACTGGTGAGGGGCAGGAAGGTACTGGTGAGGGGCAGGAAGGTACTGGTGAGGGGCAGGAAGGTACTGGTGAGGGATAGGAAGGTACTGGTGAGGGGCAGGAAGGTACTGGTGAGGGGCAGGAAGGTACTGGTGAGGGGCAGGAAGGTACTGGTGAGGGGCAGGAAGGTACTGGTGAGGGGCAGGAAGGTACTGGTGAGGGGCAGGAAGGTACTGGTGAGGGATAGGAAGGTACTGGTGAGGGGCAGGAAGGTACTGGTGAGGGGCAGGAAGGTACTGGTGAGGGGCAGGAAGGTACTGGTGAGGGATAGGAAGGTACTGGTGAGGGGCAGGAAGGTACTGGTGAGGGGCAGGAAGGTACTGGTGAGGGGCAGGAAGGTACTGGTGAGGGGCAGGAAGGTACTGGTGAGGGGCAGGAAGGTACTGGTGAGGGGCAGGAAGGTACTGGTGAGGGGCAGGAAGGTACTGGTGAGGGGCAGGAAGGTACTGGTGAGGGGCAGGAAGGTACTGGTGAGGGGCAGGAAGGTACTGGTGAGGGGCAGGAAGGTACTGGTGAGGGGCAGGAAGGTACTGGTGAGGGGCAGGAAGGTACTGGTGAGGGATAGGAAGGTACTGGTGAGGGGCAGGAAGGTACTGGTGAGGGGCAGGAAGGTACTGGTGAGGGGCAGGAAGGTACTGGTGAGGGGCAGGAAGGTACTGGTGAGGGGCAGGAAGGTACTGGTGAGGGGCAGGAAGGTACTGGTGAGGGGCAGGAAGGTACTGGTGAGGGGCAGGAAGGTACTGGTGAGGGATAGGAAGGTACTGGTGAGGGGCAGGAAGGTACTGGTGAGGGGCAGGAAGGTACTGGTGAGGGGCAGGAAGGTACTGGTGAGGGGCAGGAAGGTACTGGTGAGGGGCAGGAAGGTACTGGTGAGGGGCAGGAAGGTACTGGTGAGGGGCAGGAAGGTACTGGTGAGGGGCAGGAAGGTACTGGTGAGGGATAGGAAGGTACTGGTGAGGGGCAGGAAGGTACTGGTGAGGGGCAGGAAGGTACTGGTGAGGGGCAGGAAGGTACTGGTGAGGGGCAGGAAGGTACTGGTGAGGGGCAGGAAGGTACTGGTGAGGGGCAGGAAGGTACTGGTGAGGGGCAGGAAGGTACTGGTGAGGGGCAGGAAGGTATGGTGAGGGGCAGGAAGGTACTGGTGAGGGGCAGGAAGGTACTGGTGAGGGGCAGGAAGGTACTGGTGAGGGGCAGGAAGGTACTGGTGAGGGGCAGGAAGGTACTGGTGAGGGGCAGGAAGGTACTGGTGAGGGGCAGGAAGGTACTGGTGAGGGGCAGGAAGGTACTGGTGAGGGGCAGGAAGGTACTGGTGAGGGGCAGGAAGGTACTGGTGAGGGGCAGGAAGGTACTGGTGAGGGATAGGAAGGTACTGGTGAGGGGCAGGAAGGTACTGGTGAGGGATAGGAAGGTACTGGTGAGGGGCAGGAAGGTACTGGTGAGGGGCAGGAAGGTACTGGTGAGGGGCAGGAAGGTACTGGTGAGGGGCAGGAAGGTACTGGTGAGGGGCAGGAAGGTACTGGTGAGGGGCAGGAAGGTACTGGTGAGGGGCAGGAAGGTACTGGTGAGGGGCAGGAAGGTACTGGTGAGGGGCAGGAAGGTACTGGTGAGGGGCAGGAAGGTACTGGTGAGGGGCAGGAAGGTACTGGTGAGGGGCAGGAAGGTACTGGTGAGGGGCAGGAAGGTACTGGTGAGGGGCAGGAAGGTACTGGTGAGGGATAGGAAGGTACTGGTGAGGGGCAGGAAGGTACTGGTGAGGGGCAGGAAGGTACTGGTGAGGGGCAGGAAGGTACTGGTGAGGGGCAGGAAGGTACTGGTGAGGGGCAGGAAGGTACTGGTGAGGGATAGGAAGGTACTGGTGAGGGGCAGGAAGGTACTGGTGAGGGGCAGGAAGGTACTGGTGAGGGGCAGGAAGGTACTGGTGAGGGGCAGGAAGGTACTGGTGAGGGATAGGAAGGTACTGGTGAGGGGCAGGAAGGTACTGGTGAGGGGCAGGAAGGTACTGGTGAGGGGCAGGAAGGTACTGGTGAGGGGCAGGAAGGTACTGGTGAGGGATAGGAAGGTACTGGTGAGGGGCAGGAAGGTACTGGTGAGGGGCAGGAAGGTACTGGTGAGGGATAGGAAGGTACTGGTGAGGGGCAGGAAGGTACTGGTGAGGGGCAGGAAGGTACTGGTGAGGGGCAGGAAGGTACTGGTGAGGGGCAGGAAGGTACTGGTGAGGGGCAGGAAGGTACTGGTGAGGGGCAGGAAGGTACTGGTGAGGGGCAGGAAGGTACTGGTGAGGGATAGGAAGGTACTGGTGAGGGGCAGGAAGGTACTGGTGAGGGGCAGGAAGGTACTGGTGAGGGATAGGAAGGTACTGGTGAGGGGCAGGAAGGTACTGGTGAGGGGCAGGAAGGTACTGGTGAGGGGCAGGAAGGTACTGGTGAGGGATAGGACACATATTTACATCCTCCTGAAAAGAATTTCTCTTTTCGTCAGCTTTAGTGCCATTTTATGTAGCTTCTGTCCATTCAAATTTTGTAGACATTTGATCCTTGACTGCTTGTACAGGTTAGTAAAAGACCATCTCTTCATTTTTGAAATATTCGATGTTATTCATTGAAAAATATGGTTTTAATTAGTGGATACTCAACATACCTGCAGAACCCAGGATTCCTGTGTTAAAGGGATATATACGTAATTACTTCTACTTCTCCATGGAGTCTAGTATGTCCTCTTACTGTAACATATTCAGTAATGTTGTTACGTGATGCAGTTTGCCTTGCATGAGGGACCAAAATAACAGCTGAGTCTGTCTTGACGTACCAGCTTAGATCAAAACAAAATGCATCGTTTGATCGACTGTTTGTTGCATTAGTGGGAAGGCATCGTAAAGGACATGAGGAGCGACATGACGGAGGGTACACAGTGTGACTGATGTACACAATTAGCGATACATGATGACAGGCACGCGAGCTGAAGCGTAAGAGAACACTTAATAAATGAGAGCAGCTCGAGGGAGGAGACTCAACCCATTCCTTAACCCTGCCACAGAGGGCAAGCACTCTGGGCACGACCCATGGAACATGGCGGCAGATCCGGCCTGTAAATCACCCAAGTCCATACCACTGACGGAAACAAAGGCCTGTTTTCGTTTAGGTGCATTGTTAACATACATTAACAACGATTTGAAATTTCTGATTCTTTCCACTGCATATCCCAGCTGTCTGGTACTCGTCTCTCCTCCAGGAGATCTAAACAGCATAAACTCGATCCGTAATTCAATACTGATAAGAAAAATGACTCATGAACTATATCAAATACTCCAGTGGTCTTACCTTAAATGGCAACATGAGCTTGTAATGATCCTTTATCTTTAAACATTTATTCAGTACAAGAAAATGCAGCTTTTTATCAGTCTCGAAACAGCGTCATAAGAGAACTATTTTGATGGTTATGGAGAGATGAGAAACCTGCGGAAGGATTTCGAAGGAACGCTGACAGAACCTTTGTCCTGATTTCGCATGCGCGCCCGTGTTTGGCAACTCCTATTGTTGGCCAGGAGCCCTGGGATGCCTGTAAAACGGAACTCTGCCGGGAACACGGGCCGGCTATGTGGCTCTCTCTTGATAAGGTCTTGTGATGGGTCTGGCCTTTACTGAATCATGGTAAACTTCTGGGGTGGAATTTTGGCAACATTCTGTAGCATTACGTTTCGTCATGCCTCATGGAGGGAAATGAGGTAAAGATGAGAGTCATGGCGGATGGGGGGAAGGGGGATTTGGATCATGGTGAAAATCAAGGGTAATAATTGTGTAATAGGGAGTCTTAGATAACAGTCATGAATGATGGGTAGAGGAATGTAGGAATTGTATGATGTGGAGTCATATGTTGAGTAGGTACGCGTGAGTAGATTCATAATATGAATTACTGAGAAGAGAAGAGAGTCATACTCGAAAGTTTAGTTGATATTGACGAGGGGGATCGTGATGCAAACGGGGAGAAGTTATGGCTTATAAAGCAACAAAAGGGACTGAAGATAAGTTATCTATTAATTATTTTCAAGCCTTCAGGATTGCTTGTAAAATGGTACAATTTAGATTGTGTCTCCGACACTGTCAAAGAAGACTATTGAAGCTTATGGCATCATAACATCTTTGAAAGAAACATCCACTGGCTGTGGTTCACATTACCTACTTTAGAAAACAGAAAATGTAATCGCATTCAACTCGAATATGCGACACACCCATGAGAAATAAAAGGTGTATTCCCAGTCTATCAATTAATGAACCGACCGTTTCTCGCCCTCCTAAACGAGAGCAAAAAAGAAAAAAAAAAATCATACAGAAAATAGTGTACCGTCAAGAACAACAATGTCTTGAGAACTTATACTTGTTCAGCGTCATCTTAGTCTCATAAAAAATAAAATTCCCATTGTGTAGCTTCACAGACTTTTATATATCATGAGGCAACTGAAAATACATTCTTGCTTCGCTTCAGGATCTGTCATACGCATCTGATACCATTAATCATGACATTCCTCGATGTAAGTTGGAATACCCTGGTGGCTGAGCGACACGACCAGACTAGTACGATAACGACCTTAAAGTTGATTTTTTTTTCTCTTACTGACGAACCATCAAGTACTGAAGCACGGACGGACCTGCTGCGGTGAACACCAGCCATCTAACTCGGGTTTCTTACTCTTGCAATGTTTACATACGATGTTACTAATGTACACGGGGGAACCATTCTTAACCTCTGTAGTGATGAAAGAACTGCCTGTGGCTCTACATCCACCTGACGCACCTCGTGAATTGTGCCACATCCCACACTGGCATATTGTTTTGTTTGTCTCAAGTGGTTTGTCTCAGCTTTACAAACACTTTCTTTGTAACTTCCTTTGGAAAGATTGGATCCGAAATCTGACACGAAGTTTTTTCTTTGAACACAAAAACAGAATGATTTGTTAAATGAAAACTATTTACTGTGCACTTAGATAAGTCACATAAATGTACTCAACATTTTCTACATAGTCGCCTACACTTCAGAACTTCCTGCAACCAGATTTCACATGTGTACCTATACACGTTCAGCTTATCTCGCACACAGGCCAAGAGTGGATATTTCCTGACGCTGAACCCCGTTCATGTAACTGTTTCCTCCTCCTCTCTCTCTCTCTCTCTCTCTCTCTCTCTCTCTCTCTCTCTCTCTCTCTCTCTCTCTCTCTCTACTGGGTCAAAAAGTAGTAAGTTACCCAAACAAATGATGAAAATGGATGACTACTCACTGTGTGGAAACCTAGAAACCTAGTTTCCTCTACACACAGGGCTTCTCTTTATACGACCAGACCATCTACTTCCAACAACTTTGTCAGATTACTTCAGGGTTACCTGACGGCCTGTACCTCTAGACCTGGCTGTGCAAGAAAATCTCTTTCGTCATTAGCACAAGCAAAGTAATAAATCTATCGTCTCATAAATCAGTTTGGATATTATCCTGAGTTGCTCCGTGTGTTGGTATTCGGTGTCGTCTGCATATCAGCGATTGGTATCAAATTGTTTTATCTTGCGTGTTGCCTGCTTGTGATGACAATAGTGGTTCTGGATGCTTCGGACTATTCAAGTGGTTTGAAATCAAATTTCTTCTCTCACGAAATTCTGTATATTCTTCACCTACCCAACTGACGCTGTACCCACTTGAGCCATCCACTTTCTGAGGTGCAGTAGTCTTTCTCCTGTACCTGCCTTGCGTCTCCATCTGCCGGAGTGGCTTTATATTCAATCTTCCATCCGTCCGTCTGCTGGGGTGACTCTATATCATCTTCCATCCGTCTGCTGATCTGAGTCTGTGAATAGTCCTTCCTTCACCTGCTGAACAAACTATGTTCACTGCTCCCTCCACCCACTGAACTGAGCTTATGTAAATGTTGCCTCGACCTGTTCAACAAAGTATACATACAGTCTTCTTTCCACCTGCTTAACAGACTCCGCAGACCTGTCCTTTTACCTCTGGAACCAAATTTATGTACAACTTTCCCCTCTATCTTTGTCAGGGAGGAGTGTTAGTAAGTGACAGCAGTGACGACCATAACCGCAGTGACACGATAATTGTGGTGCAGCAGTGCAGGCAGCAACAGTAGCGCCAACGTTATCCATTAATAACTGAAATGACAATGAAAAGAGCATTCATACTGACAGATATAACAGCAGAAACGGCTTTCAAACAGGAACAAGAGGGATAGTTAAGTTCGGTGACAACAGGAGAAAGTGACAAGTCACAACTATGGAGAAAGTAACGTAAAAGGTCACCGTTTATGATACTTAGAAAGACAGTTACAGTGTGGGAGGTGGGGGGGGGGGGGGCACTGGTAACTAGTACTGGTGGAGATACTAGTGACGCCAGGAACGGTGAGGACAATGGTAACTCTAGCAATGGTGAGGACACTAGTAGTACCGGTTGTGATGGTGACACTGATAACAGCGGTAACATTGGGACCTTAGCAGCAGTGAGGGTATGGGTAACACCTGTAACGGTGGTGACACTGATAACACCAATAACAGTGGGGACACTGGTAACACCACGTGAGACTCTGGTATCAACAGTAACAGAGAGGACACTGGTGACGGCAATACAAGGAGTGCCAGCAGTGGCTGTGGGAGGGTCGTGGTGCCACGCACCTCGCGGACACTAACACTTATTTGTCTTCCGAGGAACACACTCACGCGCCCTACGGCACATCAGAGGACGCGTCCAGCCCCGCTAGTGGCCCTAGGTCTTGGACCGTATGGTTACTGTGACCCCTCTTCGGGGAGGCGGACCACACTCTGGCTATATTGAAGCATATTTCCATAAGAATGGCCAGGTAAAGGTTCCGGTGGTGCAACGTGGAGTCGTCGTTGTTCGCTGTAGTGGAGTTGATGGCGGGGTTCTGGCGCCCGAGGCGGCCGGCAGCACTGCAAACACTGGGTTGAAACCCTTCAGTTTTAACCTTCATTGTCTTGCGTGTTGAGTAGTGTCTCTCCTGCTGGAAATGTGTAGACGTATGAAGAGATGTTTTTATACGACATAATATTGGGTCATGAGACACAACAATGTGGTATTCTTGCTATTTAAAGTATCACTCGGCAAACGAATGCTGGCACCACTGTTCATCATCAGATAAGAGCGATGCCATTGGCTGATGAAACAATGACTCCCGTATCGACGAGCCAATCAAAGATGAGAGCGAGATTGGCCAATCGTGACACGCCTGCAACGTGTGGTATGTGACGTCCCGGCGACTGGCTAAGCTCTGGCGAGGCAGGCACGGAAGACCTTAAGACGACGTCAAGACATCAAAGACATGGCGGCCAACATCACTCAAAGAAATATCGCAAAGCTTTGATACAGGACGTGTTATCTGGCCCTCAGAAACCACGGGTATGAAGAGCAGACACGACGCTACCACCAACCCGAGGTCACCTAAACCAGACCCAACTTTGCTATGAATTCCCAGGCACCTGCGATCATCATGTGTGTGTGTGTGTGTGTGTGTGTGTGTGTGTGTGTGGACACGAGAGTTCTCAAATCATTTACAGCTTTTCACAAGATGAACGCCTACCGTCATACATTTCCTCCTGTAACAGAGAGTCTTCTGTCATTGGTGTAAATTAATTGTTACTGTGTCATCTGTAAGTCTTGTTTGTTTATCTCTAACACCAGGAACCAGTGAGACATGCCAGGTAAACAAAGTGACTTGACCAAGGACGATCCTGGATTTATACCATCGTAAATGACACACTAAACCTCACACGCAGATCGAGAGAGAGAGAGAGAGAGAGAGAGAGAGAGAGAGAGAGAGAGAGAGAGAGAGAGAGAGAGAGGTACAAGTAAGCGACAGCTCCCTCATTCGCATGTCCAGCTATAGCACCATCATTCCCACTTCTAAGACAGACTCCATCCACACACCAGCAGCACCACATCTCACACACACTCCTTCACTCCGCGTTACATCCTCCTTCCTGTCAGCGGTGAGAGACCGGCGACCGTCTAAACGCTATTTTCCACTTTCTTCTATCCACGCCCACCTCTCTAACATGGCCAGCAGCCTACCTCTATAACATAGCCCGCAGCAGTATCTCTAATATGGCTAGCAGTTCAACTGTCGAACATGGCTAATAGCCCAGCTCTCTAGCAAGGCCAACAACCCTAACATGGCCAACGGCCGGGCTATTAAAACTAATAGCAACTGACTAACGAAAAACGACGAAGAAAACAGATCTATTTATGCTTCTTCATGTAATCAAGTTCAGGCTAGTGTGAAATGGACTGAAATGGTTCAGTCTTACATGGTTTATCATGATCACTTCCCTCATTATAAAGTTCATGTAATGTCTCTATTATGTATCATGATTCGTCTCAGTTTCCAGTATTGTCTGTGGATAATTTTCGTTTATTCGAGTCTTCCTTTGATCACACCATTAATAAATCAATTTTCTATGAGTTTACGTGTCATAACAGATGAGATCTTCATGAGTTTACTTACTTCTATGTATTGTACTTCCTCTTCTACTTAGTTTACTGTTACATTTCCTTTCATTATTGGTAAATATATTTTCGCACTCTGTGTAAGAAGTGAAATAAAACGTCTCAAATTATTATTCATACAGTACGTGCTACCCAGTCGTGCCCATAAAGCTGTATATCTGCTCAAAATGTAACTGCAGTTTAAATCATTTTGTTTTTTACATAACAATATATCTAAAGTCTCTATGAAGTAGACGTATAGTGTTCAAACTATCTCAAGTATTACCAAAGCTTATTAAACAACCGACTGACAGTTCAGTATGTAAACAAACAGATGACTGAATATGTCGATAGTGCCATAAATCGTCCTTCCAGCAGTTTACAGTAGGTGATGCAGATTCATTACTTCGGTCTTAAACATGAATCTGGTCCAGAGCTGGTCAGGAGGCACCGAACGGCTGGTCCTAACAGCACCGCGGACAGCTGTTACCACAGTGCCAACTTTCTCCTAACACTGGGTTGTAGCACAGCTGCCAACACGGTGCCACCTGTCTCCTGGCATTGGGTCGGTGGCACCGTGGACAGCTGCCACCACAGAGCCATCTATATCCTGGCACTAGGCTGGTGGCGCCGTGGACATCTGCCACCAGCCTAGTTCCTACAATCGACCCGTCCGTTTCGCCTCCCCTCCGACCGTCACTTGAGGACGTACCGTCAAAGAGACGTCAACATATTCGTGGGAGATATCTTGGGAACTGCTTCAGCGTTGGCAGCCTTACGATCACATCCGTCAGGTCAAGTTAACTTAGGCACTTTGTCTGTCAGGTCAAAGGTAATCAGAGATATTCTTCCAATTAATTGTCGAATCATTGATCTTATTTTCTGTCCGTTATCAGTTGTCTATTACAATTACCTGATATATAGTCTGATTTTAGATATACGACAAAAGAAATCACAGTAGATAAGATATGCAGACACAATGCCAGTAAGTTCAAGAATTGTTTGTAATGATATCTAGAATCAATATAAATTTTCGTCACAACGAGATACGTGGAATGAACATCATAGCTGGGGACTGGAGGAATTTCATGTGGTCTTGAGGAGGCGAACATATCCACAGCTGAACACATCTGTGCTGCAGCCAAATACACTGGTGCCACACCTGAACTCAAATTTATCGAAGCTAGATATGTATCCTATAGAAAAACTGTCACATTCGAACAAATTTGTATAGCAGCTGAACACAAATTCTGTTCTGTGGACAGAACCACCCTTGCAATGCTCATCTTGAAATTGAGTCCCTTTGGGGCGGCAGCCGGATCGTGACGATGTACACCATCTAGCATGAAGAGCTTTGAATTCCCACACTCTCCTTCGTTGGTTTTCATCGCAGGAAGGCCATGATGTACAGTTGATCCTCCCGCACGCAGGTCTCCGCTAGCTTAGCCCCAGCGGTGGCCTAGGTGCTGACAGCCAACCAGGTGCACCGCCCCTCAAGAATCCCACTCTCGCATTCCACGTGTGTATGGATTCCATAACCATTAAAACTCTCACAAAAACCCGTTGATCTCCACCGTCGTGGTCGCTGGTGCTGCATTCCCGGGACATTCTCTACGGGAGGTAATATGCATAAATAAGCGGAGAGTAAGTCTTCCCACACAGCAAGGAGGAGGGTGAGGAGGCTGGAAAGGATGGCATGGGTAAATGAGCTGTGTGAGGAGGATGGAAGGGGTGACACGCATGAGAGAGGAGGTTGAGTACGATGGAAGGGATAACGTATCTGGGAGAGAGGGTCGGAGGAGGAAGGGAGATGGAAGGGGAAGTAAGGAGAGAGATGGTGTTGAAAATACACAAGTTAGAAGGTCCAAGTGAACAGTGACTCATGTAAAATGTGAAAGCTTCATTGTTGGTATACTGTAGCACTGATGGAGATCGCGAATAAGATGACGATAATAGAGGGGTGGAGTGGGCGAGGGGTGGTCATTCCCACAGCGATGCAGAAAAATAACAAATTGGTTGGTTTGCATTTGATATTATATCTAAGTTAAATTTTGCTAAAGTCGTTTGTACATCACGTTTCCCACTGAAATCTTATTTGCGTACAATTTTTTTTAATTGACTATTATTATTGTCTTAACATTACATAATCTAATCGACAAGAGAAATGTGGGAGGGGTCACGGTATACCGATCATACATAACACAACCAGGTATTACTCTGGTTGACCTCGAGCTCTCAAGTCAACACTACTGTGAGATGTGACTGTGAGCATCACTAGTGGCCGCCCATCCACCTCCGTCTTTTTCTTTGAGTTCTTAAAGTTTCTATTTTCTGTCTGCTTTTTATATGGCTTGCCCTGAATCTGTCTCCCTAAACCTACTTAATTTCTTATTCTAGATGGCGTTCGTTTGGGAAACTCTCACATTTGATCACATAAATTGTTCTTTTCCTTAGGGCAAGAAAGTCTCTCCTACTTCACTAAGGAGTCAGCGAAACCAACGTAATCAGCTCTTTAACAAATGCAGTGAAGACTTTCGCGAACATGTTATACCGATGACCGGTAACAATCGGTGATACTAGGCTGTGAGTGCTGGGAAATGACCCACGAAAAAGACAAACAAACCAACAGACAGAACCTCAGTCGAGTTCTGATGCCTCTTCTGCACAGCCTCTGGTCTGCTCCTGGCCGATGGGTGGTGATGCACTGCCACGCCCGCGATGTGAGAGTAGCGTGCACTGCAGCGTGAGGATGTCTTACAGATCCACAGTCTGGTGAGGTATGTTGTCATGTACTTGTATCATTAGTCAAATATTTTACCAGTCATTTGTGCTACTTAAGTTTGATGGCAATCACGTATAGTTACGATAATACATGTTACAGTCAGATGTATATTTTGTTAGGCTTGTTACGAACAAGTGTTACCAAGTAAATACGTTACCGAGTAGAAGTGCCATCAGTTCAGTGTGTCAGTAGTTTGACTTGTTACAATTCCGGAGTTTCATTATTCATATGTGTTACCATCCATGTATGTTGCTAGTTATATATGCTATTAGTCGTAAGTGTCACCAGTCACGTGTCACTACCATGACACCTGTCAGCTATATCATCAGTCATTTATGTTACGTCACGTGAAACATTATGTGCCATGTCAGGTTTGTGATCCGCCTTGTGTATCATGCGTCAGTTTGTGACCAGTCAGGTGTCATCAGTAAGTGGCATCAGTCATAACATCAGCTGAGTAAAAACAGGTAACGGTGTGACAAGTCAGGGTTTCCTGTCTATGTATGTTGTTCGTCCAGCGTTTCACCAGTAACGCATGACGTCATTTGGATAAGTTCCCAGTCATGTATACCAGTGATCAGATTACTATATGTGTCAGAGGACAGGTGTGTAAGCCTTTTCTTTCTGTGTACATAGGTTCTCATGTGGTCAATACATGATGAACGTGTTGATCATTCATTGTCATCACTTCCATCTGAGCCAGATACTTCCCACTCATCCTCGACACGCCTCTCTAGCCACCAGCACCCAGTATCACTCACGCACACAGTTCTCTTGATATATATATATATATATATATATATATATATATATATATATATATATATATATATATATATATATATATATATATATATATGTGTGTGTGTGTGTGTGTGTGTGTGTGTTGCAATACAGGCAAAAGGAACTTCAGATGAGATTAAAGTGATACTTGATTATCTATTCATTTTTCAGCTTAATATTCAAGAGAACTTCTTAAGTACATATACGACCAGGGCGTATGCATGTACATAGGTTCCTTACATGCATGATTGCGTACCTCCAATCATCTATCACACCATTGGACAGCAATTAGCAGAAGACCGACCAATCATTCACCAATGCATGCCTTACCTGTGGAAGGAACCAATGGGAGGGCGGCAGTCACGGAGCCCCGCCTCTCATTAGCACTGGGTGATGTCGAACAAGCTGGCGGTCAATACCACCCATGTTATGGCTTGTTGGCGTCGACAGGGGGCGTGGGGAGACGCAGGCAGGGGGTGTGGGGAGGCACAGGCAGGGGCTTGGGGAGGGGTGAAGGAGGGCGTGGGTAGGGGGCGTTGGAGGCGCAAAGAAGGGGCGTGGGGAATATAGGGAGGGTGTATGGTTGGGTAGTGAAGGGGAGCCTCGGTGAGTGGTAAGGTTGAAGGTGAATGTAGAGAATGTAGGGAGCGGGGTTAGGGGAGGGATGATAGATGGGGTGAAGGGCGAAGGGAGGGGTAATAGATGGGGTGAAAGGTGAGGGAGGGGTGATAGAAGGGGTGAAGGGCGAGAAGTGAGAGGTAAAATGAGGGAAGGAGTGATAGGTGCCGGTGGTTGGGAGGTCAGGAGTCACACCCCCAGAGGACGCGAGGGGTAAGTGGGTGGGCAGCAAACACACCATCAAAGGACATGTCAGGTCACGTGGATGTCATGCCAGGTCACGTGGATGCCTTCATCATCAGGTCAAAGTTGGGTCACCGCTCATGACGCGACCTACTCTAAACACTGTTGTGAGGACTGTCGAAGGTCATATGTTGCTCGAGGAAGGGTCACAGAGCAGGTGCTTGACTGAGGGTGGAGAACTCATTTCTGGTCTCCCTACAAAATTTCATTTGCACAGACGACGTGTGTGGGGAGACGTCCATCATCTACCAATACAGTCTTACTATTGGGCGACGAGTGTAGAGAAATGCTCATCATTGACCACTACAACATTACCACAGAAATTAATAGCCTTCTCCAAGATGGCCGCTCAAAGTGCCGTCATGGCCGGGTCATGACCTGAGGTTGCGTGTGGACTGTATACGTAAGGCTAATTTTATTTGTATGCAAAGCAGTTTCTTTTTTTGTGTGTGAAGCCAAGAACCGTGCCATCTCTAGAGGCCCTTCAGACTGAGGAGGTCTCCTGAGGGTTTTAGATGCCAGCTGCTCCTACGTGCGTTGAGGAGGCCAGAGAGAAGCGCAGGCCAGGGGGTCGAGTGGGGGGTCTAGCTGTGCTCGCGGAGGTGGAGGTGCTTCTTGTTTGGTATCCTGGGTTACAGCATGGCAGGTCATTGAGTCCTGCTTTATTTTAGAAGTACACTTCCCTCTCAACAAATCTTTGTTATCTCTGCCATTATACAGGATCCCACATACAGATCCCTCCCGGGCCTGGGATGTGATGAATCAGGTTGAACTCCACCGCTTTGGGGCTTATAGATATAGGCTGTTTGACGGAGCCCCAAGCTGAGGTGTAAGAGGACAGTGCACTCATGTACTCTTCCGGCTTCTCTGTGGGCCGTTCATAGGGTGACTGTCCAGCGTCGTGGAACGAGTAGTCTACTTCTGCTGTATGCATCTGGACAGTGGCTCATTTTTCTTTCATCAAACGTATTTCATCGATAGAACAAATATCCACTAAAAAAAACTTTTGTACTCAATATCTATTCTCCAAGAGGATCCATATAACGAACCAGACTTGTCTGCAACACAGTTTCTGTATAGTTCTGTCTCATAGTTTATCTTTAGTCTTTGAATAAACATCACCGGTACATAACACTCACCGATTATGACCAGAAGAAATTTTCAATTTAGAGAGCATGTGTAAGGGTAGAAGGGGTATTCCACTACCACCATATATGAATTCAAGGACACATAGATGGGAAGCAGTAATTCTTGAAGTGTTAACTTTCACCTTAGACGATTTCATATAAACTCATTGTGAACACATCAGAACAAACAGACACAGAGGGACTATGGGAAGACCACAACCATACCATATGACCATTACTATACAACATGTCTGTAGCAATACTATGGGAGGTGGGTTGCAAACCAGTGGATTCACATACATACCAGGGGGTACACGTACATACCAAGGGATGCACATACATACCAGGGGATACATGCACATACTAGGGGTACACGTACATATCAAGAGAGTAACGTACATCCCAGGGAAGTCACGCACATACCAGAGGGTACACGTACATAGCAGGGGGTACACGTACATACCACGGGAGACACGTACATACTAGGGGGTACACGCGTACATTCCAGGGGGTACACTTACATACCAGGGGATACACGCACATACTAGGAGAGTCACCTCACCTCTTTATTCAACCACTGGTGATAAATCTACCATGAAATTTGTGAAACAGGTGATGATAGATTTAGAACAAAAATTGTAAATGAAAGCATTCGGGATTTTCAAGTGAACAAAACCTCCTTACTAGAAAAAAATAAGAACATAACTCTTTACAATCAGTGTAACATAAAGATAATTAGTGAAATCCAGATGCACTTAACTCCAGAGGGAATGACTGACTCCAGTAGTGGAGTCATGCACTTATACAACACGCTGTGTCAAGTAGCTGTCTGGATATCACAAGTGTTTATTGACTCTACAGTTGAGGAACAAATGAAAAGCTGTAATGTTCTCTACACATGATGTTATTATCACACATGTATGATTCTTCAGTTCGGTTAGTTTGATATGAAACCTTCCCCCGTAAGCGTGAAGTGAACTGTACATATAAAATGAAATAATGATAAATTATGAAGAAAAAATTCATAAGATAAAGACTGTTGAGAAGGCATTATAATTCATAAAATCATAAAATACATGAATAACAAACTGACACTCAATATCATGTAAAAGATTTCTTGTTCTGTCAGAGTCATCGAATTACCTTCAGAAACATGTGAGGTTCCTGAGCTGGGCGCACCTTGGTGCGAGGGTCGCGTCCCACATGTTTGTAGAAAACAAGGAGCAGGGAGGCTCTCAGGGGTCGACACAAGCTGACCCAGCCCAGGTTTATGATTCGTGCGTGGAGTATGATAATCATACATGAAGATGTAACATATATATATATATATATATATATATATATATATATATATATATATATATATATATATATATATATCTTTTCTCCCTGCGTCAGGAGTATCACCGATCTATATGGGGCTCCTGCAGCGCTCAGGAAGCCAGCCACAACTACCGGATGAGACAGTAGGTCATGTAATGGAGTTATGTTGTGTGTATCTATGTGGGGAGATTTTGCGGGGCAACTGAGCAGGAATTGTTTTGTGTCTTCACTGTCGTAGTTGCATCGTGAGTATGAGGGGATGTTCCGGGCAGGTTTTGATGGAAAGTAAGGATTGCTGGTGTCCAGAGTGTAGACGGTATAGCATGGCTCGTGTCTGTCTGTAGTTTTAGATGGGTGTATGTTTGATGTAGTAGTCTTTCACATTGAACTGGGAGAGCAATTGCTTAGTGCTTGTCGGGTCATTTCAGTGTGAAAGTGCTGTGTCAGTGTTATGTGTTTTTAGGACAGGGAATCTCAGTAAAGGTTACTGAAGCATGAGGCAGTTGTAAGCTTCTATTTCTACCTAGGGATTAGTGGTTAGTTATGGAGTAGTTTGGTAGTAAGGATCTGATGGTGCTGCTTAGATTTGGGTGTAGACTATTTTAAGGTGGGATTGTATCGGAGGATCTTCGTTTCACTGTGTAGGTGTTGAGTATTTGTTTTGGTAGGCAACCAGAAATTGTTCTGAGTGTTCTATTTTGTGATGTTTGCAGCTCTGTTAAGTATGTGTTTGAGAGAGTGGGCGACCAGGAAGGCGAAGCGTTGTTTGAGATGGAACGGAGGAATTGTCTGTAGAACATGTTCAGGAAATCTCTTCCTTGTCCAGGTCTGATGCCAGCAGTGTTCTGATGGTATGTAATTTGTTTGTTGCTTTTTTCGTTGTTGTTTTTGGTGCTGGGGATGAATGCCGTGTGGAATGTGTTGCTTAGATTGGTTTTTGATTCATTCAGTGGGAGTTATCGTCCACTCAAGGTGACTGGAGGGTCTGAGTTGGATTCGTCAGTCTGGGGTTAAAAGAGTGAAGAATTTTGTGAAGTTGTAGATATTTTGTTCTGGATGAGCCATTGTTCCAGTGGTATAATGTAATGCTGCAAATTTTGTGTTGCTACTGTGGTGTCAGGATGTTCTGATGTGATTGTCAGGTCTCCTGCATATGAGAAAAACATGCTGTTCTTTGCACTGGGTAATAGGTGGTCGAATAGGAATAGATTGAAGAGGGTTGGAGATCGAACTTTTCTGTGGGGAACTCCACTGTTGAGAAATAGAAAATGGTAGATTGTACCCTTTTTGACCTCCTAGTTATCAAGAGCTATTATGACTGAGTTTTGTGAGACTCTCAATCCTCCTCATCTGCACAACTTCCCTTCTTTCATTCTAGGTGAACACAAGCGCAGGTTCGTGATGACTTTGATGACGCATCTACTTCATATTTCGTCTTATTACTGTAAATATTCCGAAAATAAATTGAATACTCAAAGATAGCAATACATAAGAACTGCCTTTCATGTTATCTATAAAAATGATCAAAGTCTACATAGCATGTAGTTTTAACGGATCTGTAAGAGAGGGCAACACTATGCATGCGATCTTGCAAGTTAACTTCACAGAACTCAGCCAACTACCAACCAGCGTCACTCAGCTAACTACCAACCAGCGTCACTCAGCCAACTACCAACCAGCGTCACTCAGCCAACTACCAACCAGCGTCACTCAGCCAACTACCAACCAGCGTCACTCAGCCAACTACCAACCAGCGTCACTCAGCCAACTACCAACCAGCGTCACTCAGCCAACTACCAACCAGCGTCACTCAGCCAACTACCAACCAGCGTCACTCAGCCAACTACCAACCAGCGTCACTCAGCCAACTACCAACCAGCGTCACTCAGCCAACTACCAACCAGCGTCACTCAGCCAACTACCAACCAGCGTCACTCAGCCATTCATAAGAGTCAGTGTACAGCGACCACCAGTGTGGGAGTCCCTGACCGTCAGATTCGGTCAGTACGTCAGCAGATTGTGTGTTGCTGCCCCCGGAGCCACGCTCACATACAGGGGTAATTATCAAGGAAATAACGACGTGTCTACATATGTACTGACTCTTGACGACTGGTATGTAATATCTCTCATTGTATGAGAACTATGAATGCTACCTTAGTCATTACGGCTTTCATCCACATTTTCATTTATTTTAGCAAACTTTTCTTCCCTATTATTAGATCACAAGATTCTAAATTACAATTCTAAATTACATGAAGTGTGTGTGTGTGTGTGTGTGTGTGTGTGTGTGTGTGTGTGTGTGTGTGTACGAATTGTCATAGCAGGTCATTATGCACTTCCCTCGCTCTGGCAGTATTTCTTATATTTACACATTCCTCTTTAACTACTTGAATACAAAATATTTCACCAACTGTAATGAGCATAGTGCAGACCTCACAACACCCTCAGATCCTGTTCCCAGTTTCTTATCCTTCTTAACAACAACAAAAAGGAACACTAGATAATAATAACAATAATCATGATGAAATTATAATAATTTATAATGATAATGATAATGATGACAAAAGTATTGATGTTTTTCCATACATGTACCATTGGTGAGTAAAGGAAAATGATTATCATAATAATAATAACATTCATCATTACGAAATCTATGGTAATATCAGAATAACAGAAAATGATTTTATTGAAAATATAGGTAACTGTTACAAGAGAAATACGATCATTATAATACCCACAATAACAATATTGATGATAACGATGATAATAATGATAACGATGATAATGATAATGATAATAATGATAATGCTAATAATGATAATAACAGCAACAAGATGCTCCACGAGTATTCCCTCCGTGCTGCTCAACGTAACTCCCAAACAATGTCTACCTCTGATGAATTATCATTGTCTTGACCTTGAGATTCTGTGTTCTGCTCACATTGTGGAAGACTCTTAGGATTTCTGGCTCTCATGAATATTCCATGAAAAAGCCTTTACCGCCAGTACCTCAGTGCACTTCTGTACGTACACTTTATCTCTTCCCGCGCTGAGATTCCTCAAGTGTTGTCACATCATGATAACCTGTCTCCCTCCTGCCTCTCTGTTCTCTGTAGGTATGTCTCTCAGTCTGATTATTTGTCTTCGGTGTGAGGCCGTGTACGTGTCCCCTGTCTCCAGACATCCTGGGATACCTTGGAATCGACTATACAACCGAAGCACAATCCAGTTCTGTTTCTGTCCTCGACTGCCAGGTGTTGGTCTTACCTTCATTATCCTACCACCGGTCCACTTGTCGCTATTCTCAACCAGGCTGTACCACCAGCCCCGGTGCCACTGTGTGTGACCTCCCAGTTCACCAAGCTGTACCACAAGCCGCGATACTAGTCTGTGTGACAACCTAATCAGCCAGTCGTACCGCCACCTGCGGTACTACGCGGTGTGACCCACTCAAGCAGGTTGCTCTTGCTTCAAGTCAGACATCTGGGCTCAGGTTCTGATTGATCAAATTTCTTTTTGCCGTCTGGTTTTCCTGTGCCTGAGCGTTGCCCTCCAATATCTACCGTATGTATGGAAAAGTTTATTCAGTTGCTCCTTGATCATAACGATGTGATCCATGAGAACGATGGCCAAACCAGTGACTCGTTCCTTAAGAGTCAAAAGAGTTTCAGAGAGAAATTCGCAGTTCAGACGTATTTCCCCCCAGTTATCGGATTTTTCCATTGTCCCCTTAATGTCTCGGGTTTTGTCTCATGTGAGGCAGGTTATTCTACATCTGAAGCTTTCAAACGTTTATCATAGATTCGTGAAGCGACTAGATAACACAGGTTCGTGAGGCAACTGGATAAGACAGGTTCTTGAAGTATTCAGACAACGAATGGGTCGTGAGGCACCTGGGTACCACAAGTTTGTAAGGCGCCAGGGAAACGTAGGTTCGTGAGGCGTTTGAATAACAGGTTCGTAAGGCGCCATGATCACGCAGGCTCATGAAGCATCTGGATGACATGTTCATGAGGCGTCAGGATAAGACATGTTCGTGAGGCGTCTTCATAACACAAAGTTCGTGAAGCGTATGGACAACACAGGTTCGTAAGGCGTCTGGTTAACACAGGGTAAAAGTCAACAGATCATTATACAAATCTTTATTAAATCAAAAACATAAATACTGTGATGCCATTTTCTTCTATACACATTTTGTTTAGATTTCACATTCGTTGTGATTTTGAGATTTTATTTTTACTGGATGGTTGGATACGGGAAAAGTGAGTCGAAAAGTTTAGGGAGGGAAGGAATGGGGCATGGAGGGGGGGGGAGAGCTACAGGGGCAAGGGAAGGGAGGGACTTTTTTTCGAAAACCACAAACGTTGTTGTACTTACAAAGTTATGAAAATCATTTTTATCAAGATTAGGCTTTTTTTTAGAGAATGTGGGAATTATAGTATCAGTGGAGGAAAACAGGACTCATTTTGACTTCAAAACTAAAAAAGTAAGGCATTCATAATGAGCTAATGTGACGAAATTGAGGAATATGAATAAGGAAAATAATTCAGTTTACCCTTCATTCATGGCGGCTAAATGACTGCATACTAAACAGTGAATGAGAACTGAGTGAGTAAACCTGCCCTTAATGAGCAAACTTACTTAAAAACAGCTCAAATGATCAGGGAAGAAATGAGTATTGTTCACCTCCAGTGTTCCGCCTCATAATTCCGCCGTTCCGGTAGTAACAGAAAGATTCTCTTGACCTGAGAGAAAGCAGCTTTCTCTCTGTACAGTAAGAAGTTACAATAGTGACATCGACGCTCGGGACGACAGGTCCCCGGGACGCGAGTCTGTCAGTGGTACAGGATGTTGGCGGAGCCCACGGCCTCACTGTCACAGTGTCTGGCAGTGAATGTGAATGATGTCGTCCGTGCTGACGGTGAGGCCTTCTCATCACTACTACAGAGTCTGGCAGTGAAAAAAATCTCAGGTGATGGTTATGATCCTATATCACTGCCACACATTGTCCGACTGTGAAACTTGTCCCAGCTAACGATGAGGACCCCACATCACTGCCACACAGGTGCCCGGGAGTGCCTAGGTTCCGGCGTTTGCTTCACAATACATGCAAGACTCCTCTCAATGCTATTTATGGTTAAAACAAATGAGACACTTCACAGAGAAAGCATCATCGCGCACTACATAAATATTCCGGAAACCACAGAAGTATTTGCTACCCTGGCCAGTGGGGGTGACCTTGATCGTGACATGGCAAGCGGACCTAAGACGTAAGGAGACCTGTCTGAGAGGTCACTTTCCCCCGTTTCAGATTGGGAGAACTTGCCCTCTCTTTGTTCCTGCCTCTTTAACCTCACTCTGGTCACGCAGGGGAGTATTGAAAATCACACCAATGAGAGTACATATAAGTCTACAACAAATTAGAAGTATTTCAAAAACCACGTTGTTAACTTATTTTGTGTTACAGTGTTATTGGCCAGGGTAATGCAATAGGTAAACACGTTATAATAAAAATAGCCGACTAGTAATTATAGAGATAAACAAATTTACATTCAGTCACTTATCTACAACTCGCCTTTCGTACTGTACACACCACAAGCGCCAACCGACAAACGAAACTCAACCTCCAGACCTACTCCCAGGTCGGACGAGGTCTGCACTTGACAATGGCTCAAGTTTATACGTTATTCACTGTTTAGTAGATGCTACTAATATCAGAAACCGACTTTATAAGCCAGGGGTTAATTTGAAGTTTCTAAGAGAGGACTTAAAAGTCCGAACTTGCCACTGTGTAAAGTAAAGAGAAAGAAGAGGACTGCACTACCTGCTGCTGCTGCAGGAGCCAAATGAAATGATCTGGCTGAATCAAACACGCTCACACACGGTGGACTCCTTAACGTCAGTGTGTGAACAGTTTGTTTAGGCTCCCAGAGGGTCGTCTTCACTGTAGGTGCGGCGGTGGTGGCACAGAAGACTTGGTCCTTCAGTCCCCAAGAGACCAGCACTCTCTCTCCCGCGCCCATCAAATAAATAGTGACCTCAGTAAGGGAAAAATCACAGTGTCAGTGGAATGAGGTGAAGAGTACGCTGGAGTATTGTGAGTGTGGCGATACACACACACACACACACACACACACATACACTGGACACACTGCCTATCACTAGCACCTGAAAGACTTGGACGCCGGCTGGGCTGTGCTGTTGGTCCGCTCGACGGCTACGAACACCGCATCAGGTGGCGCCCGAGGACGAGGCCAGGTTGGGGGCCATAGACCCTAGGTACCCACTACTTAGGTCTCCGTCCCCGCACCCTGCATGACCGGCCCCGCCTCTACCACTGCTGACCCCACTGGAGGCGCTGGAAACGCCTTGAGAGGGGTACAGGTGGGCGCCGCTGTAGGAGGGCTGAGGATCCGCCATCTCCATTGGTTGGGCGGCGGAAGTGAAGGCAGCGACGCCCTCGCGGCTGAGGCTGGCCAGCAGACTGCTGCGGCCGTCGGCGGAGGCGTGTCCCTAGGCCATGGCGCCAACTATACTGTTCGACGAAGAAAGGCCTAAGCTCGACGCGGAGGGGATTTGGATCTGTGAAGCGGAGGAGAGACCGAGGCCCACTCCAGACATGGCTGACATGCCGTGCATTGGCGGCGCAGACATGAAGCCGCCCGCCATGGAGGAGCCGTGCATCTGCCCGCCGTACATGTAGTGTGACATGGAGCCAAACCCGGATCCTCCAGTACCGAAGCCCGTGAAGCCGCCCTTGTCCAGCGGTTTCAACATATCCGGGAAGCCCAGCATCCCCTTCTTCTTCTTGGACTTAGAACTCAGCTTGCGGTTGCGGGTCTGGATGCCTTCCTTCTTCATGGACAGCGGCCGAGGCACCTGCAAGACGAGAAAGATGTCGATCAAACTGCATGTATCAAGTGATTGATATTTGAACATAACGATGTACGCTGAAACTTTCAAGTAAAGCTGTGCTTTTGTGTTTGGATCATACTGAGCAAACCCTCAGACAGAACAAGAAAATGCCACAAAATGAATATCTGCGTCATTCCAAGTACACGCAAAAGACGCGCATCCTTCTCTTAGAACAATAAGAACAAAAAGACTAGCGAAGTGGCCAGGGCACCACAGCTCTGCTCTTGGCTGTCCCCTCTCCACACCACGTTTCTCGCCCATCACCATAAAGCCGTCGCTCACACCACACACGTAAACACCATAACCCGAATTGTACCAGCGGGCCACAAGCCATTAATTTGAGTGTTGGTCGGGGGAACAAAACATTCCCCACACCCACGCTACGCCAGCCACACGGGACAGACTGCTTGACGCACAGCGAAAATTTTCCTTTTTTTTCCCTTTTCACCAAACACGTTGACATATGTAACTGAAAATAAACAAAAATAAACTGCCACAGAAAACTTACGGTAGTATTTTATTAAAAGTGAAATTGCTTAATGGTTGCGCGGAAGCCCTCGGCCATCCTCACTTTCCTGATACGTGATTGGTCGATGGATAACAGGTGGCGGACGGTGATTGGCGGAGAGATAGTGAAGGCGGGGGCGGTGATAAGAACGACGATTGTGGCTCTTCCGGGGAGGGGCGCGCCACCCCTGTTATGGTCTCCCGGGATATTAATGGCGGGAGAATCTCGGTGTCGTTTAGCGCTTCCCAAAAATAATCGTCTATCGCGCTTGAATTTTGCGATGGTTCACAAAATGTAATTGAAATGCAATCTTTAGATTGCTTTTGGTACCATAACTCGTATTTGGATTTTCGTGTATTGCACTGGAACTTTTACAACAAACACGGGATGTTGTTGACTCTCCCCAGCGTTACGGCACCGGCTGAGTCTTTGTGAAACCCGTCGATGCCGGCCTGAATTCTGATGTTATATTAACATGATTTTACGGTTTCTAGATTCTGCATCAAATATTTAACATAATGATGTACAATGGTGATGCTAAGTTTCATTACCGAAACAAATTAGGACAACAAAAGAGATTCATAGTTGAAATATTGTCTCCATCATTCTTGTTTACTTTTACGCATGCTTGATGGAAAACCGTACATAAAGACACAATTCTGAGCAAGCGCAGTAAACGCCTGTACGTATGTTGTTGGGTGTAATGGTTATCGATTGGTAGGTGGTCAACGCGCTGGGGCCCACACTGTAAACATTAAAAACCTTCACAACGTTTTTGCAAGTGACTATTTTTGACGTGGCTGCATCGTGGTCCCGGGGTGGTGATGGCTGGTGTAGTGGTGTGGCCAAGCCTTTGGTTAACACGATCCTCCGTAAGTCACCATCCCACTTATACAGTCCTCCGACAGCCACCATCCGAGATAACATACCCCTCCGACAGTTACTATCGCACTCAAAACATCAATTAACAAACAGAACCGACTGTAACTATCACAGTTAGCAAAAGGCAATGACAGTCGCTATAGCAGTTAGCACAAGGTAACGACAAATACTATCCTAATTAGCACAAGGCACCGACAGTAACTTTCCCAGTTAACACAAGGCACCGACAGCCACTACCTTGTGCTTCACTGTCCATTGCTCATTCTGGAATACCTGGAGAATCATCAGATGACAGCTGGAGTAGTGTTGGAATCTCTCAGCGTTCATCATACCTAAAGGTTAAACTGTGTCACTTGACCACTGAAGCAGGAGGACATTAATGATTTCCTTTCGTGAAATTAGAAATTTGACGATCTATGGTAAATGCTTAATGATATTAGAGGTGATGAGATTTGTTATTCTTTAGAGATACCGACTGAACCAGAGAGTTTAAAGTAAGATCAATTGCTTTCGCATAACACGAGTAAATAAATTCCTAAAAGCCGAAGGTGTAGAACACAAGTGCATCACATAATCGAGGCTTGGAATGATGGCTTTTGGGATAAACAGATCTGAAATTCCTGGAACTGAAGAAGTCAGAGCAGCACAGACTACTCGTGTTAAAAGTCTTTGCAGATATCAGTAGGACTACACACACGCACGATGCAGGACTTTGTACGGAACAGTTCACCACTTGGCTGTCAGAAAACATTGCTTGTAACTACACGCCAGACACGAAAAAATAAAGAATGATAAAACGAACAGAAATGAAGGAAGTAGAACAACACATTAGCATTACAGTACCAGCAGAGGGTCCTGTATAAGATACTGGGTTGAGGATAAATGTACTTGAAATAACATGTCCACAGCTTGTTCTCCACGCTTCCATGACGATGTGCGTACTACAGCAATGACACTGTCGTTTTTGAGAGAGGAGAGCCGACGTGTGTGTTTGTGTGTATGTGTGTGTGTGTGTGTGTGTGTGTGTGTGTGTGTGTAAAGTTTTCTGCCTTCACATCCCGCGTCCTGTGTAAGGAGTAACAACAACTTGAAAATATTTCAAAAAATCTAGCATTCTTTTCTGTGCTCCTCGCTATCTGTGTGGTGAGCGCTGCACGCTAGCTCTGTCTCATTGAAAAAATTTCGTCGTAGTTGCTCGTAGGCAGGTACGCCTCCTCCCAGTTGCCATCCAGTACTGAAACCATCAACGTCTTCACATTAAACAGCTCTGCCATATCCATATTCTGGGAGTTTATTCCCTGTTCTCAGTACTCCTTAAACTGTAACCTGAAACTATACTTTCTGAGCTCCTCGACCCTATCATCCAGACCCTCCTCTGTTGGCTCATTCCTTCACCATCGTTCACTCCTCTGGTGTGATCATGGTCAGTCCTCTGGTGTGCCCATCACCAATGTTCTCACAATTATACGGACATAAATAAACTCGCCATCGTCATCTTTTATCCTTTGTTTTTCTTTCCACAGAAACCATTTCCAGCATATGTCCTGTTGCCTACATCCAGCTTGGTAGACTAATTTTTTTCTATCTAAGCATGCACATGTCTCCTGTCATCTGTGGACTTACAGCCACATATTTCATGATGCTCATGACAAGCTGCGCATGTGTATACAGTGAGTGTCAGCTGTCAATGTGTGTCACTGCTCTCGTCAGGATCTCCTCTTGCAAATGACTAGGACAAAATAAAAAAGCTGCCATGTAATGTAACTCCTTAAAATAAATGACTGCAAACATATGTGAGGCGAGGGTAACAGGCCTGCCCACTGCCTGCCCAGACATCACCCGCGACTGACAACATGAGTCAGCGTAGGTCAGGTCAGTCGATCTCATGGATCGAGTCAGTAGACCACATGTATCACGTCAATAAAACACATGGATCAGGTCATTGACCACATGTATCACGTCAGCAGACCACATGGATCAGGTCTGTAGGCCGCATGGGAACACTGACAGATGAACGAAGATATCTATCAAGCAATGCTAAAGTTTCGCCGGACTATTGTTCTATTGTTTTCTGATATTATTCATGCTTACGATTCTCACTTTCATTATCTTTGTCTTCTCCATCCATCAGTCATTCCACTTCCGTTCTCATCATCCTGTTTCGTTCCTCTCAACATTATCACCATCCATTCCCTCTTTACTGTCTTCTCTCTCACTATTTCCCTTCCTCACATTGCTTCACTTATCTTCCCAAACTGTCTCTCCTCCCACTCTTTACCGCCTCCTCGCAAGTCCCCATCTATCGCCCTCCCTGATGCCTCCCTCCCCATCATCTCCCACCCCTTCCCACTCCCCAAACTGACCCCACCTCCCCCCACCACCCCACTCTTTCACCTCGATATTTCCTGACTTCATTATCTGCACCTTTGATCAGGCAAGGTGGGGGAGCTTCCGTCACTCCTCCCTCAGTGCCGCTCACCACCCAACATTACTGGCCGAGTATGTGAGTATGTTGCTAGAGATTACTTCACCTTAGGTATACTTATATCTGAGCATCGACTGCCGTATATGTCTTGTATCTAAACTGAAAGATAAAACCAGTCTTCTCACTGGTGACTTACAACAAGAGTTCCTTGTTTTCGCAAGTACACACATGACAGAAGCACTAAAAAGTCTATTAGATATCTAGTTGATAGTAACTTAGCCACCCTGGGTCACGTGACTGGAGGGAGAGCCTTGCACCCACATGAAAGCACCACAGCTTCTGCGGCCCTATTTTTACATGAAGCTCCTCCCTCTTGCCCTGTGGGTCTCAGGCTGGTTCCCATGCCCACCACACGTACCCTTCCTCTATCTGTTTCTACATCTGTGCCTGTTTTTGCCCTTCCAACCCCCCCCTGTTTCTCTAACTGTTTCTGCCTCTGTGTTTTTGCCCGAGACCCTCTGCTCTCTCTCTGTCCTTCCCCACCATCGGGCCCACTCTCTCTCTCTCTCTCTCTCTCTCTCTCTCTCTCTCTCTCTCTCTCTCTCTCTCTCTGAAAATATTTCGTTCTAAATAATTATCAGTTTCTTTCGCTGTCTGTGTGAGCTTGTTTGTCTGTCTTTCTGTTTGATTGTGTATTTCTTTGACTCTCTCTGTTTCCCTGCTTGCTTATCCTTTTCTCCAACTGTGTCTTTGTTTTTCTGTCTATCTGTCTGTCTGTCTGTCTGTCTGTCTCTCTCTCTCTCTCTCTCTCTCTCTCTCTCTCTCTCTCTCTCTCTCTCTCTCTCTCTCTCTCTCTCTCTCTCTCTCTCTCTCTCTCTCTCTCTCCTCACAGTAATTTCATCCTCACAAAAAAGATCTTTTTATTGTTATTTCCTCTCCCCCTTTTCTACATTTGATATTACCCTCCCCCCCGGCACTCGGCACTCTGGCTCAGGCACCAGCAATTAGTCGGTTGGTCTCCACAGATGTACATCACGATGTTTTTTGCTCCGCTTTTTATCTTTTTCTTTTTTTTATCCCTCGCACTCCGCCGGTGTTGTTTGATGTCTCATCATCCTCGGTACCTGATGAATTTGTACGAGGCAAATTGTCTGTCTGTTAACGTCCGCTTATCTAATGTTAACTCCTGTTGGGTTTTGATAACTGTTGTAAACACTGGCGTTGATGAGGATGTTGATGGCTAGAAATCCAGGCAACGGAAGCGGAATGCTGTGTCTTCCATCGTTTTTGCTGAATATCACGGAAACTATTGGGGAAAGAAAATTTGATCTAGGATTACGAGAGCTCTATTGTATATCGTCTACATTTTTCAATAAAGTCTTTTGTCATCGGTTTAATCTCACCGTTGAACAGTAATTGGAGTTTGGGGATAAGACAGAGTTTTCTATGAGAGCAAGCAAACCTTCACATGAGAATATTACGTTGCAGTGAGTTAGTAGTGATTTTGATAATATCCAAATGCTTCACTCTTGTATAAAACCTCACCTTAGGTGGCAGGCACCAAGGTAAATCAATACCTGTGCTCTAAGAGTCTTGTTTCTGCTGTATCATGATGTTATTGATCCTTTGGTCACAAAGGAGGTAATTAAACATATTTTTTCATTACTGTGAAGGTGATTGGGTTAATGACAAGGAAAATAAACACTGTTATTGTGTTATTGTCAAGTTTAAAAGGAAAAAAATGGTCCCAAAACATGAACTATTGTCTTCCATTTTGCCATTTTCCTTTTTATTTGCTAAATTTTCCTTTTTCTTGGAAACTCATCACATTATTTACTCATCATAATGAAAGGATGATTTTCTTGGGACATCAGCTTTATGCCAATTTATCATTTTATGAAGGAAAAAGAGCTTTTTTCGAACCAACAGACTAATTTGCTATATGGCTTTTTGGCCTCTTTTTTTTTATTCTTACTTTGTGTGAAATACTTTTGCAGATGCCATTCAGTATTCTAGATAAGAATCTGGGGTCTACGAATTACACTGGGGCATTTTGGCATTTTCTTTTAATCACTGAAATTTTGTCTAAATTATGAATTTTGGACATGGGGTTTAAAGGTTGTCTTTCGGTAATTAGTCGTAACACTAAGACTTATTGCAATCAGAACAGGATATCACACTCATTTTCCAGGTTTGAAAATAAATAGACTTATATATCCTGAAAAACTCCTTACTTGAATATTTACTTTATTCATTAGACAACTTTGATTAAACTGAATAATGTTGAATCTTAATATGTGCTGCTTATCATTGTGAATAATGATATGAAGTTTAAAACTTGTGTTGTTAATCCTTGGGCTGAGTAAGGGAGGTGACAAAGTTTTGTGTGATCATTTATATTTAACTCAGGCATTCTGGCCACCTTGCTGTAGGTGAATGGATCGAGAATGAAGACAACAAATCGGTTCTTCATTCAGATTCTGAAGAAAGTAATGACCAAGGTTCTGAACGTTTGTATATATCTATCTATATATACATATATCTATCTATATATACATATATCTATCTATATATACATATATCTATCTATATATACATATTGTATCTTTTTCTCCAGAATCTTATCGTAAGTTCTGTTCCTCCTGCTGAAGGAGGTCTGAAACAGAAGAATTTCTTGCGCCTTATTGTTATCATTCCTTTCATTAAGTGGGTCTGGCAATCAAACATGTTTTATTTCGCTGAGGTAATCGTCATCTGTTGTTCTTGGTTGCCGACGTATAGAAGACGGGTAATGATACATATAATTTACCCCTCAGTCATGCTATTTACAAATGAAAAAAAAGTGAATGACCTTACTGTTTGGCTACATTCATCTTCAAGGTTTATATTTTGTGAACATCCTTATTATTGGTGTTAATTAAAATTGGAAAATAGATTTTCTTTATGTCACTTGAGTGATTACTGCGCTACAGATCACACACAGCTATTTTCTCATAGCTTTGGTATCTTCCCTTTGGTGGTGGGTCATATGGTTGAGGTTCTATGTCTTGTAAGACCTGAAGCCGTTCCTATTCATCCTCATCTACCCATGCCATTGGTATCATGAGAGCACTTTCCAGCACCTCGTCGGCTCTGTAATTGAAATGTTTTGCAAATGTTACCAGAAATTAGGACAAGTAAGGCTTTCGTTTGGGACCAATTACATTTGTATGAACACAAAATCCCTGTATAGACCGAGCCTGTAATTGATATGTAGAATGATTACGTTTCAAGTGGAATAATATTTTTCTCCATTCCTGCTTATCAAACTCTGATAAGTGAAGACTTGTCGTTGCTTGTTCACATATCATGGGACTTTAAGACTGTACCAAAGACTTTAAAAGCCTAATCACTTTATTTTCTATAAAGACAAAAATATAAGAATAAAAGAATATTATCTGCTGTTCAAACAATTTTCTATATGCAAAGTTTCGATTTTGTTCCATAATATCTGATGAAGGATTTGAGGTGTATAAGTTAATTTTATATAAAGGAATTCAAATAGCAACATACCACTGGATCCGGACAGGGCCGTTTGTGGTGGTGGAAGGTATCAAGCTCTCAAAGCTTAGTGTGCCAACACTTGGGAGGAATACATATGATTCAAGGAGCAAAACTGGCAAACTGATCGTATGACGAAGTAGACGCAAATAATGTTAGTCATGGTCTTCAGCCGAAATATTAATCAGCACTATTATGAATCATATCTATCGTACGGTTTTCAGCCACTCTAATCGGTGACTCATTCCATATGTTAACGATCTTGCTGAAGACAAAGTGCTTTGCCCAATTTGAGGTAAAACGTTAGCTTACGTATTTGTACGCATTCTTACCAAAAATCAGACGGGACCAAGCCTTAATAAGCTTGTTAGATTGAGATTATCAAAGCCCTTGATAATATTAAATTCATATGTTGGAACACTTCTTAACCTCTCATCTCACCTAAGTAGATTTAAATCTTACTGTCGGCTCTCATAGGATTTGGGTTTTAGTCCGGAATCATACCTAAAGATACAAAAGAAAATAATTCAAACTTCTTGCCATGGCTATTTTGTCTAGAACCAAGCCACCGTTTTCCTTAATCAATGAACTGGTTTACTGCGTAATGACTCTTGCTTCTAACATAGCTATAAAAATCCTTGGGGAATTTTATTTCTTCTATTCTCGGCAATTGTTAGTAGTAAAATCATCATACGTTCTGTTAGAAGGCTCTCCTGTCTTCTTCGTTCTGTGCAGTGATGTGTTTCATGGGATAAAGACTAGCGTTCTGAGGACTGTGGCTAGGATGATATATCTCCGTGGCACAGTCATTACAGCCGATGCCTACACTTGCCTTGCTCTGTCTCTACGGCCGCCGCTGGCGTCTTCATCTCTCATGTGTTCACAAGTGTATCATGGGAGTTTATGCTGCTGAATTCTTAAACACACAAACACGCTTTGGAGAGCTTTGGGGAGGGGAGGGGGGGTGGGAGGGGGGCAGAGCCACAGTGTTAGGGTCGTGCGGGCAGTGAGGTACAAAGGTCTACCAACACTCGTGAAATGGGTGAGAAAAACCCACACACGGTAATTATCAGGAAGAATCTTTTCTTTGAAGACGGTAAACAAGATGGTGGTGTTGCACTTTTTACCCAGACTTTTTCTTTATCCATTTTTTGCGAATACTAAAGAAAGGTCGAAATCCTTTCAGAGAAAACTGCTCTTATTTTTCTTATAAACGAAATAGCAACTGTATTCATGATTCTTGCAGACAAAGGCAGCTTATTGCATGGCTCTTAAGTGCCAGAACTCTTCGTGAATTTCAGGGATAGAGGGAGGGGGCTAGAAAGTGGCCAGTGGTTGAGGGAGGGGGAGGGCGGTGGCCAGTGGTAGCAGGAGGGAGCATTGGATGGCCAGTGGTAGACGAAATAGGTTAGGGGCCAAGGGAAAGGTGGAATATGAGATGAGAAAAGACCGAGGGTGAAAAATGTTGGGGCAAGGTGTCGAGGAGAGGAATGTTTGAGGGATGGGGAATTAATATGATCAATTGCAGGTGAGAGTGAGGTAAGTCAGTGGCTGGGGCTTAGGTGAGTAGGTGAAGAGCCAGATAAAGCCAACGGGCGTGGCTTAGATAAGTATATGAAAAGGTAGGTGAAAAGCCAGTGGGAGGGGTGTAGGTGAAGAGCTAAGGGGAGCGGTAGGCTGAGGCCACACACACCTTTTTTTATCAAACGCGGTTCTCCTTATCTTGTAATCGAGGCCGAATATCAGGGGTGGGAATCTTTCGGTGTTTACAGGCATAAACATTACCATTAAGAGAGAAACTTTGATGTACTTCATGCATTAAACTGCTTTTTAGGTGCACGGGACCGTAGGATTCATAATTACCAAAAGCTTTTTCCAAATGTTAAAATACCTTTTTTCTCTTTTTTTCTCTGTTAAGGTGTAGTAGGTGAGGGAGTGGCAGAGAGAGGGGAGATGAGAGGAAATAGGGAGGTAAACTGAAAATAAAGTAGGGCGGTAGGGAAGTCAGAGAAGGATTATGAGGAGGGGCAATGAAAGGCCAAAAAGAAGAGGTGAATTAGTGTCCCTCAAAGGTACAGGGGTGAGAAGGTCAACAGCAGTGAGGTCAGTGGCCAGACCTGATGTAGACGACTTTACAGGATGTGCAGGAGATTGATGCGTTGAAGGAGCACAACTGGGGTCAGAGGGCACCCTTGAGGAAGGAGGGGGCTGCAGGGAAAGGGAAGCATTGCTGAATTTGGAGTGGACTGGTTAAGTGAAGGGTCTTCTAAAGTAAGAGAGGAATCACTTTTGGAGCGGAGAGACACTGGTGAAAAGAGGGAGTGGTGTGGACGGTGAGACGAAACGAGCAGGGAGTTACGGTGCATCTGATACGAGACTGGTGAGGGCGGTGTCCAGGGCATGGGTGAAGTGAATGGTATGGGCAGCGTTAAGATTACGGGTGGTTTGGGCGGCATACAGAGTACCGAAGGAATGGGTAATGCGGACGGAGTAGGTGGAACGGGCGGCGTGAAGAGTGCCGGCAGAGTGGGTAGTCAGTGTGCAGCATATATTCCTGGCGAAGCGGGTGGCGTGTTGAGTTCTGACGGAGTGGGTGGTGGTATAAGCGGCGTGTAGAGTACTGGCGGAGTGGGTGAAATGGGAAGGTTTTAGAGTATTGGTGGAGTGGATGGTATGGAAGGTGTGTCGAGAGCTGGTGAAATGGATGCTATGGGCGGAGTGTAGAGTACTGGTGGAGTGGGTGGTATGGGCGGCGTCAAGACCACGGGTGGTGCGGTTACAGGAGCAGTGTTACTGAGTAAGCAGTGACGGAACGCAGTAGGCAGCGGCAGGAGTACTGCTCCCGGCAGTGACCTGCACCGCGGCGTGGCCAGGAGCCTGCTGATGGCACTGATAATCGGACCAGGGATCTCCCGAGCCGCTTTTAAGTGACGCTCTGCCATAGCTCAGGGCGGGGCCGAGCGGGCCGCCGTGGGGCCGCGCTCGCACACTTTCAGACACCGCTGGAGAGCCACTATTTACACTTTCCCCTTCACTTGAAGCACACTAGGGGGGCTGAGGGGCATTGTCTTGCACCGCGAGTGCTGGGAGACATTGATCTAGGCGTCAAGGAGAAAGAAAATCGAGTGACTCACTTTTTTTTTTTGAACAATAAATGCTGAGATGAGTACTCGAGTCACAGGCGCTTGAGATATATGGGTGAAGGGGAAAGGCAGAGCTCACGAGCAAACGGTATCAAAAATGGCTGCTGATGCTACGCCCAGCTAACGCCTCCGCACAGGGACACGCCCTCACTCACCGCCGGGGCCAGCCCGGGAAACTTACTGGGAACGAAAATCACGAAACGAGCAAAACCAACAAAAACAAAGGAGGTAGTTCCATCTCGTGTGAGTTTTATGCAACAAAGTTTGGTGGCGGTCGTTGAGTGGAGGGTCAGGAGGAGTGTGGTAGCAGTAGCGACGTGTTTCCGGCGCCTGATTTACATATTTTACTAATCCTGAGCTTTACTATTTACATATCGATTGAGAATCAGAAGTTACAGAGAGGACGATGAAGAAACAGCGGCAGCAGCTTGCTCGGTGCGGGAGGTCCGTCGTGACCTGGGAACAGGAAAGTTCACCTCTTGGGTCTTTAAGGAGGAACTCTTTGATGTTTGGGGCTGAGAATTCTTGACCCTCCTACGTTGGGCCTCGATGACGCACACTTCACAGGGGTATCTCTCCGGAACCTTGTTGGGATAATGAAGTTTACTTCCAACAAAGATGGCAAAGCATCATAAATAATAGGTTCTAACATGGATTTGTAAGGGTTCGTGGTGGGGTTTACAAAGACAGAAATAATCTTGTAGTTGAACAATTGCACACACACACAAAAAGAAATTTTTATCAAATATTTTCTTTCTCCGTTGATATCAAAATCTTACTTTCTTCATATGTCTCTCATTCTTTCTTGATCTCAGTCTTTTACCCTGTATCGCAGTGTCTTACTTCCTCTTTATCTTAATCTCTTAAGCTTTCATTTTATCAATCTCTTTATATGTCTCTTTCCATCATACGAATACGTTTTCTCTCTCACTCACTCGCACATATACTCACTTACCCACTAACTCTCTCCTGTCCTCCTCCTTCAACACCACAGTGAAGATCAGGAGCCAACAATCAGCTCAGTATCAAGTACGTGGACCTTATCCACATCCTTTTCCTTATCTCACACAAACGTTTTTCAATGACATTTTCAACGTTTGATCTTCTCTTCATCGCGACAACGCATCTATGGATATATCTTATGCTACTTTTATCAGCGCCCCGCCATCTCTCTCCACTTAGAAGACAGGTAATCTCGCTATCAAAGAT
The DNA here is from genome assembly GCF_036320965.1 of Panulirus ornatus. NCBI lineage: Eukaryota > Metazoa > Arthropoda > Malacostraca > Decapoda > Palinuridae > Panulirus > Panulirus ornatus. The sequence goes on along the minus strand of NC_092236.1, from coordinate 2,098,307 downwards.
CTTGAACCCAGGTGGATGGGTTAAATGAATGAGGCTTGCTGTCAGGCGTAAGATAGTGTCATAAGGAACTCAGAGTATCGTACCGCATCTTTATAGACAATGTAATCTGACGGAGGATAAGAAATTATATCGCTCATTTACGAGCGACACGGAAGCGCCATCTGGCTTGTCTGCTCAGATGCAATATCGCTATCTGTAGAGATTACATTTATCTTATGCATTTTTTCTCCTCCGGAACACGTGTGATATTAGCAATAGTGCGAGTCTAGTACGGACGATTATAAACAAATGGTTGTAACAACTTAAAGTGTTTTGTTGTGAGCTTCGACTCTTTCTCATCCAGAAAACAATCTTGAAATTCTTAGTAGCAGAGAGAGCAAATCCCTCAATTATTCGGTAATTGCACCACACACTTGCGAATGCTAATTTACTTTCGAGCATTTTCGAACAAGCTAGACGTTCTTATCGTCTTATCTTGGCTCATTAATGTTACAGACCTCAGGGCCGAAGACAAGAGGTTTGCAAGATCTTTAAGGACCGATTATCAGATATATCCTGTAAGAAATAGAGTAAACAGTGTATTTATATTCACCACTGGTCTGGTTTGGTTTCGCTGAACAATTCTACTGTTCAAACTATTGGCCCTAAACCCCTCAACATCAACTTCGATTTAAGGTTCTTGCGTACTGCATGTCCACATCTGAGGTTTACGAGCCCAGATAGGAGATTAGTGATCCTAAACTCATCACCACGAACCCAGATTGAAGATTAGTGATGGTAAACTCTTCACAGGGAGCCCAGATCGCAGATCAGTGATGGTAAACTGTTCACCAGGAGCTCAGATTAGAGATTAGTGATGGTAAACTCCTCTCGGGAGATCTACCTCCGTCGCCAGGCGGAATCTGGCCATCTCTCGGGTATCGTAGTGATGCCCATCAATCCTTTATCTCGGCCGCGCATCTCGTCCCAAGCACCTGGCCCGGAGAGGAGAGGCGGAGGGTGAGCAGAGGGAGGATGCCGGGAAGAGGAGGATGGGAGAGAGAGTGGAGGGTGTGTGTGTGAGAGACAAGGAGAGAGAGAGAGAGAGAGAGAGAGAGAGAGAGAGAGAGAGAGAGAGAGAGAGAGAGAGAGAGAGAGAGAGAGAGAGAGAGAATGATGTGTGAATGAGTCTCTCTCTCTCTCTCTCTCTCTCTCTCTCTCTCTCTCTCTCTCTCTCTCTCTCTCTCTCTCTCTCTCTCTCTCTCTCTCTCTCTCTCTCTTCTCTAAGAAAAAAATGCCACATTATATCTCGCCACGTTCCACACCAGCGCCGAGACTGGCCCACAAGAATGCGAGGAACATAATCAGGTTGGATCACCCTCCATTATCAGCACCAGTGACAGTAAAGTCATCAGAGATTATCCTCAGTAAACACCAACAGATTCTCATCGCCGACAAGATATATCCAGTGGACTTAACTCTCGTGTATTAGTGGGTGTGGTCACTGAGATGCTGCAGGCCGGAACACAGGTGTTATGTGGGCCATGCTGCCTCTAGCTTCCTCGCCAGACGCACGTCCTCTTCACATACACTGCAGTTGTCCAAGTCTGGCAACTTTTGGTAGTGTTCCGCGTTTGTTGCTCTTAATTTCAGCAGTATAATGCAACAATTTAAACGATATCCAGTGATTATACATCCATATATATATATATATATATATATATATATATATATATATATATATATATATATATATATATATATATATATATATACATTACATACTTCCCCTCCTTTCTATTATCTGTACTGAAGTGGTAGGTATGAGATAAATCAATATCTCTGTTTAAGATACAATTTGTTTTACATTAGTTAACAGACTTAGTTAAGAAAGAGCCTGGAATATACACTAGAGCCAGTGGACTCCCTGCTGAGAAATATACAGTAAACAGCAAGGCCAGGAAGTCTGTGAGGCAGGCAGGACTATATTAATCAAGCTCACATTGCAAAACTCAGAACTTAATTTTCCTTTTTAAGATTTGATAACTTTTTCACGAGCTTGATTATGACGGAACTGTCGACCTGTCTTGCGAAGCAACCGGAGCGAGAGTGGAGTATGGGTGAGCACTCTGGGTGTTCACACTCAGTCGTGAAGCCGTTAGGGAAGCATTGCCATCAACCTCTGAGACCCTGACTCAGTTCAATCCCTGCTTCATGAAGTGTTGTCGCCGTGAAGCCAGCGGCTCCTCCCGTTGCTGGCGCTGTGCTTCCATAGGTTATTTCAATTTACGTAAACGGTAGGGGTCACGAGGGAAGGTAAAGCTCTTATGTTTACAGAAGGATCTGAAAATATTTACATTCCCATGATATGTATCGAGAACAGTGTCTGAAAAAAGTTCTGTACGTTCTTTCTGTTGAAATCCTACTTAAACTACTCATCATCTACTTGGAAATTAGGAGATGATTGTTACAATTCTGAGCTTTCATTTGTGAGTGATAGTAGCGCAAGGTTCAGTCCTGGGTCCGGTTTCGTTTATATATACATCACTGACCTGGAGGAATAATCCTACGACAAAGCGCAACTTTACAACAGAAGTCATATATTCCTATTTTCTTAGTAACACAACGCAACATAGTAACTCCTCGGTGTTCCTAGTAAAACACATATGTAACGAACCAGTCATATACGAAGACGATTAACAGACAACATTAGTAGAGGAAAAGCGACATATTCCTCCTAATCTTGAAAATTATTATAAGAAATGCTGAAAATATATTTTCTTTCGTACAATTAA
>NC_092236.1:2023033-2093033 GCF_036320965.1 Panulirus ornatus | reverse complement strand
ATATACTTTTGCATATCACGAGTCATAGAGAATATGAAGGAACTCCTTCCGAGCTTTCGACCATTTTTCATGAACACTCCCCGGGTATTTTCAGGACCTCTTCAGGGCCTTCCCCTGAAATGGTCCTGAAAAATAAGCAAAATCTTAGAAAGATGTTCTTCCACTTCTGTGATTTCTGAAGATTTGATCTACTCCATGATATGATTGTGGCTCAATAATATATATATATATATATATATATATATATATATATATATATATATATATATATATATATATATATATATATATATATATATATATATATATATATATATATGCACATATAGTATCTATAAACAAGATATGATTTTGTTCGTACAGCAATATACATTTTTCCTGCGATAGCCCAGCAACGTACTTCCAAGGCTTTCAAAATGAAACAAATTATATATGAACCAAAATACTCAAATAGATCAGTATAATTCAGTACCAAATTATATATGCAACCAAATCGAAACGTTTCTGAAATTTCATTGCAAAATGTCATTTTACTTTATGAAACAAAAGATCATATTTACCTTAGCTTTCTAAATCAAAATTAACATATAACTGTTAGAATTCAAAATAACATGATACATATTAATGTGTTTGAATTAAATGTGTGGAACTAATTCTAAAAAGCCGTATAAAAATAAGCAGGATAAACAAGCAGAGAGAACAAAAGGTGCAAGCAGGATCAGCAGGCAGGCAGGAACTGTCCAGCAGAACAGCATGCAGCATGCGGTAATGTTTCCCTTACTAATTATCTGGATTCACATCTGAGTCACAGGACGCACTCACAAGGGTCCAGTCACTTACAGCGGGACATTATATGTCTCATAGAGTGTTTACACTTGTACAGGTGTGAGAAACGCTATCTGGTTTATATACATATGCTGTGCAATTCTGTGAAGTTAGCTACACAGGTTAGGTTAGCTACTCTCTGCTTCTATCATATACCTTGTCACTATAAAACGCTGAAAACAGATTTTTCTGTTCATAACGTCCGACATAGTGTGGACTAAAACATGACCTGGTCGTGGCCATTGCGGATGAAAGGAAATATAAAGAGTTGGAAAAAATGTCAAAGATTAATCAAATCTCTTCATGTGTATGTAGACCTGTCTCTTAGAAGAGGATTTTTTTTTCCGGAAGACGGATGGACAGAGGGAGAATTCTACAGCATCGTTATTTGAGGAAAGAAGTTATCATAACAGTCACTCCTCATGTGGCTTGTCTTCCCACAGTAACTGTGTGAAGGAGCAACTAGTAAGCCACCAGTCCAGGTGGGACAACTCACACGAGCATTGGCCGAAATAGTAACTGAAGAAGAGAAAGACAAAGGCAGCAAAATTACGATGGATAGAGGGTTGGCGAATGAAGGTAGGAAATGAGTTAATGAGATGGATGAATGCTTGTGATTCAACTTCGGACGAAAGAGAGGAGGGAGAAGAGGAGAGTTTCAAAGACTTTACATCTAGAGCGCAGGGGTGAGAGCAGTAAGGCAATATCTGTTAGGGTTACAACGGCTTTCTTTCTCAGGGATGAGTTGCACCAAGGCATGATTCCAGAAAGAAGGGAAGGTTTGTATTCTTCAGACAGACAAAATAGGCGAGCAAGGATTGGCAGAGTCAGCTCAGCGGGACATTCATTTGTGACACGAGAAGGTATGTCATCAGGTCCATACGCCTTGCCCACTTGTAGGTGTAAAGGATTCGGATGACCTCACTCCAGGAAATGAAGGAGAGGGAATAAGTTTAGTGCGAGGGGAAGGATTAAATGTGGACTCATCTAAAGCAGAATTAGAGGAGACCAAGGTAGTGATAAGAGAAGCTTTATCAGTGGGAGACTTAAATTTGGACTGATCAGCTTGGAAAAGAAGGAAGAAGTTGAAATGTAAAAGTTACGGCTGATACTTTGGTTCAGGTCCAGAACGATATATCAGTTGAAGAAGAAGACAGGTCAGCACACAGTCTTTTCTGAAGACGTTCCTGACTCTACGACTGACAGCTCTATCCGTAATAGCTAAAGTCATACATCTTACATCATGAATTGATTTTCTTTATAATGGAACATTCTTTTACTGTCCACATGAAAAGCTGTGAAGATAGATCTAGATACAAAAACAAAACTAGGAAATTACTCGAGAGCTTCAGTGACCAGTGTCCCTTGTGAGTCTGCCCTCTGACCCAAGTCTCTCTCCAGGTCGTCAGTCCTTATCCCCCACACACAGCCATTCAGGCTTTACTTAACATCAGGAAATCTGCTATAAATTTCTCATTATATTGTCAAGTCGTTTTACTTCAGTGGCTCAAGTCACTGCTGTTGAGGACAGTTAAAAACATCACTGATGTTAAATTTGGTGAAAGCAGATTAACTTCCAACAGTATTCATGGAAGGGCAAATCATACCGAGATTTTTCCTCCTGCAAGACCAAGAGAGACATCATCTTGTTATTGTTCGAACATCTTGAACAGATATATCAGGGATTTGTCCTACTAAAACATGTTCAGTAAAACAAAATACACTCGAATGCACTGAACCAATAAACCAAGGATATCTTCTAACATAACGAACAAATATATCAAAAATACATTCGAGCAAAATAGACTAATGAACCAAAATGTTTGAGCACAGTGAATCAATAAGCCAAGAATATAGTCAAACACAAAGAATCAGTAAACCGAGAATATCTTTGAACTCAGTGAGCTTATTGATCTGTTGTAATACACTTACACAAAAACCAAGGCTGTCTTCGAACATAATGAACTAATGAACCAAAAATCTGTTCAAGCATAGCGAATTATAAACCAATGATGTCTTAAAAACTGAAAAGAAAATAAAGAAACAAACAAACCAAGGTTATATATTCGAACACATTAAAACAAGAAAAATATGCTCTAAAACCATGAACAAATTAGGTTTGATCAACGTCCTATATTCAAAGCACTTTCAATCTATCAGCTGAACGAAAAATTCTCCTCAGTTTTACAATTGTTGGAAAAAAATGTCAGAACGTTTCTTATTTATCATTTCCATATGCGGATCATGACGTTTAACTAATCCATTCTTTGACTATCTGTTAGCAAATTCTGACAATCCCAACTCTTTATGCGTCATGTGCCAAAGAAAACACAACTTGATGTGGTGTTCAACAGTTTAAATTGAAATATTCATATCTAATTTCTATGTCCCTCTCAGCTTTAGAGCGAAAAATATCGGTTTTACATTTCTATATGATAAAGGAAAGGTGGTGGATGGGACTGGTCTAAAAGGTTAGGAAGCAGGAGAGTGGAGAGGTTGATGGATAGGTGAGGGTGCCATCCGGTCACTATTCGTCGAAAATATATTCGTTAGTCCAGGGGTTAGCTCTGCTGTGTTCACCTGTGTGGCGTTACCGGACTCCGTCTGCTTGTGGTCACAAGGCCAGTGAAAAATCACCTTCGGCCATGTTGCATCATCGGAGTATAATCTTGTTAAGATCTTTTTATCCCGAAGGATTCCATCTTTTCCTTTCTACTGATTGTAGCGCACTTTCGAAGCTAAAGGAACCCTTGGAGAATGGGTCGTAGGGGTTATATGCAATTATGATAATGACGATAGAGAGTCACCAGTGTTGGTACTAAATCTATATAGAGAAATATGGGGTCATATTTCTCTCTGATTTTCGTGAAGACATGGGACATCTACCAGGAGAGTCTGGACCCGTGTCCTTCCTGCTGCTGGATATGTGGAAGATCTAAGGTACCCACATTCATCTGACCTACTTCACTATTCATTTTTCAAACAACGTCATATTTTTCCAGGCATTTCTCCTCCCTTCCCCCCACCCCCTCCCCATCTGCGTACGTTCCGGGTTCCCCCACGCTACAAGATCGTATCGGGCCTTTCACTGCTACTGCTCGTATGTCCTCGTTCACTGAATGTTTATTTTTCTATACAGATATTCTTATTTCCTGGCGGTTTCCCTGCTGGTATAACGTACCACCTTTTCCTTGGTATAGAAATTTTCATATGTTTCCTCATTACATTATCCACGTCAGTTACACCAGTAATTGTCGAGTCTATGACTTCATAGCTTGCTATCCTTTTATCTCATTTGTTCCTCTATGTGTGAGGCTCATCACAAGGTCTCTCCTGCAAGGCATCCATCGTACAGATCACTTATTTTTTAACGTGTCTGAATGCAATTTCACCCACACAGGGAGCCGCTGCCTGCGTGCTGCGTGTGATTTGCGAATTGCAGCCCCGCGGGGCAGCACGCGAGAGCCCAGTTAGCGGTCATTCAGCGAGTAATGATCCATTTAACCTCTCTCTGATGGGGTCTAATGAGCAGCAGCTCAGGGCTGAAATCACAGCAACTGGCGGAGGAGGTCCTGTTGCGGTGCCTGAACTGAGGACATCGAAGTCTCCACAACCTACGGACGGAGCAACATGATGGACGCCACGACAAAGATTTTCCAATACTAATAAATCAAAAAGGAGTACGACGGCCACTGTGTCTTATGGCATTATTCGGTCAGTATCTAAATATCAGCTCTGTAGACGCCGGCGCTTGATGCACTCGTGAAGTAGTCAACACATAACACTTGATAAACTTGTTTCTTTACACAAGTCCCTCAGCGCTGGCCATCGTCAGTAGATGATGAGAGGTGCACCACTTCCTTATTTTCTTTTACGTTAGTTGAGATGGCTCGGGCAACCGAATGCCACCTCACATACGCTACACACACACACACACACACACACACACACACACACACGCACACATATATGTATATACACACACACCCTATATTAAGCCAGGTACTCAGTTTATCGACCAGTCCTAAGGGAAGGATGAACCGCTGGGTTGACGTGGGACCGACTGTCGCGACCAGGATTCAGACCCATGTGGACTCAACCCTGGGCGGCCCATACGCATAAGTCACGATCGGCAACGCTAACCGGTACACGATAGTAGTTCAAAGTAACTGGTTGAGTTGTTGAGACTAACAACAGTACCTCGTTGGGCAGTTAGCGCCACCGCTAACATACCGCTGCGAATGCGTGTCCCCTTTCGCGATCGCCATTGATCGGCCCATCTGGATTACAAGAGAGAAAAAAGGACATCTGGATTAGTGTGCGTCGGCGAAGTGTTCTTAATGTCTCTCTCTCGCTCCACCGGTGGCACTCATGCTGAGCAATGTTCTCAAAACGTTGTAATGTCGCCTGCCTGGACCATATGGGCCCACTCCTCTCTTTGGCGATATACATCTCTAACACCATTATCAGTAGAGCTTATTTTAGGATGTTTTCCTCCTCCCTCTTAAGCGCCTTGTGCACTCCCACAGTGTCGTGTGCCCAAGAGTTGGTATCAGTATTACCAGACCTTCTGTACGAAAAACCTTCGATAAAGAACCAAAAACATTCCAAAGATATCATGATTATGATAATAAACATCATGAATCATTGCAGGTGACTTACACAACTAAAGTTATGAGAATGTTCGAGTGAAGAGTGCAACGGAAAAACTCTCTAAAACCGTATTTTTGAAAGCGTAAGGTAATCCGGGGCTCTGGTACCGGTGGTCAGCACCTGTCGATGTTATCACCTCCCAGATAACATCAGGGGTGCGAGGGGCGCGCCCAGCGGCCGGGGGACGGATGGGGTCAGGAGGCCCCGGGGGGTCCTGGAGACAATAGGGGCAGGCATACATCGTTCCCTAACCCTAAATAATGAATGAAACAGTCGATGTAAATTCAGAATTATTCACTTTACTTTGTCCAGCCACACGATTACGAGCCACTCACTCGCTCGTCTGTGCTCGGAGACGTGTGTCTGCCTCCTGGTGCTCTCGTGTGCTTGACGGATTAACGCTGCAAGGATAAAGAAACGGAGAAACATAACAAAGCACACGAAAAACTAGGTATAATGGACGAAATATTATAAAAAACAATTTACAGATTTACAATTTACGCGCGAAAACAGGCTACTCTGGAAAACTCCTGAGCATACGGGATTATTTGATGTATTTATTACTTACATAGAAAGTATATAAAGAGGCCAGCCGTGTGCAGCGGCAGATACACCAGGGTATCGAGAGGGAAAGCCTGGCATGTCTGGCTAGCAACCCCTGGCGTGACTCCCTGTAACCAACCACCACTAACTTAAGACCTCTGTCAACGGTGTACGTAGCAACGTGGAATAAATACCAAACACAGGAACGCTAGACGCAACATGGACTGTAAACTACTCTGATTTAGTAATATCGCATATCATGTGATAGTAAAGCCTTTGTAGAAACGGTACATAATAGTATTCAGTAAGATACGCGTCTACAAATTAGATTTACAAAATGCATCATTACATTCTGTTGACATGCTCGGCATGTACTTCGCAATGCTCTCTCTCATTCGGCAGGACGCTAAAGGCACACAAGCTAACTCTCAGATTGAAATAGATTTTGAGATTCTTCATAAAATCATGTATTTCTTTCGAAATGCTCCAAATAGGAACTGAATACTGCAGGAGCTACACCAATAATCTGTACCTGCTGAAAACATAACTGCGACCTTTGAACAAACAAGAGCTAATACACGGTAGGGTCAGACTCTATGGCCAAAATATGACCGCAAGTGTCAGAGCAACGATATAACTGTAATTCCCTGGCCGACATATTGATCCAAGATGCATAAAGTATAGCTAACCAAAGCCAAAAAATGACTTATAGTCAAAATGTTAGCCACCATGACGAAAACATGACTTGGAAAGTGTAAACATCTACCATATGATACACTCAGCTTTTTTTTGTAACTTGTAGACGAGAACACCGTGAGACACGAGCAAAGTGTCATCAGTCACTTACGTTTCCTAGTGAGGAATACCTACACTACCCACCACCAGCCCGAGACACCTACATTTCACCACCACCACCAACCTCAGCCATCTACACTATCCCGCAAACATCCCATCTTCTTTTATATCATCGACTACCACACCGCCACCTTTACCACAATCGTCAACTACTAAGATCATCGCAAGACAAGATAAAACCTCTCTGTGGTCGGTAAGATTATTCTCACTCCATCATGCAAGACCTTACCTTTTCCGCACTTGCGTTCCCTTACATTCGATTAATCCCCAGTGGTTGCAGCCGCCTTCCTATCAGCAGCAGAAACCCATCCTTTCCTGACTCTCTCAGCACGTACCATCCACCCTCAGCCGCAGGAAATTAGCGTCAGACGTCCATCCAATTCTTTCCATCTACCTCATCTAACCTCCCGCCCGCCCCTCACCCTACCTCCACCGTCATCATCACCCTCTCAGCTACTCTAGGCGGCCATTTCCTCCCATCAACCACCCTTACCTGGAAGCCACCCTACCCCATCAACCATCGTCCTCCTAGAGGCTGCCCTTCCTCATCAGCCACCCAACTCCCAGACGCAATCCTCCCCATCAACCATTCCCCATGGAGACCACCATCCACATCAACCAACCTCCCTCGGAGGCTACCCTCTTCCCATCAACCAGACCGTGAGCCCAGCCCAGCCGACACAAGACAGCCCACCCCATTGTTGGCTGCCGCCGACCCACGGTCCTGTCACTGTAGCTCATACCCGTCAACTGCTACCCCGTCTACCCCACCCCTCTAGCCGGTCAACCCATCCCTCTATCCGGTCCACTCGTCCTTCTGTCCACAGCTTTCACCCTTTCCTACAGCCTCCTCCTCTTCCTCCACTTGGTCTATCAAAAGGATCAGTAATTTAGACTAAGATCTTAATAAACATTTAACAGTTTCTTCAACCTTTGTGAATGTGCTGATCCTTCTGCGTCTACATATACACACATCGGAACTCCCCCTCTTCCCTCCTCTGGAGGAAATCCCCCCCCCCCCCTCTAGTGTGAGAGTCACCTACACACCATCTAAAAGCGAAAGTCCTCGCTGATGTTGCTTCCCGGAAGCTCCTCACCCAATGTCTGTGGCCTCGAGTTGTGGTAACGCTCACTGAAGATCAACCCTATACGTAGTCTGTATATATACACACACACACACACACACATATATATATATATATATATATATATATATATATATATATATATATATATATATATATATATATATATATATATATATATATATATATATATATATATATATATATATATATATATACATATATATATATATATATATATATATATATATATATATATATATATATATATATATATATATATATATCTCTTTTTTTTTTTTTTCTTTGCTTTGTCGCTGTCTCCCGCGTTTGCGAGGTAGCGCAAGGAAACAGACGAAAGAAAATGGCCCAACCCACCCCCATACACATGTATATACATACGTCCACACACGCAAATATACATACCTACACAGCTTTCCATGGTTTACCCCAGACGCTTCACATGCCCTGATTCAATCCACTGACAGCACATCAACCCCGGTATACCACATCGTTCCAATTCACTCTATTCCTTGCCCTCCTTTCACCTTCCTGCATGTTCAGGCCCCGATCACACAAAATCTTTTTCACTCCATCTTTCCACCTCCAATTTGGTCTCCCTCTTCTCCTCGTTCCCTCCACCTCCGACACATATATCCTCTTGGTCAATCTTTCCTCACTCGTTCTCTCCATGTGCCCAAACCATTTCAAAACACCCTCTTCTGCTCTCTCAACCACGCTCTTTTTATTTCCACACATCTCTCTTACCTTTACGTTACTTACTCGATCAAACCACCTCACACCACACATTGGCCTCAAACATCTCATTTCCAGCACATCCATCCTCCTGCGCACAACTCCATCCATAGTCCACGCCTCGCAACCATACAACATTGTTGGAACCACTATTCCTTCAAACATACCCATTTTTGCTTTCCGAGATAATGTTCTCGACTTCCACACATTCTTCAAGGCTCCCAGAATTTTCGCCCCCTCCCCCACCCTATGATCCACTTCCGCTTCCATGGTTCCATCCGCTGCCAGATCCACTCCCAGATATCTAAAACACTTTACTTCCTCCAGTTTTTCTCCATTCAAACTCACCTCCCAATTGACTTGACCCTCAACCCTACTGTACCTAATAACCTTGCCATTATTCACATTTACTCTTAACTTTCTTCTTTCACACACTTTACCAAACTCAGTCACCAGCTTCTGCAGTTTCTCACATGAATCAGCCACCAGCGCTGTATCATCAGCGAACAACAACTGACTCACTTCCCAAGCTCTCTCATCCCCAACAGACTTCATACTTGCCCCTCTTTCCAAAACTCTTGCATTCACCTCCCTAACAACCCCATCCATAAACAAATTAAACAACCCATATATATGTGTGTGTGTGTGTGTGTGTGTGTGTGTGTGTGTTTCATTTTCATATCTTTTTCTTCACAAATCCATGTGAGCTCATGACTTCCTTACAGCTACCTTCCCTACCACTTGAGTCCCTGCCACCCTTCCCCTACCCTCCCTGCCAACCGCCCCTCCACCATCCCTCCTCACCCGCGGCACTAAGGGAATGCGACAGAGCAGGAGACAGGTCACACTCCATATCTTAGGACGGTAAACTGCTACCCACAGCCTTCATCCTACCTCCTCTCTCTCTCTCTCTCTCTCTCTCTCTCTCTCTCTCTCTCTCTCTCTCTCTCTCTCTCTCTCTCTCTCTCTCTCTCTCTCTCTCTCTCTCCTCTCTCTGTTCAGTTATTGCATCAGTTATGACAATTAACTGCCATACTCTCAATTCGTCGTATGGTGTTATATCTAATGTACCAGATCATATATATTCCCATGTGACTGGACTCCGGCTTGCGTGAGGTTACACCACGAGTGGAGAGTCACTATTAGTCAGACTGTACTGATGGAAGGACAACCTCGTCAAAGAAATTCTCACTCCAAAGAAATCCATCATTTACCTGCTACTGGAAGCAGCTCAGTTTTGGACTACAGGAGCCTCTGGAAATGAGATGATATCATGGGTAACAACAGGACCCTTACTTAGAAAGGGGTCTTGAGGCGATTATAAATGGATATATATATATATATATATATATATATATATATATATATATATATATATATATATATATATATATATATATATATATATATATATATATATTCTGAATATGATGATTTCTTGATGACGTCTTTTTTTGCTCGTTCTCCTTGTGTTTTTGCTCACCCGGGGCTGATGCCACATGTCTACCCGGGTCTGAGTCCTCTCTATCAAGGTTATGTATGGCTGTTTGTTTAGGTCCCGTCATGGGACTCCATTTACATGTCATATGACTTAAACTACTGTAGTCTTAACCGTCTTTGTCTGGGTCAGTGTTGGTGATGTACATGCTGGCTGCTTCATGGTATGTATTGATACCGTATGTTTATCGTGTTTTTTCCTTTTTTAACCTATTCTTATTTCTGTCTCCCCCAGTGTCTCTAACTTAACCTGTCTCCCCTACTGTCTCTAACTCAGCGTCTCTACCCTACTGTCTCTAATTCAACCTCTCTCCCCCACTGCGACCCGAACCTCACCAGGTCCATCGTAACTCATCATAACCCGCCCCTGACTCCGCCGTTACCCACCAACCCCCACCCTGCCAACTACCATCACTCTTCCTCTTCCACCTTCCTCCACCCTGTCATCCACCACCACCCTTCCATTGCCCCTTCATAACGTTGTCTACTGTATGTAGTCACTTGTTACATACCTTGTTGTATGTACCAGTCCTTCTGACCAGCTCACTCATCATGTAACTTGTGATACATATCATCCATGCAGGCTCTGTCCTGTGTGTTCCGTAGTAGTGCACCGGAGACTCGCCGCTCTTGGGGCAAAAATTAGATGCACAACCTTCACCCTCTCACCCACTATAACTCTCTCCCCTGCCACCCACAACCTCCCTCTACCACCCAAGACCATCCCTCTCCAGCCACCCACGATCTTCCTTCAACCTGCCACCCACAACCTTCCCCTACCACCCACGATCAAAATTCCCCTACTACCATCACCCAACCTACCACGAACACCATTCCCTGCCACCCATATCCTGTCTCCCATATCCTTCAACTTTTCCACCCATCTCCATTCTTCCTCTACCACTTGCAAATTCCACCTTGCCACCAGCTATTACCCTCCCCCTCCTGCCAATTATATATCTGTACCATCCACCACTACTCACACCTTGCCACCCACCACCACCATATATTTTCCTATTCACCCATTTCCACTCATCACTCCTCCACCCAATATCGCCCTCACTTATCCGTCCACTACCACCCTCCTCTCACCCACTTCCCACACGTCACCACTCAGGCCCCACAGATCACATCCCTCTCCCCACACACTACCCACACAGCAAGGGATAAGCCCCTGACTGCCACCCACTTGGACCTGACGTAATGGTGGCCCGCCCATCGCTGGCTTCCGAGGTTCCTCTCTCAGGATTATTGTCAGAGTCCCAACTGTCTATCCCAGACAAGGTAACTAGTGAGGGATGGAAATTCTGCCCTTCTTCTGTCCATCTATTACACCTCACTGTACATATAAATCGGTCCCATGCGATGGTTATCCATGATCCAGGCTTGACACTTCAGAGTAGCATGATTTACTCATTCAGCATCAATAGTTCCAGAGGCAGATAGATAAATAAAGGAGAGAGAGAGAGAGAGAGAGAGAGAGAGAGAGAGAGAGAGAGAGAGAGAGAGAGAGAGAGAGAGAGAGAGAGAGAGAGAGAGAGAGAGAGAGAGAGAGTAGCAGTCCTTAGTGTAAACCTTTACTACGAAATTAACATTAAAAGGGTTTGAAATATTATTTGCAGTATGTACATCTTTTCTGTGTGTAATTACGTATGTCTACAGCAAAAGGAGTTTTGCACATGGGGAAGGGAGGAAGGGAGGGAGGGAGGGAGGGTTGTTGTACAGCGTAGGGAGGGGGTTTTAGACACGTGGAACCCCTTCTCTTGTACAAAACAAGGGAGGGAGCTCAACATTCATGGAGCCCGTTCTTTGTTTGCACAGTACGGGAGTGGGTGGGGGGGGGGGGGGGGAAGAGTTCTACACTCGAAGGGCCCCATCTCTTGCGTTGTGCAGGGGAGGGAGTTCATGAGGCCTCTTCTCTTGAACAGAATAAGGGATAAAGTTCAATACTTATGGGGCCCAATTTCTTGCACAGTACGGAGGAGGGAGTTCAGTGCTAGTAAGGTCGCATCTCTGGAGTAGTATGCGGTAGAAGTTCAACATTCTTTGGACCCCTTCTTGCTCTACATACACACACACACACACACACACACACACACACACACACACACACACACACACACACACGCACACGGTCCGTCTAGCCTGCCTCCAAACTTTCAGACTGTCATAAGTGTCAGTTTCTTACACAAGGAGAAACAAACAACGTCACTAAAGGTTCTAAGTTTTTGGAAAACATGATGAAAGAAATTTCAACGTATTGGGACAGAGGCGAAACTCTCTATCATCCTTTGATGTATTTTTTGTGTCTTTCTTATAGCGAATATGAAAAAATAATGCTTGAAATCTGTTCTATGAAGTTCATGTATTGCTAATTTCCTATTCTGATCATGGCGAAGAGTTTGATTATGTTGCTGAGGCTACCATCAACCTTTTTATAATCTACGATGTTTTCTTGAAAAATTGATTCCCTTTTGTTAGCACTCTGGAAATCATTGCACTGACTACTATGTAATCTGAATAGAAAAAAGTATCTTGCGCAGAATAAACCTTGAGATACCACAATCACCAGTGAAACGCTGCAGTAATCACAGAGGTTATCACATCCTCTACAAAGTATGTGATCCAGCTCAGCAGTCTGTAGTAATCACAGTTATTTCGCATCAGCAAACTACAGGTGAGCGTAGGAGGCGTTGAAGTGAGAAATCGACGGAATGCTGGGAGCCTCTACCTTCTCTATCCCTGAAGTTTTTACTTATCCCATCATCTGATCATGTTGGGTTTCATGTTAATTATAGAGTAATCAGGAACCAGGCAGAGGCACTGTTGGGATCAGATAATGGCATGACTTGGCTAGGGGGCGGAGACCCTACCGCTGGGAGGCGGAGACCCTACCGCTGGGAGGCGGAGACCCTACCGCTGCATATGTTTCAAGCAATTAAATCGTCGGTTAAAAGAGAAGAGAGGGGGAACCATCGGCCCGTGGCTCGACCAGCTGAAAGGCCACGGCCAGAACCATGAGCATCTGGCCTAGCCAGCAGCAAGGCCAGGGCCAGAGCCATGGGCTTCTGGTCAGAGCAGCAGTAGGAAGAGGGCTAGAGCCATGGACTCCTGACTTGGTATGGAGGAAGAGGGGCAGCCAGGATAGAGTCATCGCTGGGTAGTCAGGGTGTCACAGGCTCTACCCTTTCATGTTACAGGCATCCGTCAACTTTGCAACTGAAACCAGTTTATCGCGGTACAAACACTGGCCAGCTGTCGCTCAACCATCCGTCAGTCACGATCTAAACGTCAAATACTGATGAATCCGCTTCAAACATCAGCTGACCTCATCATACTAATCGGTTGATAACGATAACTCATTATCTGTCGTGCAACTAGCATACGTTGATCGTGTTGCAAACGTCATTTTGAGCAATACAAGCATCAGCTGATTACGTTCCTTCTACTGATCACTAAGACTCCAGACCTCCAGTGATCATTCTATAATCACCTACTTACTTCTGGTCACATCCTGGATGATCGCATACCGACAGCGTTAATCATGATATAAACATTAACTCATGACTTACAAATCCTACTGGTGGATTTGATACAAATATCCACTGATGCATTACAGATACCCAATGATGCGTTACGTATACCCAATGATGCGTTACACATACCCAATGATGCGTTACACATACCCAATGATGCGTTACACATACCCAATGATGCGTTACGTATACCCAATGATGTATTGCAAATACTCAATGATGCATTATAGAGATTCAGTGATGGGTAGTAAATAGCCGCTGATGCATCGTAATACTCAGTTACACACTACCATTATCCAGTGATGCATTACAAATACACATTGATGTGTTTGAAATGTCAATTGATGCATGAAAGATATCCACTGATTCTTTACAGATACCCATTGATGCTTGACAATGATCAAGTGATGCGCGAGATATACTCATTGATGCGTTAACTACCTGTTGACCACGTCACGGAGCTCCATACCACATACCACGACCCACTCTCAACATGGTAGCCTCCCATACCACGACCCAGTGTCATCATGGTAGCCTCCCATACCACGACCCAGTCTCAACATGGTAGCCTCCCATACCACGACCCAGTGTCATCATGGTAGCCTCCCATACCACGACCCAGTCTCATCATGGTAGCCTCCCGTACCACGACCCAGTCTCATCACGGTAGCCTCCCATACCACGACCCAGTCTCAACATGGTAGCCTCCCATACCACGACTCAGTCTCATCATGGTAGCCTCCCATACCACGACCCAGTCTCAACATGGTAGCCTCCCATACTATGACCCAGTCTCAACATGGTAGCCTCCCATACCACGACCCAGTCTCAACATGGAAGCCTCCCATACCATGACCCAGTCTCAACATGGTAGCCTCCCATACCATGACCCAGTCTCAACATGGTAGCCTCCCATACCATGACCCAGTCTCAACATGGTAGCCTCCCATACCACGACCCAGTGTCATCATGGTAGCCTCCCATACCACGACCCAGTCTCAACATGGTAGCCTCCCATACTATGACCCAGTCTCAACATGGTAGCCTCCCATACCACGACCCAGTCTCAACATGGTAGCCTCCCATACCATGACCCAGTCTCAACATGGTAGCCTCCCATACCATGACCCAGTCTCAACATGGTAGCCTCCCATACCATGACCCAGTCTCAACATGGTAGCCTCCCATACCACGACCCAGTGTCATCATGGTAGCCTCCCATACCACGACCCAGTCTCAACATGGTAGCCTCCCATAAAGACTCATACAAACAACTGTTGATCACGCGACAACACTAATGATCACACCAGGAATACATGCATCTAAACATTGATTGATAACGCGATGAATATGAGGTTTATCATTTCAAAAACTGTACCTCTTACAAGTCAACACATATTGATAACAGCACTGTGGTTGATCGCCACATAAACATTATCATGAATTGGAAAATGTAAACCGAACCACACACACCACATACGTGGGTTGTTTACCCAACAAACACCACCTAATGGCGGTATAAACACTTTTCTTTAAACTATAAACCTTATAACTGAGCGCGAAACAAACAGCATACTTGATCACACTACAAACCACGAGGGTAGACAATAAACAATGATTAACTCTACCATCACAGGATTAGTTAATCACATCACAAAGAACAATATGATCACGTCATAAGTACCAGTTGATCACTTTAACTTTATTCAGACCATAAGCTTCTAAATTTGGGGGAAGAGTGATCACCCTCTCCATTAATCCATACCTCATCCCTCCCGCTCCCTGGCCCCCCTCACCACCTAATCTGAATAAACGATTCCGGGGCGAGTTAAGTACAGTGATTATGGCGCGCTACCTCCTGCCTCCCTAGCCTGACTCCTGCCTGCTCGCCCGCTCTACCTCACCCAGGGTCGCAAAACACTACGATTCCCCTCCCCTGTTCCCCCCTCGCTGGAAATGATAGGGATGGGGCCATCCCTTCACTCCCTCCACCTGCTGGCCAGTACGTAATCATAGTTATCTGGCCACGCCTTAACTATCTGCACCTGTTTGGAATTAAAATAGCCGCTATGGACTAGAGGCTAGTCCGGACGATTCACGGCCCGGGATCATATGTATTATAAAAGCGAGATGCGCGGGTCCGCCTGTCGTAACCGGCTGTCGGGCGGCCATCCGTCAGGGGCAGACGTACGAGGGTCGTAAGTTAAGTAATCACTCGGTATTACACCAGCGGCGCCACCGGGAGACCCTACCTGCTGGGGTAAACCACCAGGCGACGCCGCCTCGTGCCCCTGGCCTGCACCCGCCGGACTCTTAGCTTTGCTTAAGAGGTTCCTATCACTGGACGAGATAGACAGCCTTGTCTGCAGTCTCTCTTTCTTGGCTTGCCTCAAAATAAGTTAAAATATGTGCATTACAACAAAGCATATATCTTTTTTCCTCTGATCATCTCGACCGCATGAAACTAGGATTATTATCTATTATTTATTGCTTCTCTCCCGCGAGTGTTCAGATTATAGGTGTAGCATAACCTGGAAGTATTGATACGGCTCATAAAGTAGTGTCTGGTATCGCCCCATGTGTTATCCCCTCCCTATCTGACTCGTATCTTGTGTTCGGGTAATTTGTGTCCACAGTCGAGTGCTGGAGAGGAATTACTCACCGCTGAGACTCGTTACCCCATGGGTAACTTTAGATTCCTATCTCCTATATGCTTATCTTTTAACTATTCAGTTTTCTTTTATGAATTGTTATTACTTCAGGAAGGCTGACCATGTGATGAAGGTGCTGTTCGTCATTACTGGCAGTATATATAAAACATCCCATTTTCTCCTTTTGAGCCCATTTCACTCGTATTCGGTTCTTCAGTCTCACCTTGTAGAGAACAATCACGCTACTCATGGCTATATAAACCTCAATTTGCGACTACGCTAAAACACTTCGATGTGCTTTCTTAGAACCAGAGAAAAGCACTGGTGATGTGATTAATGTGTTCGCTGTTGAGCTTCCAAGAAGTCGCACTGATTAGGGGTCTCAAGTGTTTGTGTGTCAATTAACACGTGAATGGAGAAAAGGACGTCGAAGGTATGCTTGATGTTTCAGTTTGCGCACAAGTCCTGCTTCATCAGATTTGAATCACTGGTTTCACAGGTCTTGCTTCCCTATCTTCATTCGTCCCTGCTTCACATGGTTCACTGACGTGTTTCATTACTTTTGCTACCCATGCTTCATCAACGCCACGAATCTGGTTCATATGATTTTCCAGTCCAAGCTATAAAAGTTTCACGAGTCTTTGCTCTTCAAATTGGAGATACAATGACCAGAAATAACGATGTGAAGCTAAAGAACAGGAGGTGCAGTACAAACGTTTGCAAAGTGTTTAGCAAACGTTGATTTAAACCATTGGAATATTCATCACCACATGCTATCAAGGTGAAGACGATCAATATACTTAGATCACAGTAAGATAAGACTTTAATGACGATATTTGACATTAAATAAGCTTCTTGAAAAATAACAGTATGATATACATGTATCTTAACTTTTTTCTTTACGGATTTAATACACACCCTGGCTAGGGATGCGGCGGCTGAAGTTAGATCAAAACGTGCTGTCTGTTCCTCTTTTCTTATAAAATTTTCATGTCAGCATGTTCTTTCTATACTACAGTGCTACTATCCTGACGGCTGACATGCCTATAAGAGTGGTGAGGAACCTTTAGCTTTGCTATGCTGTCTCTTTCTCTACAAATTTGGAATTCAGGATACAGTCAATGTCCTCCAGCAGATAACGTTGTCATGAGCCAACAAGCCTTCAGTTGTCTGTCTTTCCCATGGACTCTCATGTTTTCCCTCGTTTCACAGGCTCTATATCAGTAGTCTCGCCAACTCTTGCTTTCATTCACAATATGAGCCTTCCTGTGTACAGGTTCCGTATAAAGGAAATGCGCCATTTTTATAGTCATTTGACGAGTGCAGAGATGATATGGTTATGACGTCCCCACTACAGTAACCTACACACTCCAGACTGATCAGTTATAAGAGACTTTTCTTGGACGATCCAGTGAAGGACGTTACATTCTTTATAGCAAGACAGAGAACCTACTAGACTTTCTTGAAAGGCGAAAATGGAATTCTCATAATCGAAAATGCAACGTTCACACACACACACACACACACACACACACACACACACACACACACACACACACACATAGAAACAGCAGTATCGCCTGAACAGCAACCAGCATAGAAAACGAGATCAGCACTTATGAGGCTTAATAATAATTTGCATAATGACGGTCCCCTCTCGTACAGGAATATAAAACTAATTTCAGAATTGTATCTAGACCCTGGAGGTTGGTTCAGCTCTCACACAGTTGAATCAAGATTTTCTTTTTATAGAAAATGTGTTTTGATTTGAATTTTAGATTCAGTAAAAGAACGGGAAGGAAAACTTAATGTTATGGTAATGTGAGGGTAATCGCCGGATTTCTCTCGTTCTGGGAGCAGATGAGAGGCTGCGCGCGGACAATGAATTCTCGATCTTAGGAATAATTCACCTCCTGATCAATGAGGTCAGAGGCGCCTTCTGATTCAATGAGAAGCCAAGTAGTGGTCGTCTATGATAACCAGTGGCTAGGGAGATCAGCTTCTAGCCTGCATGATAACCCGTTCTCCCCACAGTAAAAGATAACGCCGATAACACCGCCGACGATCACAGACGCCTCAACCAGCGCCGGCAGGAACACAAGGTAGCCAGAAGAGGAAAGAATCCTACTGGGTGAAAGGATGATTCCTATGCTTCATACTGATCTATGATTGGTTGCTGATGAGTAACGAGTGATCTGACTGGTGTATGGCTCCAGGAACGAGTGCTAATCTAAGAGTCTAGTGTGCACAAAGGTCAAGAAGTCTAACTGCTGATGCCGTCAGGGTTAGATCCTTGCGGGCGTGCGGAGAGTTGGGCGTGACGGAGAGTTAGTGGAGGCGGTGCCACTCTAGAGCGTCAGTGTGTTAGTGGGCGGTGCCAAGGGGATTAACCACAACCACCCTCACCTCATCCCTTATATAGGCTCCTGCTACGTCATTAGCCTGTGACGTAATAGGCTGATGACGTCACAGGAACTTTTTTTTTGGTGCTGACGGTGCTGCTGACGGCGCTACTGACGGTGCTGCTGCTCACATTTTCCTTATGATTAATCTAAGAGGATTCGTCAACATGATGTTGATTTCGTGAAACCTTAACAATTTTCTGTGTCACTCAGAGCAACAAAAATATTTAATTTTTATGATAGATATGAAATTTTCGCAAGGTTGAAGTGAGTCACATAAGACAAGATGTGCATGGTAAGATGACATGGAGGGATTTGGCGGCCACATGGCGCGTCAGCTGGAGCAGCGGCTGGCACACCTGCTGGAACACCAGCTGATAGTGTCGGTGGGGTACAGGATGGCGTACCAGCTGGCGCATCCACGCACAATTAACAATAGTAGTGAATGAGTGACAGTGACACAAGAGGATCTCCACTAGCAGTGAATGGCTGTTGACAGCGGAAAAAAACCTCTGTCCCTGCGTGTCTTAATCTTGAAGTTAATCCGACACAGGTTTGGCTTAGAAGCACTTCACATCCTGAACAACAATCAAAGCATCAGGAGCGCAAGAAGCCGTAGAGGAGGCGGCGCAGCCCCGCCAGCGAGCACCATCAGCAGCATCTAAGGGAAGGAGGGAGGGGGTTGCGGGCACCCCGCAAGAGATGGGCGGGTCTTACCGGCGGAGGAGCGCGGCTTGGACTTTGGCTTGTCGTGGCCGAGCGCCTTGTTGAAGTGTGAGGATGGCGGGTAGTAGGGGTTGGGGAACTCTGACCCCCCGCCCAGGGAGCCCGGATACGGGGGGTAGGAGGGCAGGAGGGGCGTGGCCGAGGCCTCCCCGCCGCCCCCACTGACTCCGGGGGTGGAGGAAAAGCCCGCACCTTCACGCCCGCTCTTGTTGGCACAGGCGCTCAGGGGGGACAACATGGGCGCACTCTTCAGGTCCGAGCCGTCGCCACCCCCCGTCATGGAGTACTCGGAGACCGGCGCGCCGCCCCCGGCGCCGCTCGCCATCGTGTCGTCCTTGGAGAATGCCGACGCGAAGAGTCCCGAAGACGTGTAGGAGTAGGAGTTGGAGTGTGGCGCGGGCGAAGTGGAGGAGTGGGCGTGGGCGTAGTGAGGCGGCTTGGTGAAGGGCGAGTGCCAGGAGGGAGATGAGCCGCCCACCATGGACTTGTCCCCGCCCAGCCACGGGTGCAGCGGTGAAGCGAAGTGCGGTCGGAACACCTGCCCGGAGCCCATGCGAGCTGTAGGGAGACAAGAGTCGTTAATATATTATACAGGCGGATCACAGCTGACATAGGTGGGTTAAGCCCCCTGCCGGTTGACATAGGTGAGTTAAGCCCCCTGCCGGCTGACACAGGTGGGTCAGGCACCCAGTCGGCTGATACAGGTGGGTCTGGCCCCCTGCCGGTTGACACAGCTGAGTCAGGCCCTCTGCCGGCTGACACTAAGGGTTCAGGGACCATACCGGCGGGCGCCGGCGGTTGCCACTCAAGTCATACAGGTGTAATGATGAGTTTTTGGTATCATAGGCAATGCTGTTGTCATAGCAACGGTGCATAGTGAAGTAGTAATAACGGTAGTAATAGTAAAAGTTAATGTTGATATTGTTTTATTGTGTTTGTTGGAGAAGTGATTGTTGTACAGTAACATAATTACGTTAAGAACTGCAGTAACAGTTGTTTATGCAATGAAACTATTTTCATGCACAGACACCACCAATAAAGATAACATCAACAATTGAATAATCATCAATGGCATTATGGTAATTGATAGGATATATATTCATTACAGACAAAAAACAAATAAATTATTCCTGTTAGCATTAACAGCTGTTGGTAGTCGACGTATCGTCAGAAGCGTTATTAATGATAATAAAAACATTAGACGTGATGACGATACCAACATGTTGACTAAAAGTAAAGGTATTAGTGACCATTTTGCCCCATCAGCATCCTTAACGTAGTGCCAACACAAAGTAAGGTCGTCTAGGTCTAGAGGAAGATGATCACATTTAATTTGATAAAGGCTACAGGAGGGAAATACAGTGTGAAGTAGCACTGCTACATGTTATAATATAAAGCTGTAACTTTTCAATCGATACACCTCATTAAGGAAGAGTTCCTGTCATACGCAACACAAGGTTCATGTCTTGGAACACTAACACTCCATGAAACAGATTTTTTCCTCAGATAATCCATAGGTATTATACAAAGGGGTTTATGATGTTGAGTAATGGTGCATACAGAGTAAGCTTCTTAGAAACTATAGGAAATATGAAGATGAAATGAAGATGAAAATCCTTCACTATATGGTGAACAAAAAATCTTTCTTCCAGGGAATGAATATGTTGCTTATCTCCCGTTCACTGGTGAGATCGAAAGCACCTTTAAGGAGTGCAGCTTGGCCAGTTGTTGCCCCGACTAGGTACCCAGCTGGGTCAGATGGTTCATGAATCTCACGCGACCAGCAAAATCCAATAGATCTCCATGAGTAGGGTGTTATCCCCCCAACCTCCTCCCCGTCCTCCCACCGGCAGATGTCCGTGACATCGGTCTTTGTGTAAGATGATCAGCTACGTCAAACATGGGTAAACATGTATGAAGCACGGTAAAGCTAGGAGAGACGTGTCAGATAAACTGTTATTCGTGCAGATAACTCGCGTTGACCACAGGTATTTCATCCTAACTACGTTGACAGATGCCCTGGTGATGGACGCTTCTTGGTCTGTACCCAACACAGGCATCCACTGATCTCTCTCACGCCCCACATGGGAAGCAGTGTGCTGTCTCTAGCCCAACATGGTGAGCTGTGGGCACTCTCCACACGCCATACACAGTGAGCAGCGTGCGTTCTCCACGCTTCACATGGTGAGCTGTGGAAGCCCTCCACGCAACGAACACCACAAAGAAATGCAGCTCGAGGAAGAACAAAGCAAAACTAAGAATCGTGTACATTTCACTGATATCAGTATTTGCATAATCCATCAATCATTACACGTGCTAGTTATGATGATTCAGACGTAGATGAATTCAGACACTGATTGTAGACCTCAGCAGTCCACTTACATTTATGCCATGTAAGACGTCCCCTATTGCACCAGCTGCTTAAAATAGGACGGACATAAATGGTCCTCACCGTTGGTGAGCCTGTCTGCGGGTTCAGGCACCGCTTGATAATCTTATAATCTTACTGCATTGCTGGCCAGTTTATCACTGAAAGACATCTCAAGCATTGAGCTGCCTTTATATATATATATATATATATATATATATATATATATATATATATATATATATATATATATATATATATATATATATATATATATATATATATATATATATATATATCGTTGATTAATTGACTCATTTTTGTGCCCCTCATGCCATGTGATCAAAACCTATCAGTGAAGATTGCATGTAACACAAAACCCCTTTAATTAACATCCAGTTCTCTGGACACACAACACAGTTTACCCATACATAGGTTTTTGTACTTCATACACGTTCTTGACCTTGTGTTGTTTATTGTTTACAGTTTGGACACTGTTCCATCTTAGCTAACAGTTTCTAATGTTAATTCTTTTTAGATTTCCATGAGCGCATTTATCAACTGTGGGAGACTGATTCTTCATGACGAGAAACTGAATGTTATCATAGCTTACTGATCGTTACGTCGAACACGTTTATGTTATTGCAAGGTAGTACTGCAGTGTTTTTAGATCGAACAGAGGGTAATGAGCGACAATAAGAAAAGAATATGGGCAGAAATTGCGTTTTCGACCAAGCTATTGCTTCCTTACTTCCAGATGCCACAGAGGCTCGAAACAAAAGATGAAATATGTTCAGTGCAAGAAATAGAGCGAATATTAGCGTGAGCTGGGGAGGACCAGAATTACCGTAGAGACACACTCCCACAGGAGTACTGGAGATAATTATCCTTATTCACTTGAAGCTGGGGAAAGTAAGCTCTCAGAAGATACGTCACGAGGGAAGCATAAGAGAGGGCACAGGTTCAGAGGGAGGAGACGGGAAGGAGAACTCTCTAAGCAAGGCTAGGTTAGGTTAGGTTAGTTTAGGTTATGTTAGGTTAGGTGAAAATAAGGTACTGAAATGAGCGGCTTTTATAGTTGGAGAGCTAACTATAGATTGACTGGAAGAGACGAAAGATGAATTACAAAAGTTGCTGTAATTTATTTTGGTTTAAGAGTAGAGATTTATAGCAAGAAGTCAGACCAACACACTTTAAAGTTGTGTTGTGCTTGACAGATTTCAGTGATTCTGGACAGGAAGGAAACTTGCGTGATGGTTGTGAAGATAGCAGTGCTTCGTGACAGGAGGTCAAATAGTCGAAGAGTTCTACAAAGTTGGAGAAACTGATGAAGGCGGGGGAAATATACGAAGCATGAAGGCATCATACGGGGTAGAACAGTTTAGAGCCAGATTGTCTCAAGATTGACACGAAATTGATTCAAAGTCTGGCCATAAATTCATGAGGGCAGATGGAGTTAAGATTAAAGTCTCAAGTAAGGTCAACCTAAAAGCTTCATTGAAAGAATGTGAGCTGGTGGCCTAGATATGGCCCTGCAGGTTAAGGAGTGGCGTTAAAAGTCAAGATGTGGACTTGAGGATTGAGGTTTGGGTCTTGGGTCGAAGTGTGGGCCTGAACGTCAAGGTATAACCTTAGGTGTTAAAGTGTGAGCCTGTAAGTCAAGTGTGAACCTGGGGGTCAACGTATGGATGTAAGGCTCAAGCTGTGAAAATGAAAATGATGTAGATGTGGGGTTAAGGTGTGGGCATAAGGTCATGGTGCGGCCGCGGAGGTCATGGTGATTGAGATTTAGGGTCCGATGGTCAAGGTACGTGCCCAAGATCAGGGTTTGAACCCATAGATTGAAGTATAGGGACAGAGGACAAGATTTAGGCCAAGTGGTCAATTGTGCAGTCTGAAGGTTACGATATTTGCCCAGAGGTCTATGTGTTCCCTGTGCGCCAAGTAATCTAAGATAGTGCCAAGAATACAGATCACTAAGTGACTCCTAGCTGTAAGAACTGTGGTCATGTATGCCAAAACAGGTTAAAGTTTCAACGCACAGGCCCAGCAGTGTGGAGACGATTCATAATCATCACTCACTCGCCTGCTCGCCTGAAGTCACTGTTTCTTTTCACACCTCAGTTTTCAATTGCATGGTACACCATGATTGTATGATCCTTAAACTGTTTGCTTGGTACATTCCTTTCCGAAACGTTACATTCCCAAATATCGAGTAGAATATTGCTCGATCATTGTATAGCATTTGTTTGTAACTGTCTTATGCATGCGAACGCAAAGGATGTACAATACGTTTTACTATGGGATTGGCAGCGGGCCGATTTCCAGCCGACGAGCGACCAACCGCGACACCGGATGTAATATGGTCATTTTTCCTCAAGAAGTGGCGGGAAGAAAGTATTTTCTGGGAACGTCAACTTCCCTGGCACACTTTCTTGGGTCCACTGACTGAGCTTCTACATCTATCCCGGTTGAGGTCAGCAGATCCTGAAAACTGTGTAAGGAATCAGCAGACACGCGCCTGTTCAGTCAGACCTACTGTCACTATTCGATTTATGGTACAAGTCACAGTTGCCACATGAGACATATTGTTAGTTGCGCCACCTTGATGTGTTGTGTCCCGCTAGATCCCAACGCTGGGATGATGATGACGTCAAGGGTGTCCATCGTTCTAAGCCTCAGATCTTTATCATGTCCCACTCTCCAGAACTTTCAGGCCATATATCAAGGAAATGAAGAATAGAGGTACATCTAGAATCCCATAGAACTTTATTTCAAATCTCTCTGATTGTATACAAAACCTGTTTGGCTCATTTCTTTGGTTGACTCTGGAACGGGATACAAATAGACCAATCATATGACGTACGTATTATGAAATGATGAAGCTCATTGGTAGTGTTATGAGCGTCGAGTTTGTGTCTATCAAGCTTAGTTGGATTCTTCCTACGTGGAAGAAGAAGGAAAGTTATATAACGCAAGGTTTTAGCATATACATCTGAGGAATTCAACACATCACTCATAACTGGACTGAAAACAGAAGTTTGTCAATTCTATGCGACTCGAATTCATCAATATTTGTTTCTACAAATACATAATAACAACTATATAATGATGAGCCCACCACAAACAACATCATTAAGTAAAGTTTGCCGGACGTTGTAAAAACACGTATTTTCCATTTCACTGCAGCTAAAGCAATGAAAAAATAGTCAAATCAGTTTGCCGAAAGCGTCCAATAAAAAGGCTAAATTGAGAGTTACAGGAAAAAAAAAAAGAAGAAAAAAGAAAGAGAGAGGGAGAGAGAGAGACGGCCATGAGTAGATGATGCAACGTTCCATTAAATTCAATTAGTTCACGTCGTGCCTGAGGTTGTCATAAATTACAATAAATGTAATTATATGATAACTTTATGAAATAAGCGACACTCTCGTCAACGCATGACGGCCCCAAATGTTATCGCTATGGTCGGCCCTTTTCAAAAAATTTCCTTCGCAATTTCGTGGTTTTCGCTCGGCCGTAAGTCAACCCATGGACTCGTGTGCGTATGTGTGTGTGTGTGTGTGTGTGTGTGTGTGTGTGTGTGTGTGTGTGTGTGTATGTGTGTGTGTGTGCGCGCGCGCGCTCTTCTCACTTATAAATCATGGTTATTATCTCCAACTTGGATCTAAGGAGTAAATCATCATGGTGGGTACTTATAAATGATTGTGATATCGGCAGACACTACATCATGGCTCCGCTAAGTGAGAAATTGGCCAGACATTGTCCAGGATCTTTTCTTCACTTTTACCTTTCCAGCGGCCGGATCCTGCGAGGGAATTTGGAGACCTGGGGAGGACCTTACCAGGGAGAACCACCTCCAAGGTTTGAGCGGCGGTCCCTGACGACCTGTGGTTATACCAGGGACGCTGGTGAGCTTTAAGTGATCTTCAGTTAAACTTGAGCGTTTTAAGAAAGATGTTGGTCGTGTAAATTTTTTCCTGACATTAAAGAAATTATTTTTGGTCTCATGAAATTTCCTGAATGTCCAGGAGCGAAGTTGGTATTTCAGGGAAATTGTTGGTTTATTTCCGCAGCGACTCGGCTAAATACAGAATATATGCCATATTAAAGAAACTCTCCTCCTCCTCCGAGTCGTCTCCACACGTGTAAGCAACGTACGATGTATTGTGGCTTAATTTTTGTCCACTTCTACCAGAGAATAATGAGCCGGTCACTCTTCCTCGCATTTTACATTTACCTAATCTACATTTCTCGTTCACTTTGTGTGTGTGTGTGTGTGTGAGTGTGTGTGTGTGAGTGTGTGTGTGTGTGTGTGTGTGTGTGTGTGTGTGTGTGTGTGTGTGTTTTCCGTCATTCCGTTTCTTTCTCTCTTTATCAGAAAAATCAGAACTCAGTAATGGCATCGTGAGGGAGGACCACCTTGATTACGGCGGAGGAGTTTATCAATCACATATTTATCGCAACATCAACACATGGGGGCTTTTACTTCCCATGGTTAATCAATTTCCTACGGTGACATACGTCATCAAACCCTCCTGTTCTGTTTCGCCACAGCCATCACTTGATCAGACGATAACACGCAAGGGAAAGTAAAATAAGTAATCCCTCACAAGGACATCTTGCCTTATACTCCCTTCCTCTACAGATCAACAAAAATTCTTGTTTTCTATGATCTATGGCCTCGATGCTGTTGAAGAAAATAGGACTTCGACCTCCCAGCTCCTGAGGGTTGAACCCAAAAATATTACGACTTTCGAGTGCATTAGCGTCTCATAATCTGCATATTTAGATAACTCGGGAAAGATTCATAAACATGATGACGAGTAAATCCGAATAAACACCAGAACCTAAAAGTAATATATGCTCTTCAGTGATTGTATGACTACATAGGACGATGATGTAAATAGTTAGGAAGGCAGGTTGGACACAAGCTGCCGGGAGAGTCTCCGGTGCTTAGCTTACGAAAGTCATCTTGATCAGCCGATGATTCAAGAGCCTCGACCTGGCAGCCTATAATATAAACAAATATAGACTAAAAGACTTGATAAGCGCGGACGATTAAAGGTCTAACCCACAGTATGGCTTTGATCGGTTATCCTAATGGTTTGAACGTGACTTCGGGTCGCTTTGAGTTTCATATTGATGGACCAATACGATGTTCGAGGAAGTGAAGTATAGGTGAAGGTGGGGATGGGAGGGAAGGAGAGGTACAGATAAGATGGAGGATAAAGTAGATGTGTTTATCAAAAGCTGACGGCAAAAAGATAAAGATAAAAAACTCTAAAAGAGGCATGGGAAAGCTGGGTCCCATCCGTCGACAGAGCCAGCATGACTGACACCATCGTTCATCTTTTGATTAATAGACAAGATAATTCCCACTAAAGTGTGGTCGTAGTTTTAGAGGGCAAAAAACAAACTAAAACGAAGCCTTGTTATGAAAACATACATCGAATTAGTGTTTATGTGAGTGTGTATGAGTGTTAGCATGCTTCTGTGTACGTGTGTCTGTATTTAGGTGTGTGTACATGCATGTACATGAATGTAATTGTGTTAGAGAATTAAGAAATATAGTTTATGCTTATGGACCACTGTGGTGTAGAGGTTGGCGTTACTGAGCGTGGTGTTGTGACGTTACTGAGTAACCGGTCTAAGTAACCACGTCTGGCAGGCTCGTGCCCCAGTCAGGGGTTACGAGTGTTACCAGGAGACGTGATGTACCTATTCTATATGAATAGTTAAGTATGTAGGTAACATGAATAGTTAAGTATGTAGGTAACATGAATAGTTAAGTGAGTAGGTACCATGAGTAGTTAAGTGAGTAGTTACCATGAGCAGTTAAGTGAGTAGGTACCATGAACAGTGATCTGTTCATGAATGAAAAGCTCATGAATGTGTAAATAGCAAAGGTGGATTTTAGTGTTAATTCTAGTGTCTTACTAGTCTTGTTGAGTGCATTATGCGTTGAGGTGAATATCTCAATTGCTGACCTACGCATAGCAGTTCCTGACATGTGTATTACAAGTGCAGACGCATGTCTCACAAGTGCTGACGCATGTATCACAAGTGCTGACGTATATATCAAATGTGCTGACGTATGTATCACAAGTGCTGACATGTGTATGCGTTCAGCTACCATGGAGCTACAAAGTTCCGCCACTTGCTAATACATATGCAGTGACTGCCTCACTAATGGTAATATGATGTCGGACACCATTAACTACCATAACCACTGGGGTGGTAATTGCTGCGCTATTTCCGCTGGCTGCTTAATTGGCCATGAAAACTATGGGGGAGGGATGGAGCAGGATGGGGTAGGTCGGGGAGGATGTGTTGGATGGGGAAGAAGGGGGCGGGGATGGGGAGAGTGAGTATTAACATGGGTGTGAACCCACCGTGGAATGAAGGTCGTGTGTTGAGGGTAAGTCTGATATGAAGTCGACTAAGTGGGTCTGGGAACATTTTCTTGACGTACGCAGAGTTTATGCATATATTGTATTGATATCTTCCTATCTCTTCTATTCTTCTCTTGTATGCATTATTTGTTTCTGCTGTGGAAAAAATGAAGATAATGACGGAAAGTTGATGTTGATGAACATCGACTATTGGCAAGTCTCTCTCTCTATTTCTCTCCCTCTCTTACATAGCAGTTCTCTCGGACCCTGCGGTGCGTCAGGGTACCCTAGCTTGGCAGGAACGGAAGCCAGAGATACGTTTCTGTCTGGGGAGGAGCTAGGGAGGTGGCAGACACCTTCCTGCTGCGATAACCCAGATCACTATCTTGAAGGATGCAAGGGCTGGGGTGGGAGCGATGGGGAGGGAATATGATGCTGAACACTGCTGTATGTGTGACCTGAGATCATAGCAATATATGTGATATGAGATGACTACTGAACACATGACCTGGGACATCGACTTAACTAATGGTGTCCTTGTCCAGTGCCTAGAATTGCTTTAGCAGCCTTACTCACTTGATATATCTATCGATCGATCGATGTAAAACACACCTGCTTACATCCGTTCTCTAGCTGTCATCTGCAACACACCGAAAGCACAGCTCCTTATCCACATCCAGGCCCCACACTCCTTTCCATGGTTTATTCCGGACGCTTCACATGCCCTGATTCAGTCCACTGACGGCACGTCGACCCGTGTATACCGCATAATTCCGATTCACTCTAACCCGTGCATGCCTTTCACCCTCTTGCACGTTCAGGCCCCCGCTCGCTCAGCATCTGTTTCACTCCATCCTTCCATCTCCAGTTGGGTCTCCCTGTTCTTGTTCCCTCCATTTCTGACACACACATATCCTCTTTGTCAACCTTTCCTCACATATTTTTTCTGTATGTTCAAACGATTTCAGCACACCCACTTCAGATCTCTCAGCCACACTCTTTTTATCACCACACATCTATCTTACCCTTTCATTACTTGCTCGACCAAACCATATCACTACACATTGTCCTCAAACATTTCATTTCTAACACACCCACCCTCCTCCGCACAGTCTTATCTATAGCATATGCCTCGCATTCATTTGACAATGTTGGGAATACTATACCTTCAAACACACCCGTTTCAGACCTCCTAGATGACGATTTCTCTTTCCACACATTCTTCATTGTTCCCAGAACTTTCTCCCCCTTACCCACCCTATGACTCATTTCCGCTTCCATGGTTCCATTCAGTATCATGCCCATTCCTACGTATCTTAAACCCTTGACATTCTCCAATCTTTCTCCATTCAAACGCACACCCAAAATAAGCTCTCTCTCAACTCAACTAAACTTAACAACATTGCTTTTGTTTTCATTCTTCCAAACTCAGTCGCCAACTTCTGCATTTTCATACTCAAATCTGCCACCAGTGTTGTAACACTGATTCACTTCCCAAGCCCTCCCATCTCCTAAAGATACTCGCCCCTCTGTCCAAGGGTCTTGCATTTACCTGTCTCACTATCCCATCCATAAACATATCAAACAACCATGGTGACATCACACACCCCTGCTGCAGACCAACCTTCTCTCGGAACCATTAAATTTCCTCTCCTCCTACTTTTACAAATGCCTTACACTCCAGATAAATGCTACGCATAGTTCCTAGCTGCTTTCCTCTCAAACAGTACATTCTTAAGACCTTTCACAAGGCATCTCTATCAACCTTTTCACATGCTTTCCCAGATCCATAAATGCTACATACGAATCTTTTTGTTGTAACACACTCGACTTCTTTCTTACCTTTCCCTCCCCACCCCTCCTCCTCACTACCACCACCACCACCACCACCACCATAGGTACGGCATTTCTTCCATCTCAAAGGCATCTGAGCACAATATTATTCCTGTCACTTCCAAGGGGTCACCTCCCACACCGTACTCTCGAAGCGCTAACCACGTCACCCGGAAAACTCGGCAGTCTTCCTTGTGCAACTTATATTTTGTCTCTCCCTGGGATTATTCCTGCTTTGCTGATTCTGGTTATCTTTGTCTCAAGGATTCTGGCGACCCTTTTGTCATGGCGCTCTGCACCTCAAAGCATCAGACATGGTGCAGTATGAGTCCTTGTATTCTAATTTCTGTTCTAATGACTTTACTGCATCTCTGTTCTCTAATGCATTATCTATGTTCTAGTTGTTAGTACCATGACTCAAAGCAAATATCCCTCTCAACCTGTCGACAGTTGCGTTCCTTGCAGCTCCTCCAACATTTAACCCTATTCATTTGAACAATCACTTGTTTGCCAAATGGCGTCCTAGCTACGTCTCTTCGTTGTATATCAAGTGGCACATTTCATTCTTGAGTCTCCCCTGACGATGTGATCATTACATGAAAGTGCATTAGGGAACTTATCGTGTTTCATTTCCTCGTGGACTCACAGGAACATATATATATATATATATATATATATATATATATATATATATATATATATATATATATATATATATATATATATATATATATATATATATATATACGCATAGCATTTAACTCTTTATTTATTCATTTTCTTACGTTCAAGTGGTTATTGCAGTCTCCAAGGGGACCCATCCAGCGAGTTTGGTCTTGCCAGTCTAATTTGTAGTCAGTATCAAAGCTGCTTCACGACCTGTAGAGGTCAAGCCCGGCGACCTGCACACTCCAGCCTCGGCGACCTACCTACACAAGTCAGTCCTAACGACCATTTTCAGCAACTTGAAATACACATAAAGATTTTCTAAGACGAACTTAAAGCTTAGACTCTCTGATCCCTCTCCAGCATAAGCAGAGACACCCGGGCTTTCTAAACCGCCAGCAGTTTGGCTACAACCAATAAATTCCTAATGCAGACGCGGTCTTGCTGTCGTCTGTATATGTCTAAATCGACATAAACACATCGAGGCGCAACAAAAACACGTTTGGAATCCGTGTTTAACCCGGCGAGACATTTAGTACAGCAACGCCTGATTTATTCTGTCCTCTGGATTTTTCATAATATTAACTTTACCCCGTCGGCTATAAAAAGGATTTTTCTTTTAAGTAAAGGATAAAATGACCCTTGTGGTCACAGGTGGTAAGGAAGGTGTCCAGGTGACGTATTTTGGTTAGTGGAAGGCATGGGCATCTTGTGTTTGCGTTAGGTGTGATAAATCATGTCAAAAGTTTACATTATTTTCTCAAAGAGCTAATCCATATGTGGTCTCTGAAAGTTGATATCTTTTTTTATGGATTTTTTTGATAATGTTGTTGCCTATAAAGTATAAAATCAATGTTTTATATTTAGATATCAAGCAAGTTTGCTCGTAATCTTCAGATAATAACTGGGAGAATCAGTTAGCAGGCAGGGGTCCACTTTTACCCTTCCCCCCGGCCCATGTATTCAACAAGATGAACACTGTGCTACAGGCTGGGCTTATTTCATCGGCCTGCTCCGTCCTAATATTAAAGTCTGGAACTTTAGTGTGAGTTGTGAGCGACCGAACACAACCTTCAACTTGGTTTCACTCAAAAAACTGGAACGTTAGCTTAGTTCTGGAAAACTTAAACAGGCGGTGAACTTCCCACCGTAAGAGTGAGTTGAAGCTTCTCCCAACAAACTTGTTTTCACTCTCTTTGGTGCAACTTCTTTATAACTGATAAGCTGTTCTGCTGGCCTTAAAGATGCTCTCTTCTTACTCATTCTCGAACAGTTGCTATGTAAGAGGTACACTTCTAACACAAAGTGAATGAAGACTTACGAAAATGAAATAAATTGACGGCGATCGACCGAATCCCACCCCCCCCCCAAAAAAAAAAAAAAGAAAAAAAAACATAAAAAGAAAACCTTGGCCCTGGCCGTCCGTCCTCGGCTCATCGCTCTCTCTTAACCCATACTGGCCGCCAAGCCCCTAGAGGCGATGCGGCCACCAGCCACCGCCCTCTAGCCCCATCCCTTTATCTCAGGCTAATCAAATCTCAACTTTATTTCAGGTCATCTTAGAAGCTGTATATGCTTGCCTCGGGAGTGCGGTTTAGGGCCAGTTGAGCCAAACTGGGCAGGTAGTTGGAGTGTTCTAAGTGTCATGAACAAGGTTCGGTGTGGACTTTACCAGGACTCGTATTATAGCGTGGACCGTCTCCACTCTCCGCTGCCACTCTGCCTCAGGTCCTGGGCGCTGTCCTACTAGATCGAGTACTACGTTTTAAGAGACTGCTACGTCTAATGTTACATTCCGAGGACTACTAGGTATAGTGCTAAGTTGTAGAGCGCTATTAGATCTAGTGCAATGTTTTAGGAAGATAGCAGAGTGAGACACTGATACGATCATCCGTAAAGGTCCTGCTCTCAAGCCCCCAGGAGGAAGAATCTGAAAAAGTGTTCTCTCAAATTACAAGTGAGTGATGAGTACAGGCGTGGCGCTCAACACCAGCCATGTCCAGGTGTCTGGCCGTGGGTGACTAGAGCTCAGGCGGCGGGGCTCAAGCTGGCGAGGCTCAGGTGTCGAGATTGATGCTGTTAGAGCTGAGGTGGCCGGAGTTCACTTGATTGGAACTCAAGTTGCTGAGGCTTCGATGGCCTATACGGTAGGGCTCACACACGGTAACACTAAAGGCTGCCTTTCCAGGAGGCAGCAGATGTCTGTACGACCCATTGCCTGGACACATGCTGTTTCATCTTCTGTCCACAAACATTCCGCGGTATGATTGGATGACATTATCCAGACACGTTACGCTGTAGATATAAACATACGCTACAGATCCTGGACATGTGCTACTCTGTCTGAGCATAGTCTCTTTCACTCCCCAGACACACCACCCAAACATTTTCTAGTACGTTGTGGGATAAGTAATACTATATACCTGGACACAGTAACTGCATATTAGGAAGCTGTATCTGTACCCAATCTACTGAGTGTCGAGAAGCGGCGCAGCTGAGATGCCATCAAGCAAATTTCGCAATCAATCTCATCTTGATCTTATATATCTCATTATTCCATTCTGAGACCTACTCCATGTATGACTCTTTGTCATTTCTATCTCTGACTTTTGTGACTGTCTCTGTTGGATACTCCTCGTGAAATCAAGGGTTCAGAAGCTGGATGACCACCGAATTGTGTTATGATCTAATGGTATTCTATCTGATTCTTTATACAGTGGTGTATTGGGTTAGCTCTCTGGAAAACTTTTCCGGCTATGAATTCCGTGAGCTCCATCTGGACCCGTTAAGCATGACCGTCAAATTTAAGCACCAGTCGCGTCACATGTAAACACTACTCGCGTCACATGTGAGCACCACTCGTCTCACACCAGATTATGATTATTTTCTGATTTATTTGCAACCTTCGTACAACGGGAATGACGGCCATATCCGCAGATGTTTCCCTGGGAAATATTCCTCCATCCATATTCTCACACGAACAGCAAAAAAGAAAATGATCAAGTGTCAGGTATAAGGAAAGGATCTGATACACGACTGGGTTAGTGTATGCGTTGATATGTGGGTATGCGGCTTCGTATGGTGATGTGCTGACGGTGGGTGTAGGGTCCGAGGGCGTACTGGATGGCGTGTAGTGTCAGGTGTTCGTCTGCAAGTGAGAGCGTGGATGAAGTCTTTCATAGTGGCAGTGGAGCAGAGAAGAATGAATAATGGGGAATGTGGACACGGGCATGACGTGGGAGAAGGGTTGCCTTAGCTTGGCGTGAGAGGAGAAATGCCTGGGCGTGCTGTGGGAGGAGGGATGCCTGAATATGGCGTGGGAGGGAGATTGCCTGGGTGTTATGTGGGGGGAAGAGTGCCTGGGATAGGGAGGAAGGTGGGAGGAGGAGTGGATAAAAGCGCCTTAGCCTGTTGACGACATAGTAGGGCCAGGTGACGGGAACTACAGGCCAGTCATACAGGGTGGAAGTAGAGGATAATTGAAGGACGTGTCTTAAGGTGCGTATGTACATATACATCAGTGTGCTCATTTGTATATGCACGTGTAGGTGTGTATGTGTGTGTGTGTTTGTATCCATATGTGTATGTGAAGGCTTAAGTTTGAGAATGTACGTAGGTGTAACATTAAGATTGTAAAGTCTCCTGTAATGACGTGTGAGTCATCTGTGAGTAAAGCAGTATAAAACAGGGGCGTCAGGCTAAGATTAAGTACCCTCACAGATGAGCCAACGTGAGAGACATCGTCTGAGAGACATTGTCTAAGTGGCGTCACAGGAAAATTTCGTAGCTTTTAAATCAATTACATGAGGGAGACATGATTATGTGGATATGTAGGCCTGGATATGGAGGGGGCTTAGACACTCATGTGCGGGCATATACTGCACTAAATCAAGACCTAACGAGCCCCAGGAATCGGCGGAAGCTGCACTCCACCAGGAGGGCTTCAGAGCCCTTTAGCCTCTCTAGGCAGGTGGGGCCTTGAGGTCCGCCAACAAACATCTTATGAATCAGTGGTCCCATTGAGCGCTTCAAGATTAAATCCTTCTAGCGTACGATAAGAGCGCGCTAAGGAGATCAAACAGAGACACGCGACAGATGTAAAACAAGACAAACACGCGATAAAACGGGGCAGTCAAAAAGGGAAGTATCTTGGTGAATCTACGTTTGTAAAGACGAGGAGTTTCTCTCTTTTTCTCGAGTATTTCCATTAGTGTTATCAGGACAGGTTTGGAAGATAAATCTTAGCCTCATCATCGACGACTTGATAACAGACATTATAGCTCATGGTGGCTGCATGATAGATGCTGCTGCTGCTGCTGCTAATGTTGTTGTTGTTGATGTTGCTGCTGCTGCTGCTACTCTTGCTGGTGTTGTTGTTACTTTCGTTGTTGCTGCTGCTGCTGTTGTTGTGTGTGCTCCGTCATGCTATTGCTACTAATTTTGTTACTTCTGTTGCTCCTGCTTCTGCTGTTGTTGTTGTCTTTATAAATGATGTTACCTGTGTTGCTTCAGCTGTTGTTGCTGTTGTTGTTGCTGCTGTTTTTGCTGTTGTTATTGTTGTTCTTGTCGTTGTTGCTGCTGCTGCTCCGTCCACATTTACTGCTGTTGTTCCTGTTGCTGCTGCTGGTAAGGATAACAGAGATGTTGTCTGTGCTGCGGTTCCTTGAGTCATCACTAGCGGTGCTGAAGCTAGCTGCTGCCTGCTGTGCTTGATGATGAAGATGGTGGTGGTGGTGGTGATGGTGGTGGTGGTGATGGTGGTGGTGGTGATGGTGATGGCAGTGGTGGCAGTAGCGGTGGTGGGGATGGCCGGCTGGTGCGGGGCCAACACACCTCAGCGTCAGCCAGGTCGCTGTTACCGAGTGAGACACCTGGCTTCACTCTCCTCCTGCCCACAAACCTCAAGGCCTCCAACCCACTCAAGACGCCCTACTACCTCTCCACCAGTCTATACACTCTCTTCAGCGCCTCGTACACTTCACTGGGTCCAGTTGACTCACCACATACTATTACCACATCTTTCAATACACATCCATAATCTCTCTACCTGGCCACACACATTATAGTCTCCACCTCCTCACTCCACAATCTCTAGACTCCCTGTCTTTCCTCACACTTCACAGTCTGCACCTACTCTTCCTTTTCACCACACATTTCAGCTCCTGTACCTCCCAACGCACTTCACCGCCTTCACGTGCTCACGGTATTCATCGTTACAACACTCACGATTTCTCTCGTGAGCAATTTTTCATATTTTGTGCAGATAAAAGAATGTTAATGTGCAAATCTCTACATATTCATAATATTGATTCATAAGTAACGATCCTGGCTACATATTCTGTCAGTGACAGAGATAGCAAGAACAACAGCAACCAAACCGTAAATTGCTTACTTCAGTAAAAACTACACCAACAACAGGAATAGATTTAAAACAATGAGATGCAAAAGAAAACAGTGTGTTATATACTGTGAGAGAGTCATCTGGAAATGATAACATTCTCCTCCTGCATGAGCCATGGTTTAGTAATAAATTATTAGAAATATATGGAAGTGCGGTTGTTGTGTAGTGGTCGTGTTCGATTGAATGTCTGGGGGTGGGGTTATGGCTGGGGGCTGAGGTTAGCGTTTCTAAGGGGGAGAGAGGTCACGCCTGTGGTGGGTTTTATATGCTAGAGGTCAATGCTCCCTTTGAAGAGGTGTCTTACTGTGAGAGAAGCCACGAGCCTGAGTGGGGTCGTGTCAAGGAGCTAGGCACAAGATATGAAAACCAAAACAGAAGGAGGAAAGTTGAGTCTCTAGAACCATGATATCTTATCCAGATGAGGACAGATGTAGCACAATATATACAGAAACAGTGACTAACTGGTAAGTGATCGTCAATTGAATATTTCTAACATTTTTTGGTATCTTTCTTTCAAATTAGCCAACAAATTTAGTAACTAGATAAGTTCAATAACTCAATTAGAAACCATATACTGAAAGGCAAGGAGTTCACAAAGTTTTGTAGGAAGTAGAAAAACAGATTAAAGAAAATGATTTTATGAAAATGTACAAACACACATACACAACAAGAAAAGAAAGTATCATGTGTTAATGAAAGAAGAATTAAAAAGATCATTTCATGTTGGTGTCGGAAACAGCAAATTGCATTCAACAACCGATGAAAAAGAAAGATCAGCACCAGAATCAATATAGATCATATTATATGAAAAGAATCATTAGGGAAATAATCCTTGTGAAGCAGACCCAGAAAAAGATTATTGCTCACTGGGAAGAATTAATTGGGAAGGAAATCCCCATAAAAAAAAGGAAAATCTTCTACTTGACAATTAAGATAAGTTCGACCCCGGGTTTGTGTGATGGTCGGCGGGAGGCCGGCCACTAGTTTCCCAGGACTCCGCCACAAAAGCGAAACAGACGATACAAAAGCGTAATAAAAAGAGTTATAAGGAGGGCGTAAAGATCCGGCAGCCGATATTCTTCTCGGGCTGCGGCCACCGTCAAGATGGGTCTCGCCTTCTCTTGAAGCGGCCGACGAGGGATTTCTGTCTTTACTAAGATGTCTTCGTTTGTCTTTAAGGACGAGGTAATGCGTTGTGGTGATGCTTCTACCGTCCTCACAGGAGGCGACGGAGAGGAAAGCAGTCTAAAATGTTCCTTGAAGGAGGAGATTGATTCCCTGCGTCGGTAATAGCAGATGATAATGGTTTAGTGAAGAATTCAATCCCTTGCACGATGCAATAGTTTTCATTGCAACATAGTTCCTTGGACGTTAGTACTATGAAACATGCTAAGCAGCGCCTGTGATGAAATCTTTGAAAGATTCTTTTTCTAGAAGAGTTTTGATACATTAAGAGAGCAGTCATTTAACGTATCGAGAATCTTGTAGCAGAAGTACATGAAACTTATATCACGAGTTATTGTTCGCTAACGCTGAGAACACTGGAACACGTAAACAATATTACAAGAAAAATAATGTGACTACAGATAGGACTATATCCGTAACAGAATAGCTTCCACATTGCTAGTGTCTTACCATATAACAAGCTGAGGAACTTCGACAATTCAGAGATTCATGATGACGCAGTGAGAATCGATTTTGTTGAAGTGTATTGTACACAGATCCTCCTGTGATAAAGTAGCACGAAAAAATGTTTCAGCTCGTAACCACAAAAAGCAAACTCCAAAATCCGAAAGTATAACTCCCGTAACTAATCGTTCAAAATTCCTTAAATAATCTCTTGAGCCCCAGGGGTAACCATCAAGGGCCGGAGAGAAAAACAAAAAATCCCAACACCAGAGGGTGTTATGGCGGGCCGTGGCGTCCCGTTATCAGATAAGGCTCTTGGTCACGATAAGAGAGACACTCTAATCCCTGTTTCACTATGAAAATGCAGTAAAAAGGAGATAGTGCAGCGGCCATCCTAGATAACATTCCTCAGAAGCCTGGCTATGTCGTGGCTGCCTCCCAGAACACCTACGGAACTCTCGTAGAACACTGCTGAGGTGTTCTGATGTGCTCCTGGAGTTCTCGAGGTGTTCTGATGTGCTCCTGGAGTTCTCGAGGTGTTCTGATGTGCTCCTGGAGTTCTCGAGGTGTTTGAAAGTGTCTGAACGCTTAAGTTGTCGTATTTTTTGAGCGTGATGGTTTTTGACGTATCTAGAGCGTGTTTGTTCTGACCTACGTAGTGCCCCAGTATGAGAGGATTTTCAATGTTCGGGTTAAGGTATTGTCGGATTGTAGAGTCGCTTGAATAATCTGCATGTTTTGTTTGGCGTGTCTTTGAAGCCTACGGATTCTGAACGATTTTACAATACCTCTGGATCTTTAATATTCTAATCTCATCAATTTGACGTATTTACGGTATATTGTAATTCTTGGGGTACTTTGGATGAATCGGGTTCTTGGCATGTTTAAGCATGTGCGCATTTTTGACATATTTTCGGTATGATTGGATTTTTGACGCGTTAATATTATCTTAAAATGTTCTGTGGCTAGACATATGTTCAATGTTTTAAAGTTGCCTTCACTTTTCTCTGGGTGTTCTTTAAGAAATTTCAGTTTGGTTTAGACATTTCAATGTCTCAAAAGCGCTTTTTCAACTTGTAGAATTCTGAACAGAGCTGTAGTGTCTTCAAGTTCTGCGAGGCTTCCCAGAGGTTTCAGGTTTTGATGAGAATGGTTAAGCGAGTTTTATGACCTCGGAGTTTAAGTTACGGTTTTTAAACGTGGTTAGATACACTAAGGTTTTCTCGAACAATGTCAGAGTTTTATGTTTATCGTTAACATTTCTAGAAGGAAACGTACCTGAAAATGTTCAACTTTAAATGCATTCTTCCTCGTGGCCAATTAACTTCTACGTTCTGCATGGCTGTTTATCCCACCAGGAACAGTGACTTAGTTAACCAGAAGTACGTCTTCCCATCTGGTAGCGTTTAGGTCGAGGCAATTCCATAATTTACTCATCAAATTAAACGTCTACGCTTCTCTCTGCCCCGGAGGAACGCCGCTGCTCGCTAGTATCTCCATTAGGGAGCCCGAAGGAGGCCGAATAAGGCCCTTTCATTACCTAGTTATGGAATTATGCATGCCCACCCTCCCTCAAGCCTGCAATTATCACACCTGGACAGAAAATAATTCCTGGGTTCTTAAAACACTTTGGAGACGGTTGGGGGGAAGAGAGTGCTGGACTCTGTGGAAGGAGATTATCTGCTGTGATTTGTTAGTGTGGTTTTAGATTACATATTTGTAGAGAGGCTTGTGTAATGGATTCTGTGAGTGCAGGATACTCTTGTTTAGTTTAAGATATGAGTTGATGTATGGTGAATGTGTGTGTGTGTGTGTGTGTGTGTGTGTGTGTGTGTGTGTGTGTGTGTGTGTGTGTGTGTGTGTGTGTGTGTGTGTGTGTGTGTGTGTGTGTGTGTGTGTGTGTGTGTGTGAGTGCGATTTGTCAGATTAACTACCTGTGATGGAAATGAGAGTCATTCATGTGAACAATTCTTATGCCTCCGATTTTGATAGGTTACGCTTTTTAACCAGTCCAAGGTTTCACTTGTGAGATGAAAACTGGACATATTTCTCAAATATATACTGGAAATATAAACACTATTGTCGCATTTACAAAACTACACCAGAATACCGTAAACATGTATTTGGTATACTATAGAAGTATGTTAGGTAAACCATAAAGATATGTTCTG
Organism: Panulirus ornatus; assembly: GCF_036320965.1. NCBI lineage: Eukaryota > Metazoa > Arthropoda > Malacostraca > Decapoda > Palinuridae > Panulirus > Panulirus ornatus. The sequence goes on along the minus strand of NC_092236.1, from coordinate 2,053,044 downwards.
TATACTACTAAGACGACTCGTTGTATCTCAGTGGAGGAATTTTGTACTTTATAAGCCCATATATCCTGCCATATATCCTGCCATATGCATTAGATTCTGAAGGTCAGAAGAAATCGATTAGTTTTGCCATTATAATGGCTCCAGGTGTGGCTCAGGTTAATCCTCTGCTGCTCAACCAATATTTATTTCATGACCAAAAATAATTAACAATATTACTTATTCATTGTAATTGTTTTGACTTGTGAGATCAGTTAGGCTAAACACTTGGCTATAGTAATTATCTGAACAAGTAATTTGCCTTGTTGAAGCGGGAATTATTTGATTATTTTCGAATTATTTAACTATTAAACAGCTGAACTGTAAGATCGAAAATCCGTGTGGGCCATCCTCTCAATTTCACTCAGACTGATATATCTTATAAAAACATCTTTTATAATGGAAGATAAAAGTCTTTTTATGGTAAAGATCATTTAAGCGGACCATAGACATTAGATTAATAGAAGACCTTGTCTTAGAAGACCTTAATTAACCGACCTCATTTCAGGCAACTCGTGTCTAGTTTATGTCTATAATTTTTTTAGCTATAGAGATTTTTTGAAAATGGTGGAGAGGCAAACTGGAACATTAATTACGCAAAGGTACAAACAACTCATCAGATTCCACTCACAGGCAGGCTCATTAGCAGCCAGGAACTGCAGCCTTAAGTTATGAAGTCTGAGAACTTCCTTCTCTTGAGCCGCGGGAACCCTGCGTGTGATGCGACCCCGTGTGAGCTGGGAGGAGGCTGTTTAGGGAAGAACGTGAGGCACGTTGTGTGAGCATGACACGTGGTGGAGTCAGGGGAACTTGATGAGTTTCGACACACACGCTGTGATGGCAGAACATAACATGTTCAGACTTACATGTAGGATGGCAGGGGAACTTAGCGTGTTCAGACTTACACAGCGGAGAGAAGAAAGACTTGATGAGTAGGGAAACTAAATGTGTTGGAGGCATGATACTAACGCGCTGGAGTAACTCATGAGTGAACGCCAACTTGTGCACGGCAATACACGTGGGTGAGCAAGGAGGCACATCAACGTACTAAAGCGTTAGTGTTCGACATGTCTGAACGATGATATTGACACATGTGTTCTGATATAGTCCCTACACACACACACACACACACACACACACACACACACACACACACACACACACACACACACACACATACACACACACACACATATGCACAAACGCACACACATATACACAAACGCACACACAAACGCACACACACACACACGTACATACATACTAATACGCACGTTCCACTTCACGGACCTACCCACATCTCTTAACACGACACACACACACGTACACAGATCACGCTATAGACATATATGTACACACATTATCACCCAAGACTCATTTTGTACACACATGGCTACACAACGTTCATGAATATACGATCACAGTGAAGCCTTGTGCCAAATGTGTGTGTCCTCAGCATGACTGCTTCCCAACACACGTTTGCTGAATACTCAGGGATCAGTGTAGCGACCTGAGGTCTGCCCTCTGAAGTTCAAGTGCTCAATACATGTCACAAACATACATAAATAAGATATATAGAGACAGACGAAGTCAGATAAAGAAGACATTGACCATCATTATACACAGACACACAAACACACTGACACACACACAAACACACACACACACACACACACACACACACACACACACACACACACACACACACACACGTCGCCCATGTCCGACCCTCACAGACATACACGCACGTAACCGCGTGTGGGGTGAGGTGAGGGAAGGGGGCCCACCCGGGTTGGGTGGGAGGATATTGAGTGGGAGTAAGTGGATGAGAGAGGTTGAGTGGATAATTAGCCACCAGGGAGACAGATAGGTCCCAGCGCCACGCCGACATTTCCCCTCCAACCCTCCCTCCCCCCGTACCTAACCCAATCATCAGCCATGAGTTATTTGCTTTTCATATATTTCTCATGAAATTATCTATCTATCAATCTATCTATATATCTATCTATCTATCTATCTATCTATCTATCTATCTATCTATATATATATATATATATATATATATATATATATATATATATATATATATATATATATATATATATATATATGCATATATATATATATATATATATATATATATATATATATATATATATATATATATATATATATATATATATATATATATATATATATATATATATATATATATATATATATATATGCATATATATATATATATATATATATATATATATATATATATATATATATATATATATATATATATATATATATATATATATATATATATATATATATATATATATATATATATATATATATATATATATATATATATATATATATATATATATATATATATATATATATATATATATATATATATATATACGACATTACGTTCAGGAATTCAGGTAACTGTTTCATAAAGATGTTCTGCTTCAGGATGGCAGTGCTAACATATAATTCCAAAGTACCGTCATAAATCTGACGTGTTTATATCAACTATGATATATGAAAGAGGTGTCTTGTAAACATTCCCTTCATTCATCTTTTCAGTAACTCCAGGAAGAGGGAAGACATTCTGATTCGTACTTTGTGATGTACATCATGGAATTTAATCAGTCAATCTTACTCGTAAAACTCACAAAATCTTGTCAAAACACTTAATCGGCAGAGAGAGAGAGAGAGAGAGAGAGAGAGAGAGAGAGAGAGAGAGAGAGAGAGAGAGAGAGAGAGAGAGAGAGAGAGAGAGAGAGAGAGAGAGAATGGTAGTTTAGGAAGAACAACCTAGTTGTGAGAATCGTGTGAGTACTGGAGAGTCTTGTGAGAATTTTGGAAGAATCATGAGAGAATCCTGTGAAAGTCAAATGAAAGTTTATAAGATTCCTTAAAGAGTCTTCTGAGTCTAGTGAGAGTTCTGTGAGAGTCCAGTGAGAGTCATATGACAGTCCACTAAGAGTCCTACATGACTCCTGACTGTCATCAAACTTCTTGGTCCTGAGGTTGATCATCAAAGTGCTCCACCCTCGACTATCAGAGTTCATGTTCCCAACCTATATGTCCTTCCACCTCGACCCAAATGTCCTCACGCCCACACTCATAAGGCCTCACACCCTCACCTATGTGTCCTTCCTCCCAAACCCATAAGTCCTCAACTCCCCATCTGTATATCCCCACACGTTCCCACCCATATATCCCCACATGCCCCCACCCATCTGTCTCCACACCCCCATCCATATGTCCCCACACCCTCCGACTCCATGGCCTCTAGTCCCTCTCCCATATGGTCTCACGCCCACCCATCACTCATTCTTACTCCCACCCTAACTACTCTCACGCCCATAGTCTCACGCGTCGTCACACGCACAAATATCCAGTACTCTTGCATTCTGACTTCAACGCACATTCACCCTCTAATGCACTCACTTGCTGTTGTCAACACGTTCTGATGTTCAGACGTCCTAATGTCAACACACTCTGGTGCTCACACTCCTTCGCTGACTACACAAAAGCTTTCGACCAAGTCAACCAAAACATATTCATCAACCAAGCCATCAACATTGGGCTGCGAGGAAGTGTCGCTTCGTGGCTTGCAGATTTCCTCAGATGGTCGTCAGACTGTATGCTTCCGAGGGGCCATCTTCACCTAGTCCCTCGCTTGAGGAGCCTCACAGGACACCAAGATGGAGCCCTTGTCTTTCGTCATCCTTACAGTAGTGTCCTAATGGAAGTACACTGACGACTTGATCATTGGTGTCAGTGTTGATAGCAGTTCTCCCGACTACATCTCCCTCAGAACCCACGAAACTACCTCAAGGACTGAACCTCCGCCAACTACGTCACCATCAACAAGTTTAAACCATAGTTACACAAAGCATTCTCACCTCTAACCATGCCCACTTCCTCCCATCTCAGTAGGCCCCAACTCTCAAGACTGTTCGCTTCTTTAAGCTTCTAAGTGTTACCTTGGACAGCAAACTAAGCAGGAAGGACAAGGCCAATACCGTTATCAAATATTCTCTTCAGTCTTCGTCGACCGGAGACACTTGGACTACATGCACCGAAACTCAAGAACATCTACACTTTTTCTTTCCTTCTTAACCCACCTGCATCTCTTCCTCTTCTTCCTTATCCACCACACAACTGCGACAAAATGTGCTAAAGTGGGCAACCACAATCCGCCCCTTTGACATTTACCATAAGATTCTAAACTCGTTGGTCCTCTCGACTGTCTCTCAGCATCTTCTGGAGCTGAGCTGAAAAGTTCACTACACCCTCTACTCCAGCGTCACCCATGCCACCTGATATCTCTTACCTTCCAGCTACATCTGCCTCTTAACAGAACCGAACCCATACGAGCTCGTGCAGACCGTTACAAGAACACCTTAATCTTAAAGATTGTGAACATCAACAATCAGTTAACTGCTTCCCCGTTATTTGTGTCAATACTGCCTATTTACCCCAACACTTATCTTTTACGTCCCACTGCTCATATTGTGCAAACTTTTGCTGTGAATTCTAGCCTCTGGCTGCAGTTGATTTATAAAACAGTTAATTATTATCATAATCATTATTTCATTAGTATTATCATTATTATCATCATTATGTCCAAACGTTCCCCCGGCCACCTGTCATGTACCCAGTATTTCACAGATTAAAAGATGGACGATATGCCTTCCAAACTCCCCATCCAATACCACACGCCCACTCTCTGGCAATGGTGACCTACCACCCACCACCTACATCCCTAAGCTCCCATGCTCCGGGAAGGATGACCTACTACCCATCCCACCTCACGCCCATACGCCCACGCTCCAGGAGGGGTGATGGATGCCCCAGGAACCTGTGTCATATCTTCCTCATCATGAAAACAGAGCTGGCTTGTGGGTCTTTAATAATGTTTACCGCGGCGGACCCCTCACACGCGCCCTCCAGGTCGCTACACGCCGCTCAGGTCACATTACATGCCACCCAGGTCACTAGAATTGCTGCCCGGCTTGCATTACATGCCGCCCAGGTCGCTAAGATTGCCACTGAGGGCGCTACACGCTGCCCAGCTTACGTTACGTGCCGCCCAGGCCGCTAAAAATGCCACCCGGGGCGCTACACACCGCCCAATTCGCACTGCATGCCGACCAGTCACCCTGGTCAGTAGAATTGCAGCCAATGGCGCTACACGCCACCCAGGTCGCATTAAATGCCGCCAAGGTCGCTGAAAATTCTACCCACGGCTCTATACATATCGCTTGCCATCCAGGTCGCTGAAATTGCTGTCTCGGGTGCTACACGCCTCTCAGGTCGCATTACACGCCGACCAGGTCACTATATGTCTCCGAGCTCGTGGCACCCACCTAAGTTGCTATATGTTACCCGGATCGCTCCACGCCGCCCAGGTCACTATACACACCAATCACGCTGCAATACACGCCTCTTCGGTAGCTACACATGCCATCTACATTGCTATACACCAACAAGGACGCAACACATGCCGCGGAGGTCACTAAATGTAATGTAATCCAGGTCGGTATACGCACTACAGGACGCTACATGTCTCCCAGGTCACGACATCCCACCCAAATTGTTACACGTCACTAAGATCCCTGCAACCCTTCGAGGTCGCTACGTGTCGCCCTGGTCACAACACTAAGCTACATGGGAAAGACAGATAACAGGAGACCTGATGGTTCATTTTGAGGTCACCAGACACGCCACCTACGCCCCGTCAAGCATCTCACGCTACGAAACAACGCCGATTACACGCCAGACACGTCCCTCATATGCTGGTCACACTCACTACAAGACACCCTCACCCGCTAAAAGCCACTCTTAACCACTGCAAGACATCCTTACCCAATATAAGCCACCCTCACCCGTAACAAGACACTGTCAGCTGCTACAAGTCTCCTTCACCCAATACAAGTCTTCCACACCGTCTGCAAGTCACCCGTATGAATGATAGATCAGGCGCCTCACAAGCTTCAGGATGACCTCATCTCCTACATGCTACCAATCTCCTCTACAAGCGTCCATACTCTCTAGCGAGCCACTCCCACTAGTCGCAATATGCTTCAGCTTCACCCATGGCTGTATAACACCCCTTCCCTTGATTAACTAATTACGCAGATAAGTCACAAAAGAACTAAATAATTTACTAATAATCCCAAATTGTAATGAGGTTTGTACTGTAGACGTGAGAAACATCGTACCTGTGGCCACCACGTCCCTCACACAGGCAAGTGGCCACCAAGTCCCTTACACATCCAGGTGGCCACCACGACCTTAACACACCGAGGTTAGCCTCTTCAGGCTAAAGACTTTGGTTCAAAAATGTTATGCTTTTGTTTCAAGTTCCAGAACGAGATTCTCATTCCCTGTTACAATGTTAGCTACCAAAACTTCACTAGATATTCCACTGATGAAAACGAGAGTGGGTTAGTGACTTTTTTCTGTCATATAGACGAGAAATGTGGAGGTTTATGTTTGCATCCAAATCGTTAGGCCACCGACATACTTCATTTGATTTAATGATATCGTGCTTTCCTAAGGCATCTTCTGAGGGCATGGAAACTTTGTAAAAAAGTGGTATAAAAGATAGAATCTCGAACCCGCTCCTTTTCTTCATTTACGATATTCAGTCCAATCTCCCGAGGCCTCTCATGTCAGACATGTGAGATTCGAACCTATTCCCATCGTTCGTATTTGGCATATGCTATTCTCTTCATCTTTGCGATGCCTGCGGTAAATGTTATTTTCTTCCTATGACAAACAGGCATCAGAGCAACTTTGTATGACTGTGTGAAAACAGTATGATCTGAAGAGACGCTGCTCGCAACGGAATTAGAGTTCCAATGAATGAATCTCTTGTGCAGCCATTGACACGGTCGAGGTGTATGTAATCAAGTATTCGAGTGGAAGGATACTATTTTGTCGTCAGCGGGAGAGGATCAATTCGCAAGAGGCACCATTCCAGGAGTGTGCTAGAAGAATGTTGTACAAACGTATGAGGAAAGAAACTAGAGAGGTTGTCTTGTGTCGATAAAGTCGACCTAATGACAAGAGACGGGCATAAAAGTGAGCGATCCTCACTATGCGAGGAGAGGTACAGCCCCCACCACCTGCACGCCTCGGCGGGGGCTGGGGATTGAGACGAGAGCAACAGTGTCGGGGAACCAGTGTAGGGGAATCAGTCAGGTTTACGAGTTAAGTGACAGAGGCAGATGACAGCATCGTCCCTCTGTTGTCTCCCGGCATCATCAATATTTATGTTGCATCGTTTCACTCGTTTTATCTGGCCAATCTGCCGTGGTTATACGGTTGTAATTGTCGGAGATTTGCATGCCCCAGGTTGGGTTGTGGGACCCGACGACGCGCCCAGGTGGTGGCAGGAAGGTGGTGGCGTCCCTTGCATTGTTGCCCTTTGAGCTCTGTGTGCTTGTTTAGGAGGTGCTCTTAACGCAGCAGAGCCACTATCCACTCCGGTCTTTGTCTCGTATCAATAGTAAACTATCATTTCATAAACTCCACTTATCTTGATTCATTATTAGAATCACTTCATGAATAATAGTTATACAGGTAACATAGATATTCATTTTACTGGGAAAATTCAGGCCTTTAGCAAAGGTAATTTACGACCGTGTTTGTAATTCTGAGGAAGAAATCTGACAACGTTGCACTGCATGGAAGACATGAAGTTTTCAGCGACTGGGAGGGTGTTAAAGACGAGTAGAAGACCGGTAATAATGTCATGCAATCTGGAGAATTAATCAATGATAATGGCTGATATAGTCTCATGGTGACTACTTTTATTAATCTTCTTTTAATAGTATGTTGGTAGATATTAGTTAATTAATGAAATAATCCACCTCAATTATGGTTTCGGTTTGAATAAAAGTTGCTAGAAAAGTAACTTTTTGTCATATTGACTTAATCTACCTGATGTAATGCTTGCATCATCTGCTACTGACATCACTACACATCTAAACCCTCTGACTGCTGAGAACTGGAAACATCAGTGAAATTCCTAACGACTTGTGCGTACCTGAATAAGACAGGTTTCTCGGATGGAGTAAACGTAAGAAATTTAAATATGGAAACAGAAATAAAAACAGAAAAATATAACCTTTGTATTTGATACAGAAAACGTTAGGTTAGGCCATATTCAAATACATCATATCATGTGTCCGAGGAATATGGGTGTAAACACTACTGTTTTCACACAGGTTAACAGAATGCTGTACTCTTATCATTGTGTTTATAGTTGTTAGATTGTAGATCAGGTATTTCATTCATATTCCAATTCCGCACAAGTGCTCAGATAATGATGAATTTCTTCGTCATTCTGCAATGCACTTACCATGAAAGGTCTGCCACACTCACGACTTTTTATTTTTCATTCTGCCGATACGCTCTGCCCTTGGCATCAGGAAGGTTGGAAGTGGACATGTGAGAAAGGGTAGTTAGTGGTGGGATGACGAAGTTAAGCTGTTAGTGAAGGTGTGAGAGAGACTGGGAGATGTACAAAAGAAAGCGGCAGGGTAGATGAAGGAACAGAAACTAAAAATAAGAGAAAATTAGACGGATGAGAAATAATACGTAAATTTCGGGTGAAATGAAGAACTTGTTTTGTGAGAAGGTTGACAATGTGAGAAGGACAAGAAAACAAATGGGAGCATCAGTGAGCTGACCGGATGGGGAAGTGGTAGCAGTCAGAGATGAGCTGAAGAGATGGAGTATTTTGAAGGACTGTTGAGTATGTTGGATGACAGGATGGCTGATGCACAGTGATTTGGAGGTGGAGGCGTGCGAAGTGAGAGTCATGAAGAGAGTTTTGGTGAACGGAGGAAAGGTGGTGAAAGCCTTACAGAAGATAAAGCAGATGCAGTGAATGTGTATTTCAGTTGAATTTCTTAAGAAAAGAGATGATTTTACTGTTGCCTGGTTAGCTAGGATATTCAGTGTATGCTTTACAGTGTATGATGAGGTCCCTGAGGATTGCCAGAATATTTGTATACTGCCATTATATGAAGAGAACAAAAATGAATGATCGAATTTCAGAATATATCTCGAACGTTGAACGGGAGACTGATAGTTAAGAGTGATGGTATGCACGGACTGGGGAGAAACAAAATGGTAGAGGATATGTAGATCAGGTGTTTGCTTTGAGAAATATTTATAATAAACTCTTAGAGAAACAGACGGACTTTTATGTTACGTTGATGATACTGGGGAAAACGTATGATAGGACTGACAAAGATGCTTTGGTGAGGGAGTTACGAAGATATGATGTGGGATGTGCGGGAATAAAGCTGCTAGTTGGAGTGAATTTTTAAGAGAATAAGGCGTGAGTGCTAGCTGGGAGAGAGGAGGAAGAGTTGTTCCAGATGATGGTGGGTTTGCATCAAGGTTGTGTGATATCATCGAGGGTTTCTTAATCTGATTATGGACGTTTGGTGAAGGAGCTAAATGCAAGGATTTTGGAGAGGGGTCAGGTTTACAGAATGTTGAGTCTGAAAGGTGAGTCGGTGGCTATTTGCTGATGACACAGCTCTGATGGCAGACTCGAGTGAGAAACTGTAGAAGCTGGTGTCTGGGTTTGGGAAAGCCATGTCTACCGGAATGCGGACCAGAAATGTTGTTGTACTGCAGTTTTAGATGACCAGCGCCAAGTGCCTTCCCCTTTGGCTCCGTCGTCTGCAGTTTCTTTGTTAGCTGTTATTCTTTCTTCTCGTGTTTACCAGAATTAAATCTCAGGATTTCAGCTACATATGGTGTAATGATTAAGTCTTTGTTCGTGAAGCTTCATCATGCAGTGGCGCGGCTTCAGATCCTCGGCTCGGGCCCGATCCGCTGGCACTTGGGTACACGGCCAGCCGCTGCCTCATCAGAGACCCCGATCCAAGATAATCCTCTACCACCTGGGAAGGTTGTTACCCCGGGCAGGCTGGAACATCAGCTGGCCTGAACTGAGCATACCTATATCTACCATAGATTTTCTAGTTGTCTAGAGTTTTTAACGTCCATGCTGTCTTGTAGCAGCGATGCATTGTGTTTCTAGCAACTTTGCTGAAAAGCATACATCCATAAGAATCTGAACGTGTTCGCGTCTGACAAACTTCGTTAAGAATCAGAAGCATTTTTTCCTTAAGATTGTGAGACTTTAACCTTCGACAAACTGACGAGGTCGAGTATCAGGATGTTGGATCCTTTGTTGGCAGACGTATGTCTCTTTGTCCTGCCATCCAGTTGTGGTCATTTGGAAACTCAGTGTACTGTTACGTTGTTTGATACTCACTAATTCAAGATTTAACAAATTTTCCTGTGAGTTAAGTCAGTACCCCAGGCGGGGTCTTGGTGTTAGCACTCGTACTCTGAAATACCTCAGCCCTAATGTAATGCCTACTCCTTCCCTCGAGGCAATTGCTCAGAGTCGAATCCTCTCTTTATGTTGTACAAATTCCGTCATCCGGCCGTGAGTATTTGATAACATCTTAGGCAATGTCTTGTTAATGGTCGCTAATTTCTCTCTGCAAGTGTGATAATGTTACTGGGAAAATAGAACTCGTATTTAGGCTCTGTATCCAGTAATACCTTGGGTCTGCCTACAATCGTAACAAGTGCGAAAGAAACGTACAATCCTAGCGTGGAAAATTAACCTAATGAAGTTGTACTGTGACAGAGAGATGCTTCACTACATGATGAAAGCACTAGTGTTGTAGAGAGATGGTTCACTACGTGATGAAGGCACTGGTGTTGTACAGAGATGGTTCACTACATGATGCAGGCACTACATGAAAACCTCAGCTGTGATGAGATTAGTTCACTCCTTCTTCCTTTGTTTAGCGGATGTCACTTCCAAGCTAAGTAAGCTGTTACTGTTCCGTTTTTTTTATAATTTTAGCAAACATCAGGGTTTCTTAGTGTAACTGCCATCAGCTAAGCTCTGGAAGGACCTATATCTTTCCCATGTATCGATCTTTTTTCTCTCATCCGGAGAGAAACGTTTTGTGTTTTCAAGCGTTGTTGTTGTAAGTATGAATGGATCTTATTGTTGTAAGTATGAATGAATGTTGAAGTATCTAACGGTTACCACCAGCTAGCAGTCATTAAGCAAGAATCCGTACCATATGTCAGACACACAAACAAGAAAAACTCGTTCTTTTTTAAGTCGCGAGGTTAATTGTATATATTACGTGTGTTAATGGAATGATGATGGAGCAGTGTAACCTGACTGCTTGTGATAGACAATACATGATATTAGTGATTAATTGATTAGAAATTTCCTCTATCAATGTATGGCTAAAATCAAGGTAATATTCTTTTTTTTACTTCAAGTTTATCCATTAGTATGTGGTTAAGCTTTTGCTCTGAACGTGGATTGGTAAAAGGCTTTGGTGTACATGCATCCACCTCCAGTAACTGTAATCAGTGGAGAGCATGTGGAACCTTTACCAGAGGTCTAAGTAACGGGTATTATCAGGTTCTGTAAGAAACAGTATATGAAAATTTCCTCATGCGTTTTGATTGCCTGGCTCAGATTGTGTGTTTGTATATAAAACACAGAAAATATATGCAAAGAATCGCAGATAAAAAGACGTGGTTGTTGATTCTACAGAGAGGGACCAGAAGCGCTGCTCAACCAATGGGTCGTCGTCAAACAGTTAGTCATACATACTTCCTAAATCATATGCCAAAAGCTTCCACTAGATAACCTTTATGATGTTCTCGCTCATAAGCTCACTGTCGTGTTTGTCACCTTCAACAATTGCGACAGTTCTGTTCCTCCTTTGATGTACCTTACTTTCCATCCATGGCCTAGGTATGATTCATGAATTGTTCCTCGTTCGTAATCCCATTTCAGCAACGTGACAGTGTTGCTACCTGGTTGATTCCAGATCACTGTCCTAACACCATGTGTACTCTGAGTGCACGGTGACGGCGGCGGCCGGTGTGCCCGAGCGGCCGCTGGTCCTCGGTCCCTTCCCCGCTAAGCCGACGACGTCCTCACGAGGCCTGCCTCCCTGATCTCACCTCGCTCCTTGATTAGTAAACACAGACCTTCACAACTCTGATCTGGTCGAAACATTATGGATAAAATCGCACTGGTGACACACAGAGGTTGTATTTTCACAGAGAATAGCATTCCTTCGACCTGGTTTAGCATTTTTCACGAGATGAAACATCACATATCATCAGAGTAGTGGAAAAACTGTATGAAACAAGAGTTATATTTTCGTTTCTAAAATGTTTTGGTCTTTTGTTCAATCCTGTTTTCGGTAACGTTTCTTAACTATTATATTTACACTTTGATAATTATATCATTATAAGGATGAAAATAAAGTCTTAAAAAATTGTTGGTCAGTAAATCTGGAAGTTTGTGAGTAAAACACGACCATCAACGTCGTATGTGTGTCTGAGTGTCCGTACGTCCGAATGACTTCTCTCCTTTTAGTAATTCTAGCTTCATGGCCAGCTCCAGTGAGGCAGGCACGACGGCCCTGTACAGCGCACCCGTCACGGGGCCGTCACAACCGCGTCACTGTCGCCTCCTGACGGGAAAAAAGAATTACTGCAACATCGTCATAATGTGTGACGTGTCGGGCAAGTTTTATCCCCGTGACTCGGTCAGTACCTGTCAACACCTGACAGTACACATATACGTATGCATAACCAGAGTTTTGCTACTTGTTGCAGATCTCTATAGATATTTCTTCCCCGGATGATCCTCTTCCTTACTTTTCAAAGCTCGTAACACATGCGCGACTCGTGTCTCGTATGCTTCTAACACAATTCAATACGAAAAACAATTAAGGGATTTTTCTGACTAAAATCTGTGGTCTAACTGCCCAAACTCCCGTCGAGCTACTCCAGCGGGCAGCAACAAGAGAGGAATATAGATGTAATCCCAGCTGGCGACGACCCACTCAGAAAATATCGGCTTCAGGGCGACCACTGCTGCATCAGCTTTAGGCCGGAGGCCGGGCTGGGCCGGGCCGGCGAGGGGCGGCCAGGGCAAATGTTATTGTTGGAGTAGAGTGGTGTAGGGCCGGTGATGGGGGAAGTATGGGGACGATAGTGGAAGTGTGGGGCTACTGGAGGAAGTGTGGGGCTGGTGGAGGAAGCATGAAGCTGGTGGAGGAAGCATAGGGCTGGTGGAGGAAGCGTGGGGCTGGTGGAGGAAGCGTGGGGCTGGTGAAGGAAGCGTGGAAGTGGTGGAGGAAGCGTGGGGCTGGTGGAGGAAGCGTGGAAGTCATGAGGAAGCGTGGAGCTGGTGGAGGAAGCGTGGGGCTGGTGGAGGAAGCGTGGAGCTGGTGTAGGAAGCGTCGGGCTGGTGGAGGAAGCGTGGAGCTGGTGGAGGAAGCGTGGGGCTGGTGGAGGAAGCGTGGGGCCGGTGGAGGAAGCTTGGGGTTGGTGAGAAAGGAATGGGATAAGTGTGTGTCGGATGAAAGCACGTAACAGAGGCGGTCGTGCGTCGGTCGGAGCCGGTAGCGGTAACAGAGATAATACGGGGCTGGCTGGAATGGTGGGGTAAGGAGGGTGTTGTCGGATCAGTGGGAATGCTAGGGGTGTGGGGGGAGTTGGGGGATGTGGGGCTGGAACACTAGTGTGAGATTCAGCGGTGGGAGTGATGGAGATGCTATATGTTATGGGGGTTCGTGTGGTGGTGGTGGTGGTGATGTGGTGGTCAGGTGGTGGGGTAGCTGGTGACGAGGATGGTGTTGATGTTATTTGTGGTGGTATTTTAACATTGTTCGTGGTAGTGTTGTGGGCTGTCAGAGGTGGCGGTGGTGGTGGTATTGTCCCAGTTCATGGAAATGAACAGATGTAGTATTCTCTCCAACACGCCATTACAAAGATCAAGCAGTTATTTTCAACGTTGGCTTCGTCAGGGGATTGCATCTGCACCACAAGTTGGTAACGTGTTTGGTCGCAACACAGGATAAGGCGAGGAACTACCCTGTAGAGCTATGGTTAATGTGAGTTCGGGGGAGCAGAAGTGTACGGCCAGCCAGCTCACGCACGCTGGACATCTCACAGTGCGGAAAAAGGAACAAGTATCTTTCATCACATGAGGTTTCATTGTAACATTATTTTGTGTGAGTACCAGACGCTGCCGAGTAATTCAAGAGATTTCGGTCCAGACTTAAACCTGCTGGGTAAAATCATCGCCATTGCCTGTATTTCTGAAATACGATGATTTCGAACGCAGTATAACAATCGATTTTTTAAGAATGATGATTAGCGTTAAACTATGTGTTAGAGTGCAAGTTTCTGTCAAACAATGACAAGTGATGGTTTACTGTAATACATGATGTCCAGCTTTATAATGGTTTATGTCAGCCTCTCTGATCATTCATGTCATACTGTATAAAAATTGACGTCTAAGTATATAGTAATTGATATTAGACTACAATTACTGACATCAAACTACAGCAATTAATGTCAAACATGATAAAGATGGACGTCAGATTGTATCTGTAAATGTAGTTATTGCAGGAAAGTATCAAATATTCCTTGTATTGTTCTACTTTTCTTTATTCCATGTATTTCTCAATTTTCTCGACGGTAAAGTATCCTGGGAAGGTAATCATTCATTAGATCAAGATCCCTCAATCCTGACGATGTCAGGACACTCGTGTGTTTAGCTTCTGTGTTGTTGTCTCGTATACTATGAAGATTATCCGTCTTCTGCTGACCCTTGTCTTTGTTTCTCATTCTATCAAGAAGTTATGGAAATTACTTTATAATTCAATAAAACTGAAGCAAAATCGATTTATATTCCCGAATCATGTTGTGATCTTTTCACTGCTAATGTGATGTTCACTTGCACCAGAACAGTGATTACTGTGTGTGAGATGATGAGTGTGGCGCTGTGCTCTGCAGGATCTGATGATGGAAAACCTCTGAGTCTTATACCATCATACTTGATCCGTCTCCTTCCAGCTCTGGGTAGGCCTTGCTTCACCACCCGAGCACTGTCCTCTACATCCACTCACATCTGTAACTCCGTGGTAAATACTACCTCACATAATTCATTCTCCGTGTTAAAAGAGAGAGAAAAAACTGAAATGCATTCGTCCATATTTACTCATTATGAGAACGTTTTTTGAAGAGCATCCAAATAACCTCTCCATATTAGCGGGAACTACGAAAATTATGCATTGAAAGACCTATTCACCCCCATCCCATCCTTCCCCTCCCTGCCCCTGCCCCTTCCCTAATCCCGCTGTATAAGGGACGCTCAATCTGCTGCTGTGAATGGTCAGGGGAAACAGAGTGACATACCACAACTCCTTTTAGGGTCTTTAATCACAGGTAATGACACTCACGATAGCGACCTTATTGACATTTATGGCAGGTCCCTTCGCCGCCGGAGCCGTATAATATCAATCATGGCTACTCCCGCTCTGATATAGCCATTATAGCAGGAAATATACCCAGTGCGTCTATAATGCTAACTGCCTCTACATTCCCCGATGACTATACCTTCTGCTGGTTCTCTAGTGCCTTCTGCTTCCATGATACCTGCTGTTTGTATAATGCCTGTGTTTTATATAACACTAATGATTCTACTGTACACAACGCTTCTGTAACTACAAACACCTTCCATCTCTCTCTCTCTCTCTCTCTCTCTCTCTCTCTCTAATATATATATATATATATATATATATATATATATATATATATATATATATATATATATATATATATATATATATATATATATATATATATATATGTACATATATATATGATATATATATATATATATATATATATATATATATATATATATATATATATATATATATATATATATATATATATATATATATATATATATATATATATGAAAGAAAAGAAGAAAATGTATATATATATATATATATATATATATATATATATATATATATATATATATATATATATATATATATATATACATTTTTTTTAATACTATTCGCCATTTCCCGCGTCAGCAAGGTAGCGCCAAGAACAGAAGACTGAGCCTTTGAGGGAATATCCCCACTTGGCCCCCTCCTCTGTTCTTTCACTAGGAAAACCAAAAACGAGAGGGGAGGATTTCCAGCCCCCCCCGCTCCCTTCCGTTTTAGTCGCCTTCTACGACACGCAGGGAATACGTGGGAAGTACTCTTTCACCCCTATCCCCAGGGATTTGTATATATATATGTATATATATATATATATATATATATATATATATATATATATATATATATATATATATATATATATATATATATATATATATATATATATGTGTGTGTGTGTGTCATTGTACTCTGATGTTTATGGGGAGGTGCATGTGTATATTCCTTTATATATTTATATCCTGCTTTCACAAATTGTCCCAGTGTGACCTGGTTTACTTTCGCTTCGTTATACAGCTGAACAGCGGCCACGTCATACATTAGCCTCACAACGTTAACATGAAGAGAGAACGCAACTGCAGCAACACGGCAGCCCCGTCGCGTCACAAAACTCGTGACCGTCATGCACTAACAACGTCGTTCAGTTGCAGTAATGTCAGCCTTGTCATGAAGCAAGTTTATATCCCCTTCATGCAGTAACTCAGGCACCCGTCATGCAGCAACACTAAAGCTCCGTCATTCAGTAAAACTATAGCCTGACATATAGTAACACTACATCCTTGTCATAAATAAACACTACAGTCTCGTCCTGCAGTAACACTGTGCCCTTCTCATGCAACAGTACCACAGTTGTTTAACGCACTAACACTGCGGCCTAACATGCACCACAACGTTGGTCCTCTCATACAGCAATACACTGGTCTGCTCATGAAGGAACACCACAGTCCTGTTATGCACCACCCAAAATCCTTATGTGTTAACACTGCAACTCCCTCATAGAGCAGCACTAAAGAAAAAAATTGCAGCCCCACTTCATCACTGTCACGCAGGAGCGCTGCAGTCTTATCATGCAGTAGCACAATTAACCCGTTCTGTGTTTACACGAGGGCCCCGTAATTCAGTAAAACCATAGTTCCATCATGCAGCAACACTTCAACTATTTCATGCAGCAACACTG
Source organism: Panulirus ornatus (assembly GCF_036320965.1). Lineage (NCBI taxonomy): Eukaryota > Metazoa > Arthropoda > Malacostraca > Decapoda > Palinuridae > Panulirus > Panulirus ornatus. Next base: position 2,035,911 of record NC_092236.1, on the reverse strand, counting down.
CTGTCCTGTCGTGAAGAAACACAATGTTGACATGCAATCATGTCAGAGGTTCGTCTTGCAGCCGCACTTCAACTCCGTCATGCAGAATCTTTGCCCCCCATCATGCAGCGACACTGAAGAGTCGTCATGCAGTAACAACGTAACTTGTCATGCAGCAGCACGGCATCTAGGTCGGCCTCTTCATACAGGAACACTGCAACCCCTTCATGCAATGTACCTACATCCTCTTTATCTGGTAACAATGCATTTCCGCCATGCAATAATACCGCAGCCCCGTCATATGACAGCAGGGCACTGTCATGCAGCAAAATAGAAAAAAACGTATCTCTCATGCAGCAATGTCTTATGCTCCTTATCTCGTAAATCCACAGGCCTATCATGCAACAGCAATGCAGCCCATAATGCAGTAATGCTGCAGCGCCATCATGCAGCTATATTATGAAGTAACTCCCCAAACTTGCCATGCAGCAGCATCATAGGTCAGTAATGCACTGACAACGTATTCCCTTCATGTAAATTAAGCAGTGACCCCGCTCTATGGTACAAGAATATGATCCGTCGTGCATGCGACGTACAACATCATCATAGCCATGTCATGCAGTATCATCACATCCCCGTCATGCAACATCATCACAGCCCCGTCATGCAACATCGTCACTGTCTCGTCATGCAGTAACACGCCGGTGTCAACATGCAGAAACACCCGCAGTCACACTTGTTCTGCCTCCGTGCCTGGCATAACGCAGGGTGGGGAGGGGACGCGGTTCTCCCGTGTTAATATAGGTTAAGCATCTGAGCTTCTCTGTAATTTGGTGTTGCCGGCGGTGCGTCGGCCACCGTCCCCTCCTCTTATGTGATTTACTGTAATTTTTATTGATAGTCCGCCGGAAGTCGGTGGTCAGGAGACACGCGCCACAGTTGTTAATGATCGCTAGTGAGGTGCGTGGTGGTAGGTGCGGACCCGTGAGCGTGACGTCAGGCCGCTGCTGATGTCCACGTTAAGTGAGGTGCTTAGTGACAGGTGATGACCTCTGCACGTGACGTCAGGCCACTGCTGGTGTCCCCTGATTATAGTTATTACGTTTGTATTGTTCTGTCTTTGCTAGCGTGAACCGGTCAGGTAGCGCGTGTCACTGTGAGACGCTTCGGTCAGGAATAAGTGTCGAAGAATTCATCTAACACATGTGACCAGTGCTTAGGTAGATGACAGAACAACTCAACGCTACTCGCTGGAGTATCTCCAACCATAGATAGACTATGTGCTGGTTTGTATGTACATAGGTTTAATGACTATCATTTCCGAGATGGGCGCTAAAGCAGACTATAAACCGTACGTGTCAGCTATATCTAAGAGACTTGGTTCACAGCAAGTGAGGCTAAATTTCAGGAATGTCCGTTCTCTCAGCTTTATATACTGAAATGCTCCTTACGTTCACTGTCTATAATTTATTTTGAAGTGATGAAAATGTAAATCAGAATATGTGGAAGGATCTAAAGGTGTTGGCTGTTTGTAGCACTGAATTCTATTGACCCATGGAATGAATTTTGTTCGCGGTGTTTGGGGACAGTTGGCCGTCAGGCCAGAGTTCATTGAACAGTTAATCTCATTTCGTGATTGGTCGATGAGAATCAAACTCGTTTCCTGACTGGTCGTTCATATTCAAAAGCCATGTAGTGATTGGTCATTCAAACGATAATGCCGTGACGTAGCATGCGTTATCGCATATTATCTTAATCGTGATTGGTGCCTGAAAAGTTGAGTCCATGTCGCGCGATTGGCCAGTCGTTGTCACGTAAATCTATCGCTTCCCACCTTGTATAATTTCCCGGCCGTGAGCTCAAGGAGATGAAGCGATCAATCACAGGCATAAAGATGAGAATCTCAGCGTTATCTACAAATCTATCATCACTTCGAACCTTCACCAGTATCATCTACCTTCTTCGGCGTCAGAATACCATCATCTTCGCAGGCTGAGGCAGATACAAGTAAATGATTGGACGTCTACCGACAAGATCGCTCGGAGTGACGTAAATCTGAGAATCTATGCCAAAAATCTTTACTGACTAAAGGTTAATCTGTTAGAGAAACGTATAATCCAAATATCTTAGATTAATCACCTTTCATCTGATTTTTTCAGGATTTATCTTCTAGATAAAAACTTTATCAGGTGAAATACTGTCACAAGAGACTTTCAAGAAAATCTGGTTAAACGGTGAAACCTCTTTTATAAAGGCTGGGGAACTCATGAGGTAAATTTCTTAATAAGATGAGACAAAAATTGTTCAGGGCAGAGAGGAAAGAACGTCACATTGTTGACGAGTCGATTATCTGGTGCAAGTGTTGTTAACGCCTTGAAAAATATTTCCATAGTGTTGATGGCAGTTTTACTTAAGTGTTTCTGATACTGTGGAAACACTCCAAGTGTTAAGAGCAATCAGAGTACCGGAAACCTTTTAGAATTAGATATCAAAATCTTATTGGTGGTGAATATATCTTTAAAAAATTAGTAAAGCTATACTTTTTTTTAGCTTTCCATCGTGCTGTACTTTAGCTTTCTTATCATCATACACCGACTCGCCAGAACAAAATCTCTCAGAGTTTCTCCAGCTGTTGATGTCTGAGTTCCTCAGCATCGCGGAGGAGGGGGTCGTCCAAGCCAACACGTCAAGAGAAAATCCGTGTGTAGCCGTTTGTCCTGAGTCGTTCCACCTCCCTCCTACCTTCCAACACCCCCTCCTCCCTCCATCCCTCCTACCTTCCAACACCCCCTCCTCCCTCCATCCCTCCTACCTTCCAACACCCCCTCCTCCCTCCATCTCTCTCTTCATTCTTCCCTCCTTCCTTATCTCCCTCCTTCATTTCCTTCCTTCCTCCCTCCGTAACTTCCTCTTCACTTTCCTTCTTGACTTTTTCATCATTCCTTCTTTCCTCTCTACTTTCCCTCCTCACTCCCTTCTTCCTTGCATCTTCTCTCCCGTCCTCCTTAACCACAATACTTTGTTTGTCGTCATTTCCAGGAAGTGCTTGAATATCTCTTCATTCCTAAAACAAATATATCACTTCCATCTTTGATGCGTCCGTTTTCCTCACCAAATGTAGAATTATTTAGGCTTAGCAGGCAGCCTCATGGAAAGTTCTTTGGAGTAACAGTTACTAGAGACTTGAATCTCTACACCACGACGGTGTATCGTCCCTTTCAACTGTAGATTCGGAACTCGATGGAAAAAATTATTCATCAAAAAAGTCATGAGAGGAAGGAAGCTTTAGCTTAGGGTTATCCCACAACAGACTCTACGAACCACGCAAATGTAATGACAAACACAGAAAACCGTATCCTTCATATGACCGTAGTTGTGCAGGCTTTTATTAGGTAATACCCAGACCTAAACACAGTCTTTATTATTCATCTGGAACTGACTGTACAAACACAATACTTTCGACATTTTGGCTCAGGTAGTTATATGCAAACACTGTCATCGAGATGTATAAAATATTCATTTTTAATTCGCTGCAAAAGTTACTTCTGTAGCATTCACGTTGCTCTTACCTCAGCCTGGGTGATTACAAGAGATAAGAAAACTTTCACTAGTTCCTCCTTAATGTACACATGATTGTTCATGACTCTCTCTCTCTCTCTCTCTCTCTCTCTCTCTCTCTCTCTCTCTCTCTCTCTCTCTCTCTCTCTCTCTCTCTCTCTCAGGCATAATCTTTTCGTCGGTACTTGGATGTATTCTTTTTTCTACGCAACGTATATATATATATATATATATATATATATATATATATATATATATATATATATATATATATATATATATATATATATATATATAATCTTCCATTTGAGTGTGTGTGTTAAGAAGCTACTTCCCTTGATTCATAATAATAATGATAATGATGGTAATAACAATAATGATTATAATGTTAATAATGATAATAATGATAATGATCATGATGATAATAATAATGATAATGATAATAATAATAACAATGGAAATAGTGATAATGATAATAATAATAATAATGATGATGAAAATAACAATAATGATAACAGCAATGATACTGATGATAATAATGATAATAATAGTGATGATAAGATAATGATGATAGTAATGATAATAATGACAATAATAATGATAATAATAATGATAATAATAATAATGATAATAATAATAATAATAATAATAATAATAATAATAATAATAATAATAATAATAATGATAATAATGATAATGATGATGATGATTTCTATACATCACGTCCAACTATGGGGCAAATTATGTCATGGATCCATTTCCTCCTTTTCTTTGTTGTCCAGCACAATACTGAAGTTTTCTGGGATCAACACACATACACATACACATACACACACACACACACACACACATACACACACACACACACACACACACACACACACACACACACACACACACACACAAAACTATACCCATACCAGGGATCATGCCATACACACATCATGGATCACACTGTGCTGTATGCCAAGCATAACACGATACACACAAAATGCCGTAAAGAAGTGACGGATCATCCATACATCGCATATCATACCGTATGTACATAATGGTTTGTACATACGTGCATTATGAGTGAAACCAGACGCACATGACGGATCACCCGTACATCATGGCTGACACCTGACGCACATGACGGATCACCCGTACATCATGGCTGACACCTGACGCACATGATGGATCACCCGTACATCATGGCTGACACCTGACGCACATGATGGATCACCCGTACATCATGGCTGACACCTGACGCACATGATGGATCACCCGTACATCATGGCTGACACCTGACGCACATGATGGATCACCCGTACATCATGGCTGACACCTGACGCACATGATGGATCACCCGTACATCATGGCTGACACCTGACGCACATGATGGATCTCGCCAGTCAAACATCCGCCCTCTCACCTCCTCCTAGATCCTCCCACACCTTCTCACATAATATTCACTTACAACTTCCACCAGCACTTCCACCCAGAACATCCACCCACACCACCCAGGACATTTACGTACACCCCACTGCACACACCCAGGCCACTATACCTCTATAGTCCATCCATTACACCCACGCCCTCTGTCATACCTCGAGAACACACGACTGTCTCCCATGTGCTCTCCACCTCCACCATCTCGTCATGAACAGATCCATCACCTCTTATTGTATACACCAACATCTCCCGTCTCGTGCACACCTCCTACGACCAAAACGATCGCTCACGCCCACATACACGCCAACATCTCTTGGTCACGCCCACACCATCCGCACTAGTGGGTGAAACCAAGCCTCGCTATACCTTACATAGCAGTGACAGATGTGAGAAGGTTTCTATACCTGTCAGTTCTATCAAAATACCTGGTCACTCAAATCCTACCTACACTTGCACACTTCTCCAGCATCTACACCTGCACACACACCCAGTCACTACACCCACACGCTCATCCAGTACCTACACCTGCACAATTGTACATTACCTGCATCTGTATACTCATCTAGCACTTACATTTGCACGACTAAACAGTGCTTACACGTGCACACTCATCTAGTTCCTGCACCTTCACACTTATACAGCACCTGCTCTTGTACATCTATCCAATAGCTATACCTGTAGACTCATCCACTAACTACACCTGCAAAATTATACAGCATTTACGCTCGTGCGCTTGTTTGGCTCATGCACCTGCACACTCACTCTGCTAACATCTGGGCGCAGTTGCTAGCTGCACCTGCTCTCATTTCAAACATCAACGTAATCATGGAAACATCAATTAATAATATTACTGGTAGCTCAGTTATTTTCCTAACACATTTCTTCCAAAAAATTGGCTGGATTTTCCTGTCACTTGGCTCTGGGATTAAAAAACAACAAAAAACACCAAATTTACGACCATGTTTGAAGATATTTTTTGGAGTATTTATTCATGAGAACTATGCTATTTTTTCGTATGATAAGATTTTTTCCTTCAAAAATAATCGTCGATAAATTGTGATTCGAATATATTTTGCTGGTAATAAGATAATTGTTCTCCCAGTAAATGATATCTAACCCTTTGTATATATAGCATCAGATGAGTGTAAATCAGACTAAATTCCCTTGAGGACGACCGCTACTGTCATTTGTTATTGAAGCCAATTACCTTCATTCAACATATGCGAGTATTACGCTTTGTATATTCATGTTTGATATCTGCCTCATTATGTTACCTACCGTACCCAGCTCCTGTAAGCAACCTTTGATGTCTATAACTGTAACCAAAATATTTCTTTCTCAGTTTAAGCTCATATACTTAATTTCATCTGACGCATAAGTATTTTTCCAGAAGTTATATTTGTAATACTCTATGACGCAAAGAGAACACGAAGAAACAGACAAAAGATTAGAGAAATAACAGAACAAACGGATCCGATAAGAAATGAAACAGATGATCGTTATGAGCGATGAGCGAAGTGACGCAGGAACGCAATGGAACACTAATAATTGTGGTCGTCTTAGAAACCTGAAGGTTGAACGGAGAGAAACAACACACGCGACCTCAGACTCCAACGGAAGAATGAACGTTTGTAAAAATGTTGTATTATCTAACGGTATGACGAACTGATGACAACAACAGATCGTATGGACATTATCAACGGCAGGGGGAATGTCGAATACATAATCAACGGCAAGTCGAACAGTCAAAACGGAAGCTGACGTAGACATTAACAGTAAACCGAACGAATATGCAGGTATAACAGTAGTACGTAACATAAAAACGGCACATGGATAACAACAAAGGATTCAAGTGTAAACGATCGGTGGTAACAAGACAAACAACAGTGGGAGAGAGTAACAACGGATGAACGCGTAACCCAGCGACTCAACGACACGTAATATCGCTAGTATTAACCGAAGGAGCGAACCATCTACTGACCTCTTGTTCAGGTGTGTAGAGAAGAAATTATTTGCCTAATTCCTTGTTTACATATTGCGATAGAGAGGATTAATTTCTTGTTTATATACTATGAGAGAAAGGATTAATTTCTTGTTTACGTATTGCGATATAGAGGGTTAATTCGTTGTTTTATAGGTTGCGAGAAAGAGGGGGTTTCTTTGTTTATACATTGTGATAGCATATTCTCTTTCTCAAATGAAAAGTTGTCTCATAACTCAGTATATAAATAAGTAGGTAGCTATTAAGATAGATAGGTATAAAGAGAGAGAGAGAGAGAGAGAGAGAGAGAGAGAGAGAGAGAGAGAGAGAGAGAGAGAGAGAGAGAGAGAGAGAGAGAGAGAGGTATCGTCGGGTATAAACTCACGAGGTATCTATAGGCCGACATGCCTATACCTTCCCATACTTGGGTGTTCCTTCCAAACTGTGTGTAAACTCTACCTACACCACCACTCAACAAAGCCTACACATGAATCCAATCAGCGCTCCCAGGTCTTCCCTACAGCCTCTTACCTTTCCCCGCTCCCTCACTCTCACTGTATAATTTCCCTCTTTGGCTGTTACTGATCCAATATTTAGTTTCTCAAGGAAATTTACTTGACTTTGGAAAGAGTTTTTTTCTTTATCTCGCAGACAAACGTCCAGTGACCCAGTACGAAATTTGAGGCGCGCATCACGACTGGAAAACCGAGACGCTTGATATTAGCTCACCTTCGGCTATCAGAGCCTCGAGTAACCAAGCTAAATCTGGAGGACAGAACAGGAAGCCATCGGGTGTTAGCGTACGTTGCAGGAAGAACACAAGGCTGAGCTGAACTTGAAATATTCGAAACAAAGGAAATAGATTTTTGTTTTCTTGACGGCCGTGACGATATGACCCTTGGTCACGACGGCACGATCTCTGGGAACGATGGGCTGACCTTTGACGTGACACTTAGGATCAGGTCAAAGTTCACGTCATCATACCCAAGGGTCGTACTGAAGGGTCTTAACGTTCTTCTCAATAGATTAAGAAATAGTTTGGGTGCTACTATCGGTCTTGGCTGCTCAGACTTCAGATATCATGTTGTTCACTTTCGTTTCAATTTTAAAACTTTTGTTCTGAAAAGAAAAGGGATTCCATCCATGAGACAGTGCGCTACCCGCATCACAATGTTACCAGTTTCAGCTAACGTCTCGCATATGACTATCACGTATTGATTTAAAGTTCACATTATCTCTAAAGTTTAAAAACGTCAATTATCAGGTGTGTTAATGTGATGGCAATATCAATTATGTCATCTCTTCTAAACGGAAACAGCATGTTACATTCTGGAATATACTGCAGAAGTATGATTGTATATATTACCTTGTAAGGTGTAACCTTGTGTTTATTTAAATATATTTCAGTTATGGTATTTTGTATTAACACTCTTTGTTGTGATCCAGATGTTGATCATTGTTCATTTATGTCGTACCCATATCTTTAAGGAATCTGAGAAGTGTTCATTATTTTTCTGTTCCGTTTCGTTTGTTTTGAAGTAGCTTGTATATATATATATATATATATATATATATATATATATATATATATATATATATATATATATATATATATATATATATATATATATATATATATCCAAATTTACTCTTGAATATCATAAAGACAGTAAGTATAGAATAATATGAAATCATTATAGAAGTGTGTGAAATTACATAGGTGGTGTTGCTTTGGGGTTAATAGGCGTACATTACGACTTGATAAAATATCTCTACTGAGTATGGTGGCGAAGCACATCTAAGATGTAGTTAATACGCTCCTTGACGTTTGTAGAAATAGAGACGACATAGAGTGAATCTGAGTCCGTAAAAATTTGAACAAATGGTAATATATGTGAAAGACATATAACAATGCCCGTTGCCCTACATATGACCAGGTTATCTGTGTGTAACTTACGTCAGTGTGTTGTTATTTATAATTGAAGTGCTTGAGGTAAAGAAAGGAGAGTGATAAGGCTTTCTATTCTCCTTCCAGTCCTTATGGTAACGACAGCCGGCGGGAAATAGAATAGGAAAGATAAAAGAAGACCATGCCGTTATGAAGACCATGCCGTTATGAAGTAAGCCTGTATGGAAGTTAACAGGATAGAGCGAAAGGAAATAATCATACAATAAAATATTTCTTCACGATCACGTTCTCTGTTGCACTCTAGTATATCCTTGAGAACTAAAACAAGAAAAGAAAAGGATCATTATTAATTCCTTTATATTTGTTCATTCTGTTAATACTCTCACCAATGATAAATTTGTCTAACTGATTGTTGAAGATATTTACAGTCTTTTCACCAGCAAACTAACATTTGATGGTAACGTCTTCCAAAATACCTTTCAACTTCATTATTATATCTTTTAGCTTAAGTTTATTTAGTATGTCCTGGTAATTGTATTACCTTTTACTTCAAACAGATTTTCGTGATTTATGTTGTCGAATCAAATTTAGAAGTCTCCGCTTCTTAAAGGGAAAAAGATTCAATCTTCTTAGTCTCTACTCATAAGCTAAGGAACCCATAATGGGGATATAAGGATAAAATAGAAAATTATGGTTGGAAGATGTGAATAATCGGGACACAAAGAACTAATAACAAAATTAAGATATAAGTTGGTAATGCGAGATGGAAGGAATGATGGGAGCGACAAAGGTGAAATGATAATGTGAGTTGGATAATGTGACATCATACACAAGGAAGGAAGCAGCACGAGGCTGGTGAAGTTTGGCTGGCCAGGATGACTGCTGCAACAGAGGAGTCATGAAACCTTGCATACTACTACGGAAGATGTATTGTGAGAATACTTTATGTATACGGTAAAGTTATTAGCTATCCCAGTTCTCTTCAAGTTCTTCATAACTTAAAGTTTGTATCTAGTGGCCAAACATTAATGTCCCTCGCTTCAGAAATCATTTTGATTTTTCATTTGTTTATGTGTGTATTTAGAATAAGTGAAACACGAGAGAGGTTGTAAGAGGTTTGTGGAAATGGCTAAGTGTGCTTAAGAAACTTGGAGTCCTGTTTAGATGTCGAATTTTGATTTTTTCTGAACAGTTGCTCCGTTTATAAAAAGTAATAATCCGTCCTTGTATGGAGCACTGCGCTAACATCGAGGGTGGTTTAAGCTCTACATCCTTACTTGACAAAGTAGAGTCGAAAGCGGTTCGACTGATCAATTCTCCCAGGCTAATTTCAAAACTTGGCCCACTTGCCGTAGGCCGATATGTTGGATCACTTTCCCTCCTCTATAGGTACTAATTTGGTTTTTGCCTCCGAGAGCTGGCTGCCTGTGTGTAACCACCACTAGCTAGACCTCGCAATACCCGACAAGCTTGTGCGTCACTTGATTACTGTGCGGCCATTTGCAACTCAACGTTAGGCCGTTTTGATAACTGTTTCTTTCCCTGCACCTCGAAGCTTTGGAACTCTTTACTATCTCATGTCTTCCTAATAGATATGACCTGGAACATTTGAGAAGACGGGTTTCTCACGTCCTCCAAAACTCCTAGGTACTCTCACTTGTTTCTTCTTTTCCCTTGTACAAACCTCTATATGTTTACCAACCTCTATATGTTTCACTTACGGCCCGGCCTTGATGCGGACTTTTGCCCGTGAGAAGCTTCCAACGTGGAAAAAAAAATGAAAAGCAGGCAGCGTGTACATGTATACGCTCTCATGGGAACCACATCTAAGCAAATATAGAAATACACAAAAATCATACAAGAAACTCCACATAACCAAGGAAATCTTGTTCTTAAGGAATACCTATACATACATACGTACCCAACATTGTTTTTCAGGTATAACTGCTATACTAATTGTATTTTTTGTTTTGCGTCAAACATTGGATATTGAACCTTGTATCCGTATCATGTATACACGATGTATATTTGTACGCATTCTGAGCGCTAGTATTCATGCATAAAGTACACTTGTTTATATATCCGGGGAGTGTGCTGGCTCATACGTGCAGTGAGCGTACATACATATACGCGCAGTACCCATACATAAGTATGGTAAGTATGCCTAAACATACAAACAGCGACTGTGATTATTCATACATACGCTGAGTGCACAGAATGCACACACTGACGCTGCACTACCATCCACATGGTCAGGATGTACAAACTGACGCCACGTTAACTCTCACTACAATACATTAAGAAGAACAAGACACGTAGTGGGCGTCTAGCTCAGTTCATCCTGTGCTGAGCGAATGTTAATTACCGCAGAAGAGAGTCAAGTCTCAATGTTAGGGGAAAAAAAAGAAGGAAGAATGAACAAGTTGTATTATTGAATGGGACTAACATCAGTAAGCAGGAGCAAGTTTTTAGTGGCTCTCTAGTGTTGTGGCAACAATGTCAAAGTCACTGGGTATGCTTAAGTTCAGGGCAAAGTTGAGTTAAAGCAAACGTCAGACAAAACCAAAAAGATGTGTTTTCCAACGTTTCTTCAACATTGTGTGTTGCTTCACAGGAAATACATGCAGGATTCTATATTAATAATCTTTTGTTGACGAAGCCACACGTGCAGTAGAACATAAAAATCGCGAAAAAGCGGAGAAAAAAAAATCAAGACGGAAATTGAAGAAATGTAAAGAGAATTCAAACAGTCCTAGTAAACAATTAGTACAATGTGGAAAAATGAAATAGAAATGGACCAGAAAAAATTGAGAGATGAAACAGATCGCCTGAGGTACCCCAGTAGTTGTTAATCGCAGGATGGCCAGCGGCTGATCTTTGCAGTGACCCCCGTCAGTCACCACGGCGGGTGAACGCCGTAACGATTGTCTTTGATCTACCCTCATTCAAGTCACTGGCGATAGATAAAGGCGGCAGTGACCGCCATCAACTGATCCCTCCCATTGTTGGTGTCGGTACACACACAAATAACAGACCTTGAGGCTCCACTCATGCTATGGCGCCTTTTTCTAGACGTGGTTCTAAAGACCTTGTCTAGCGTGGTCATTACGGAGCTCTGCTGTAGTGCCAGGGGTCGGACGGTAGTTACGGTGGGCGACATGGATGAGAAGTCGGGACATCTCACATAGGCAGCCCGGGTAATCGCACGGAATATAAAGAAAAGACACACTCTTACTAAAGACTGTAACAAGCACATGCTCACATACACATACCTCTGCATGTACTCGCAATTACACATACACGCACACGCAGGAACGTCGTTTTGTGGTAGCCTTGTGTTCAGCCGTTCATACTGCCGGCGAGGGAAGGTAGAAATCCCTTTAACACGGTGCTTCATGAAGTCAGAACGGAATGCTTTTACGTCTAAATTTATCGTAATTATTATTCCCTGTCCGCTCTCTCTCTCATTCGTGTGTGTGTGTGTGTGTGTGTGCTTGTTATGCCAACTGCTGGCGGAGTCCAGCGAGGCCGTTGTCACTTACTGAGGGAAAAAATAGACTATTTTGTTTTAAAATTCACATAATTGTTATTAATGACATTTTAATTTTTATAGCCTCCTGGTCCAGTGATTATCTGCAGTATGAGTTCATGTACGGCTGTAAAATGTTTCACGGGATGATATAGAACGTTCATTTTGATATCTGATAACTTAGGATATCTGATATCTTATGGCATCTGATAGCTTAGGATATCTGATATCGTTGGGCATCTGATGACTTAGTGAGTCACAGGTTTTTAGATGACCACCGACGAAATTTTCATAAGTATGAAATGGAAATATGTGTATATTTGTTTGAGTAATGATACATGTCTATAAAAACATTCTAATCCAGCTCAGAATTTCTACATGTGTGTATACAGAATATCACACACACGCACACACACACACGCACACACACACACACGCACGCACGCACGCACGCACGCACGCACGCACGCACGCACGCGAAATAAGCA
>NC_092236.1:2005533-2018033 GCF_036320965.1 Panulirus ornatus | reverse complement strand
CACTTGAGAACTGTACAGTCCAGGTGAAGCACAGGTGGTGGTACAGGTGGTGGTGGTAGGAGGCGGTACAGGTGAAGGTTCCTCAGGAGTGGTCAGTGCGAGACGGACCGACCGATAACCCTTCCTGCCGTGCGGGGCTCCTCTCATGTGCATCTGTCTGCCAGAGCTTCGGGCGTCTGCCGGATCTCTGACTACATTGCGGTGTTTAGATGCAACTGACAGTCTCTACCAATCCTTATATCCCCCACAGTTAATCACCTAATCGATGAGATCGACGGGGCGGCAGAGGATAGAGGAGGGATTCGTTCGCTCCTAATCGTCACTGCGGGCTAAGGGAGGATGAGGTAACCCAGCACACCGTCGACACAACTGACGACCGGTCCAAATACAACACCACTAAGACCTGGGTCTCCAGCCTGCCCGAGCACCGCACACACACACAGCATTTGCGATGTAATCACTTCTTGTGGGCGTATCCGAAGAGGCTGCAGGCCGGCCCTCCGCCTTTCACTGGCCAATCGTCGATGGGAATTCGGCGAAACTCCGCCCGTAACGTACGAAGACGCCACACACGGCCGGTGCTGCCCCCGCTCTCCCTGCCTCACTCTCTGCCTGGCCAGCTGGTGGAATGCACGACTCTCACCGCCCTTGCACACGCTCTCCTCCACGCACACACATGGACGTACACACACACACACACACATGTGCATTTACGGCTTATTTGCGTGAGGGAGAACATTAATCGCACACACAACACTGTGGACTCTGTATTGTGAACACTGGCTGGACTGGCCTGGAAGAATTCAACTTTATGTATACATGTATTTGTGCATGTGTGTTATGCTATGCTACAGTCTGTCTGTACGTACGGGTAATTGGTACGATAGTCTGTTCAAGTAGGAGGCTTCGTCATGTACATTAAGTGACAGGGAATCAAACATTTATTAATGAATATGAAAATGGATCATACACACTAGAATCCACCAGGTTGTGTACATACAGATACAAGGGCCCACAATAGTATGTGTACGTTACTACTTGCACAAAAGGACACATACCGTCACATGCATTCTCACTCTAGTACCATACTGACACTTAAGCTTACATCACTAGCGACACATTGGTACAAATCATGACTAACAAATATATAGTAGTAAGCACACACTGACACAGGTTGAAGAACAAGTATGTACTCAGTAGTTCACCATGTGCACACAGGTTACGTGTCGCTGCACATAAGAATGCAGTATGAGTACACATTTTTTCTTACATTTATTTCCAACATAACAAACCTGGTACAAATACACAAATGTACAAGCATACATCAATGCATGAATTTTTGTTGCTCAGGTGTTCGCACAAAGGGTGGCACACAGCTGAACATCGGCACATGTACATTACAGTATTACAATGTGATACCTACGTTTTGTTACAAACACTTGAGGCACTGGAACAAAAGTGGTCAAGGACATATATTAGCATAACCATACGACTGACTGTAGGCGGATATTGCTACATTGCGTTGCTACATGCAATGCCTCAAATGCGTATACTTGCTGTCAAAACAAACTCTCTCTCTCTCTCTCTCTCTCTCTCTCTCTCTCTCTCTCTCTCTCTCTCTCTCTCTCTCTCTCTCTCTCTCTCTCTCTCTCTCTCTCTCTCTCTTCATTTCTTAGTGGATTCAGGAACGTCGATACAGAGCAGTTGTATCGAACTGGGAGGCACCGGTAGTTCAGACGACACTGCAGAACTTCAACCAATGAGGGGAGTCAGGCAAGATGTTCGCATGTTCATTAACAAAGTATTGGATGAGAGAAACAAACATCATAATGACGTGGGAACACTAAGGCCATTACAGATCTTAAGAAACTGTTCATTTGAGACGTAACAGTGTAAACCTCATTCATCACATATATAAGCACCTTACTGCACACAGTTCACACATGCAGGCGATTAGTATACACTGAAATATGCACACACAAGATGTATGACCCAGTGATACCCATGTATACACAATGACAAACGACGGTACACACGTACAAACACACAGTGATACGTGTACGTATATCCACACTGCACATGATACGTGTATAGCATACATACACTGGTATACACGTGCAGTGGTACCCAGAGTGAAATCAGTAAATACTGGTGTACTGAAATACACACATTTAGGTACACAGTGACACAGGACACTTACTAGATCCTGCATACATGGATTAATATCTTAGCATACATATATACTGCTCGTGCCTTACATCTTCAGATAGTGGTACACACACACATACACTCACACACACACACACACACACACACACACACACACACACACACACACACACACACACACACATACTTTACCTCTAGCACTTACACACGCAAATATATATTGATACACCCACTGTACAAAGGCACTCACCAAGAGATACACTCACTGTTGCATTACTCACACTCACCTATATGATCACACTCACTAATGCACTAACACACTCACGTTTGAGAATACACTGAAGACATCGGTATACATACTAAAGTACTTGCATTGGTGTGCATTCAGTAGGTCACACAACAGTGCATGCATTTAGATATTTGTCTGTGTAGACTCTCTCTCTCTCTCTCTCTCTCTCTCTCTCTCTCTCTCTCTCTCTCTCTCTCTCTCTCTCTCTCTCTCTCTCTCTCTCTCTCTCTCTCTCTCTCTCTCTCTCTCGTGTATAGCTTGTGTTCTTTCCTGGGGTGATACAAGTTCGTCGATCTTGTGTAAACAGCTCTGGTGAGGTAGTGATGCTCCCCCTCACACAATCACTGCCCGAGGCCTGGCTATCCACACTCCCTCGTGGCCTGGCGACCCACAGTCCATCGCGGTCTGGCTGCCCACACTCCCCTAATGCCTAATTGCCCACACCCCCTCGTGCCCGGTAATATATATATATATATATATATATATATATATATATATATATATATATATATATATATATATATATATATATATATATATATATATATATATACATATAGTGTTAACAGATATGTAAATTTAATTTTTACACACTTCCTGAGGAGCAATAATTCTAAAAGATAATTTAGAATAATTTCACAGGTTATCACCCATAATGAGATTGGTTCTTGCTATTGCAAGGAACAAGTGACATATTTATTTTGTTATTACCATTCATTACCCAGGGTCTTCACGAAGTCTGAACCTGTACTTATTGGTCCACGTAAAACTTATTTTCATAAATGTTTGTGATTGACGATTGCTTTTCTTCGTCTCTAGATATCATTTAGTGAGGCTGACGCGCCACGTGTCTGTGGCAGCGCTCAGGATCCCAAGCTAAATTAGGTTCTGTAGCACACGGGGAAATTAAATCAGCTACAAGTGCAATAATTGTAATTATCATTTAATAGCAAAGATGATGAGAATGATACTTATGATGATAATAGTGATAATGATAATGATAATACTGATAATGATAATAATAATAGTAACAATAGTAATAACAATAGTAATAATAATAATGATAATAATAATAATTATAATGATAGTAATAATAATGATAATAATAATGATAATCATAATAATAATGAATGATAATTATGATAGTAATGATAATTGTAATGATAACAATAATGATAATAATAATAATGATAACAATAATTATAATAATAATGATAATGATAATAATGATAATAATAATAATAATAATAATAATAATAATAATAATAATAATGATAATAATAATAATAATAATAATAATAATAATAATAATAATAATAATAATAATAATAATAATAATAATAATAATAATAATAATAATAATAATAATAATGATAATAATAATGATAATGATAATGATTAATAATAATAATAGAAATAATAATGATAATAATAACAAAATAATCGTAATAATGATAATGATAGTAATAATAGTTATTGATAAATATAATAGTCAGAGCGAAGACATTCTTTTGGAAAGCAGACAGAAGAATTTTCTTCAAAAAAGAATTCAAAATAGTCCAGAATTCGGTGTCACTATGATCATAGCGCCTCTGCAAGCTGTGATTAATTAAACCAAAAAGGAAAGACGTGATATGATGGCCTGTGTCTCTCACTTATAAATGAATTACGTTTAAAGAACCATTTTCAGCCGCTGAGAAGAAAGGTTGATGTTTTGGTTTGCCAGTGTGGTTAATATTGAGATTATCAGGTTAAATACGGTAATATTATGATCAAAGTTATTTAGCACATGTGTAAACCTCGCTACTGTTACCATCATAAAACTAAGGAAAATCTTTGCGGTCAAAATTAAATTGGAGCCGAACAGATGATTATCAAACGAGATAGGAGATCAAAACGAAAATGACGTACCAAAAATTCTTATACGCAACTTCACTAGTAATGCGTTGAACGATTTACCAGGAAAATGGAAGGAAAAGTAATGGAATCTTGAAGTCTGGCCGCATGAGGGTGCTGAACATCCCTTTACGTCTTTTAAACAGGGCAGGTTTTTCTGAGAAAATTAAAAACGAAAAAAGATTTGATACATTCTCATACCAGACCTAATGAGCGATGCTGTTTTCTGTGGGGCTGGTATCGCTGGGTATGGATTGAAGGGAAGCAAGTATGAATGTGTTTATATGCATATATGTTATATCTGTATGAAAACGTTCGTAATATAAATTAATGCCATACATAAGATTACTGAAGTTCATGATACCTACAATACGACCATCTGAGTCTAGGGAATTCTTTTTGATTTAACAAGACCGTTGGTAGCAACCTTCATGACTGGCTTCACACAATACAAATTTCTTTGAGAACAATTTTCACTGAACTCAGATGATCACTTGGCTGGTGCGAGAACCTTGCACGGACAATACTGTCACATTTGACACTGTGATGTAAATATTCATTTTCATTTCCAGTGATTTAAAATATCTGTATAATATCAACGTTTACATGTTCTATAACCCTTTTGACTTTATTTCTTTAATGCAGTAGAGAAAACATACTCCGTTTTCTTACTGCATGACTACGGCAGCAGGCCACTGGCAGGACCGCACACATCCGAGTCTACGGCACACAGAATCACGCTGAACTTGCGTGTATCACTACCATCAAGTCCTTGTTGAAGACACAACCAAACCCGGAATATTGCACAAAAGTTGACTCTGTTCCCAAGGGTTTTCCACGCATGAGAGATTTGTGGTTGATATATATTCATGCTCATAATATGTTTCTACACACACACAACACACACACACATACACACACATAGCAATTTTTGGTATATATATATATATATATATATATATATATATATATATATATATATATATATATATATATATCCCTGGGGATAGGGGAGAAAGAATACTTCCCACGTATTCCCTGCGTGTCGTAGAAGGCAACTAAAATGGGAGGGAGCGGGAGGTTGGAAATCCTCCCCTACCAACTTTAATTTTCCAAAAGAAGGAACAGAGAAAGGGGCCAAGTGAGGATATTCCCTCTAAGGCTCAGTCCTGTTCTTAACGCTACCTCGTTGACGTGGGAGGTGACGGATGTGTATGAAAAGAAAATATATATACATATATATATATATATATATATATATATATATATATATATATATATATATATATATATATATATATATATATATATATATATATATATATACATATGCTCTCTCAATTCAACGTTTCACGAACTCATGTGTTGTATTTCGTAAAATCTTTGTTCATTTTATCGTCAAAAATAAAGTTAATAGCAAATCTTATGAAAATTTATTTTCAGTCATTTTACAAGTCTGTGTTTATCATTTTCCTTTGGAAAGTCCTTTAATGTCTAGATTTGATTCAGTTTCTGTTTTAATTCTTTTCTCGACTAATAATTTTTGTCGCCTTCAACAATCGAATCGACCAGTGTCTCCATTACTTATGTTCCTCACTATCTCCAGCACTTATACCTGCCACAATCTGGAACACTGACGTCCACAGATATGTCCATGGCTCACTTATGTCCATCACCATCTCCAGCACTTGTACCTGTCACGGCCTCCAACACTAGTCTCCTTTGCTGTCTTTATTACTTACATGTCTCCATGAATCATGTAAATATTTCTTAGTGTCTCCAACGCACACGGTCTCCGTCACTTCCAGCACCCGAGTTCTTCACTGTCTCTTAACACCCATTTTCTCCCATGTCTGTAACGTTCAGGCATTGCTGTCTCCAACACCCATGTTCTCTATCATCTTACTCTGCGTTTCTTGCCTCCAACACCCATGTCCATCGGTACCCCAGCACCACTTCCATGGTAGTTTCCAACACCTGTGCTCTACACTAGTCCTCAAAATGTTATTCTTGATAATTGCCTTTGTTTATCATCTGCTCCATAACACCGATAGTCATTGCTCTGTACCGACTATTAGTTACCTCTTTCGCCATCGTTCTCACGGGTCGATCCCAGACACAGCTGGTCTTGGGACGTCCCGGGGGGCCTTCACGGCCTGGGATGACTAAGGTGTTTGTCAGGATCTCACCACATAGAGCTCGGTCTTGGTCTGGGTCCTGAGGGAAGATGTGAGGCGGGATCCTTCGCCGGCGACGCCGTCATCTTATGCTGTGAGGACGCGTCCCACAAAGAGTAAGTCATCTTGGTTAATTCTTTATTCATTTCTATTTTTTCATGGGCAGATTCTGAACAGGATGCGAGGTACCAGGAGGAAAGCAAAGGCAAAGCAGAAGTAAAAGAAGAAAGGTTAAAAGGGAAATATATTTGTCACGAAGATATATCTCTGCTGTGCTCGCCACGGACAAAGAAAGTCTTGCTTACCGGCTGAAACTGTTGTGACGTGTGAGGAGGATGTTGTTGGCGTGGTGACGTGGTGTGGGTGTGCTAGTGTGGGTGTGGAGGTGGTGTGGAGGTGGGATGGAGGTGGTGTGGGTGTTGGGTGGAAATGATGGTATGTTTGTTAGTGATGTAGATATGGTGATGGCTTTGTTGGTGGTACAGGTGTACGTGTGGTGGTGTGGCTCTGATTGTATTTGAAGGTATATGGCAATGGCCTAAATGAAAATGAAAAATCGATGAGTGATCAGGGAATTCTTATGATATTGTTCCAGTGTGGAGAAGAAAAGGGAGAGGGGGAGGGAGGAGTACGGAGGGGAACAGATTGGAATATTGTAGTGGTATTGAAGTGGGTGAGGCGATGTCCTGAGTACTGTGGTGGCAGTAATGGTGTAGGTGTAGTGCTGTGGTGGCAGTAATGGTGTAGGTGTAGTACTGTGGTGTTGTGATTGGTTGTTTAAACAGTTGTTATGTGTCTGTAGTGCTGGTCTGTCTATGATGATTAGTGTGTGGGTATTGTGGTTGGTATATACTGGGTACTGGCATAGTAATGATATGACTATTGTTTAGGTATCGTTTTAGTGTTGGAATGGGAGGTGGTTGTGACTGTGGCATGATGGTTGCAGTGTGCGCCATGTGGTAGCATTGGAAGGGTAGTGGTGGTGGTGAGGAAATGGTGGTGGTGGAGTGGTAGTTCTAGTGGTGGAAAGGGTGTCATTAGAAAGATGATAGTAGTTGTGTTGGTGGTGTGGTAGTTGTGGCTGTCTTGAGGTGATGGTGGTAGGGGGGGTGTGGATTTTTTCCACAGTATGCTGATGTTCAAGATTCGTCAGGCGGGAGCGACGCACATAATGATGCGCTCTACTGTCACTGAACCCTAAACACAAACTGATCTTCCCTTGCTCATCACGGGAAATAAATCTACTAATTTATATGTAGAGATATCCTAAATATAAGGAGCTCGCAAATAACATGCAAAAGGAAATAGAAAATGGTGTGAGGGAATTCTACTTAAGAAGACGTCTGAGGAGCAGACACGTCGGAGAGGAGGATCTTCATACACGTGAAGTTAGATCGGTCATTGTACTAGCGTCCTACAATAGGGTAGTGACTGGGGAACATGGTGTGAGATAAGTGTGAGTGGATGAGCTTGATACATCCTGACCATCACCAGTGAGAGTCGTTGCAGAGGAAGGAGTGCAAAGATCCTGACTCTTGCATGGCCTCGCCAGAGAGGGAGGCCACTCGTGCGGGAGGGCGCTTGTGGTGGTGTACAGTTTTAGCTTGGATTTTATCAAGGAAGGCTCGGGGGGTGTGGGTGTGGCAGCTTCATGGGTTACTGGGATGGGAAGGAGTGTTGTTATGGTGGCGTGAGTGCAAATTATGATGTGGTGATGGTGATGTGGTGGTGATTGGCGCGTTAGTATGGTGGTGAGGAGGGATTGGATCATGATGGATATTTGCTTTAGTGATAGTGATTTGGTGTGGGTGTGATGATGGCGGAGGTGCTGTGTGAGTGTTGTGGTGGTGGTGGTGTGGTGTAGATAAGGTGATGAGTTTGAGGTCTTAGTAAGAACAATGTGGTGTGGTGCGGGTTTTGTAGTAGTTTGGGTGTTGTGTGGTGGCGTTGGTAGGGTTACGGTGGTGGTGGTTTAAATGTATCCCACATGTATGGGTTGTGATGCGCTGCCTGATTCTGCCAACGATGATTTGAATCTGACGTTTCTGGATCTGTTGTGGTGTAGTTACGGCCGGTGTCGTGTGTTCGCCGGGTAGACTTCTGTCGTGGGACAGACTAAAATCTTTTCGGAATGACATAAACATAGATCCTGGTGTTTAGGATGAATTTACCGGAAGTTAAGTGTAATCAGAGGGACTCACTGTGGAGATCCTGAATATGACGAACCTTTGGAGGATGAGGATTCTGTTCTCGTGGTGGCGGGAACAGGAACACTGTGGTGCTTTAGGTTTGGCGGAACTTGTGAGAACGATATGGCTAGATTTCTCTAAGTTAAGATGGAGGTGTTGATGTTTGTGTATGTTTGTTGGGCATGATTTTATAGAGGTTTTGGTAAATAACGAGTCAAAGAAAGGGAAGTTTGTGGAGAGAGAGAGAGAGAGAGAGAGAGAGAGAGAGAGAGAGAGAGAGAGAGAGAGAGAGAGAGAGAGAGAGAGAGAGAGAGAGAGAGAGAGAGAGAGAGAGAGAGAGAGAGAGAGAGAGCATATTGATAGATATGGTTACTGATGGAAAATATCTTCAGGTGAAAATTTAAGAAAACCAGACAAGAAAGAAAATCTGTGAGACTTGTGAAGACTGGGAGAGGAAAAAAAGCGAAGCGAGACACGAGGAAAGAATGGGAAGGAGCGAGATTCCAGGAAGGAGTGGGATGGAGCGAAACACATGAAAGGAATGGAAGTGAGCGAGACACGAGGGAGAAGTGGGAGGAAGCGAGACAAGAGGGAGGAGTGTGAGGGAGCGGGACACGAAAGTGGGAGGGAGAGAGACACGAATGAGGAGTGGGAAGGAGCGAGACACGAGGAACACCTGATGAAGAGGCGAGATGTGCCTGTATCACCAGCAAGCATCAAGGACTATCCCATCTCCAGGACAAGTCGTAATAATTCCTGATAATTCCCATCATTACCCATCAGATGAACCGTCTATCTGGTGGGCAAGAGCGCTAGCTAACATCCGACTGGTACATTTTAACAACGAAAATATGCATTTTCAAGTTTGTTACACACATACACACACACACACACACACACACACACACACACACATATATATATAAATATTTTTATATATATATATATATATATATATATATATATATATATATATATATATATATATTGCTGAATTTTCTTATACCAGTCTAATATGGCACATATTCTGTGTTCTGAATAATTGCCTTTATATAGACCAATTTTCTATAGACATTTTGTTACAAAGGAAAAGATTACAAGAAACATGAATGAGTAATTTGAAAACTCTAATTCTGCAACATACTAATACTCTACAACATACCAATAATGTATTACATATTGCCTTATATGATACGACATCTCAGCATCATTCATTGTACTGAGAGTCTCCTGCAGGTTTGTGATGGAGGAGACTCTTACGGTCAACCGTCGTGGGTGTGACTAATGAAGATGAGTCAGTATCTCCATATTCCCGGTACTCCTGTGTGGTGGTCGGCTGGTCCTGAAGTGTGTAGGACAAGAGCCAAGATCATCACCTCAGTAATGTTCCTCCTGAGGTAGACCTATATCCCAGGGGGCATTTCTCACTTCTCTCATGAGTTTAGTATCATCTCCAGATGTACGGAAGAATGAACTCCTGTTTTCGTGGTACTACTCGCGACTTTCTCTCTGCTGGCTGAACGTTCTTCAAACGTGATCTCTGGAATCCTGTGATTTATCTAAACTATTGTACAGCAGGAAATGATCAAGGTATCGCTGTGTAGTTTCTCTTTCGTCGCAGTTCTCACTGTCGTGGCCACTCAGTGTTCTCTCCAACAACACATTCATTATACATTAACTTCTGATGATGGTGATGAGGGGGATTCCTGTAGAGTGTTTCTTGTTCTGTCTATCCTTTCAGTCATTACTCAATACAGTTACCAGGTTGGAAGAACATATGTGGTGGGGGCTATCACGCTATATGTAAATTTAGAGCCACACACACACACACACACACACATGTGTCTGAGGTTACTGTAAGGTTATACAATTTGTATTATTCATCAGCTTACCGATGTACGGGGCATGAAAAGCTGTTTTTCATGGCTTCATTATAATCCAGGAAGTCTTGCAATTCATACATACCCTTAGAGCTGCATCAGCAAGGTACTCCCAGTTTAAGCGAGGTAGAAATGACTTCTTGGATACATACCAGCATCATCACGTTATGATAAGATCCGCGTTGTAATGATTACATTACGGGCCCCGTGTGCGACCGCTCACAGCCACACCTCCGCCTCAGAAGACTAGGTTCACACCCTCAGTAATGGTGGAAGGTATTGCCGCATGCGTCCGACATGATGGCTAGAAGAGCAACATTAGATTACCTAACCCGGCTGTTCGACGGTTAGAACGAGCCACAGTATCCGCTAGTGATAGATAATCTAGTACGCACTAGTTTCTAGTCCGATGATGTAAATGTTAGAACGCGGCACCTAACCTAACCTGGTGATGTGAGGGACAGAGCGCACCATTGTATCTGTCCCGACGATGTGATGGTTAGAACACGCTATAGCTTCTAGCCCGCCGCGACCCTCGCATAAACATATGGTTTATCTGGAGCCACTGTATGCCAGTGAGGGCCGCTCCTGCCTGGTGTGTGGGTCGTGGGGGTTCAGTGTGTCATCACTCGTCATGACCAGTGATTATGATAAAGGTTGTGTTTGTCTTCTTATTTAACAAAGAAGAGAGAGAGAGAGAGAGAGAGAGAGAGAGAGAGAGAGAGAGAGAGAGAGAGAGAGAGAGAGAGAGAGAGAGAGAGAGAGAGAGAGCAGCTCGCGTTTAATTAAGCGAAATATATTGTGGAGAAAGTTATATACTTGTGATTTAATGCTGTGTCTGAGCGTCGTTCGTCACATCCATAACATAACCCTGAACAATGTTCGGCGGCGTGACCATCTGATAACTCCGGGTTGGATTATGGAGAGTCTGCCCAATCTGCTGTTCCTCCCTCCTCAGTTTAATTAGCAGTTATACAGTAGCCGTTGCATGGTGGAGGAGAGGCCGCTCATTTCCTCACTCACTATTGCGGAAATGAGCTTCTTAAGAGGGATGATTTAAGGGAGGACCTCTGAACATTAGCTTCTAAAACTCCTCAGAAACAATCTTCATCACCCAACGCTCGGCTGTAACTACAGTGCACGGTTCCCCCTTCAACGAGCGAGTTAGGAATGTTTCTGAAACAAAGGAACACTTGAGATTGTTTATGACTTTATCATTGCCAGTGGAGTCTGTGAACAGAAAGTTAACATCACGTGCCTTCAATTTTCCTTTCTTTTCCACCGTTTTGGTTACAGGTATGTGTTCGAGCAAACTATGTATAGTTAAGCCTCAAGCGTGGCTGTTACCATCTTCCTCATGTTGTCAGTTCTGCAACTTACTCTAGTCATAACAAAACATAAATGATTTATTGATATTCAGACATATAGAGGATGTGGCATTAAGGACTTCTTCCAAAAATTCTCTTCAGTTATACAGTTTCTACAATTTCTCACATATACGTACTTAGTTTTATTCATTGAAAGACGCCTACCGTCTGTGTTGGAAGTTTGTATGATGTATGTATATATATATATATATATATATATATATATATATATATATATATATATATATATATATATATATATTCATAAAACCACTCGGAAAATGAAACACGATAAGTTCCCAAGTGATAATAAAGATTACTTTGAAACTTATGAATAACTAGGTAGACCCCTTTCTTGGACTGGGGCTTCTACACAGGTACCATACAGAGGGTTATCACGGAGGACGGAGTTTACATGCCAGCAGCAAGCAGAGGGTGTCCATTCTAGCGCAGGTGCTCCATGCTGGCAGCGAGCAGAGGGTGTCCATTCTAGCGCAGGTGCTCCATGCTGGCAGCGAGCAGAAAGCTTCCAT
>NC_092236.1:1915533-2000533 GCF_036320965.1 Panulirus ornatus | reverse complement strand
TGCCGAGGGTGCTCCTCCGCGCCAATCAGCAGCCATCAGCATTTGT
Organism: Panulirus ornatus; assembly: GCF_036320965.1. Lineage (NCBI taxonomy): Eukaryota > Metazoa > Arthropoda > Malacostraca > Decapoda > Palinuridae > Panulirus > Panulirus ornatus. The sequence goes on along the minus strand of NC_092236.1, from coordinate 2,000,487 downwards.
CAGTCAATTCATCTTTTCGCTTCATTTGTGTCAGGTTGCTCTCTTATCGAGACTTATAAATTTCCAGTGCGTACGGTGGAATTTAAGTGCCTTCTCCTCCTGCTCCTCCGAGAGCAGCGCAGGGCTGGGCGGCCAGACAACCTCAGAAGATAAACTGTCCCAATGTGCGTTCCTGATGATCATTCTTCTCTCTGGGTGACGTTGGTCATTTGTCTGTCCAGACGCCCTTACTACTGCGATCCTACCGCCACCGTTGCCTTTGTTACCGTTGTTATTGCTTCTGTTGCTGATGTTCTCGCTCGTATTCTTTCTCTTCTTGTTCTTCATACCGCTGATGTTGCTACCACGGCTGCTGCATTGTTGCTGCTCAGGATACTTCCCTGTTACGTTTGGATTTACGACTGCTGTTGTTGCAGCTGCTTGCAAACTCCTTGTGGTTAATTGGAAAAGAAGTTTCCTCATTATGCAACATCAAGGTTTCTGCGGCAAAGGAAAGTTGTATGGTGGAGCTGATGAGGCTCTTCAAGGTCACCAACAGACCTGGAGTTGTATGGTGGAGCTGATGAGGCTCTTCAAGGTCACCAACAGACCTGGAGTTGTAAGACAACAAGGTGGAACACGTGAGTCTCCTGAGGGTTGTCATCAGAGCTGTGATTGTGAGCCAGATAGATGTGGAGGAACATGCTCGTGGTCGTCAACAGAGATATGGCTATCAGGTAGCTAGTTAGGTTGAACTTTAGTAGTGAAGGTAGTGGGTTCTGAAGATCGAATGTAGTTCATGAAACTTGTTAACTGTAAGAACCAGAAAATCGAGGTTTGGGGAAATCACAAGTTATGTGTCTTTACTTCGCAGGCTGAAATTTTACGTGAAGGGTTATCTTCTCAGTCCCAAAAATATGATAAAGTAACAGATACAGTTATTTGCATATAAACAGCAAAAGGATGCAAGTAACTCTGGTTTGGATTCCATCTCAAATAGATCTCCAAGAATATGGTAAACATGATGACTCAGCCAAATTTGTGAGATATACAACCTGTCGACTACAGAGCTAGGAAGATGAGAAGCTGCATGTAGGACAAATGTGGATAATGGATCTGAAAAAAGTAGAGGATTACAAATAGGCAATACTTCATCTACGGTCCACTATAATGAAATGCCTCAAGTACGACATCTGTATGGAGACTGGTGGGTTAAGGCTAAGCTATACATAAAGATGCCTGTTTAGCTCCTGAGATGTTAATCATGTTAATTGTAAAGTATGTGAAGCAGTAGAGACAAGTATGAACAAACTAAGAAATGGCACAACATCTTATTGTTAATGATAAGATACCTCAAACGTTGAGACTATGTTCACTTTTAGTATCAAAAAAATTTGTCTTCTCTATGAGAATACTACAAGTTAATGTGGTTCACCAACTCTGGACTCACTCGTTAACTTGATGATTATCTGGTCACAGTTGTCTGACTAACACTATTTCAAAACATTGTAATCCTTTTGCCTTACCGCTCACAAGATGAGCAGAGACAGCACATCAATTCAGCCGCTGCCCTGAAATGAATACAAGTAGAATAAGAAGTCTCCAATATCATCAGCTCATGTGAAAACATTAAGGGAATCCAGTTCACTAGTCTCACCAACCTAGCCCGGATGAACATTGATAAACAGTAAGTAACGCAATGATAGGAAGATGTATGGAGAGATGAGTGAGCGAATACGGAGCAGGAAATAGTCAGTTTGGTGGAGTGTGGTGAGTGTGAAGTACACAGTGAGGATATATAGTGTGCGAGGGAATCATTGTGGGCTTGCCCGAACTACCGAACAGTGTAACACCAAAACGGATAGACCTCTTTAGGTAAGTAACTTATATCTTGATAATGCATTTATCGTTCAGTAAATTCTTATAAAATGATACTCTTGAGAGTCCAGGCTTTCTTCTTGACTCCAGCTGGGTAAGGTCAGGCAAAGTGACCCCCTGATTGCACCTGGGTCGGGTCAGGCACTGTGACGACCGCTGGCACTGTCATGTTGATGACCTCGATGAGCCTCAGATTAATGATGGTTCTTGAGGGCCACGGAGCCATTTCTTCCTCCACCATGGTCTCTATCCCGAAGAACTTTAATCTTTCTGTATCCCCAGAGATATCGCTCCCCTCCGCCACGCACTCCGTTGCTCCAGCTGTGGGAACATCAGTAACTGTTTATCATGACAACTTTTCCTCTTGTCTGGCTGTCTTGTGAATGCTTGAACTCCAGTTAGTGGAACTGTCCTCGACGTTTTTACAGCCAAGCACTTCCTGCTGAAGGCTATGTTGCTCTCTTTATTTTCATATCCTAAATTCCTTGTTTGGCTGAGGGCATGTTTCTGAGCTTGTCGATGCCTGCGACACCTTGCACTTTAATGTCGATTTCATTTCTAGATGATTGTTATAAGTTTACATATAGTATTCAGTATCACATCACCGAGGCTACTATCATAGGTGTTGGGAATACTGCAGTGCTGCTACAGCTGTTGCAAGGTTGTTTTAGCAGAGGTACTGCCAGAGCTAGCAGGAATCAAAGTACCATTGTCATTATTATGATAACAATTGCAATTACTGTGATTATTATCACTATCATCATTACTATCATTATCATTATCATTATTATCATTATTATTATCATTATTATTATTGTTATTATTATTATTATTACGATTATTATTGTTAGCATCAGTGGTACTACTAGTAGTAATAGATGTTGCCGTAGAAGGTCTCCTACACAGCAGTAACACCAAACAAACAACAGTTATTGTATCACTGATACTAGACCAGATTTCGCCAGTTTACAGCAATTGAAAAACCTAGAATATTGCTTACCTTCATTTGCTAGATGAATTGAAATAGACGTGCAGTTCATTCTGGAGTAGAACACACACACACACACACGCGCGCGCTCACACACACACACACACACACACACACACACACACACACACACACACATGGGTGAGAGTGGGAGGCTATTAAGTGTTCATGTTACCACATTGTAAACTTTGGTATTTAAAGGCCTGGTGCGACGGTCCTTGGCTCTCTAGTGAGATATACCAGATATGTTCCATCGGAATCAGAAAAGTCATATTTCCTTACCGTGGCCCAGGTCTCTCTCTCTCTCTCTCTCTCTCTCTCTCTCTCTCTCTCTCTCTCTCTCTCTCTCTCTCTCTCTCTCTCTCTCTCTCTCTCTCTCTCTCTCTCTCTCTCTCTCTGTGCCTCATATACACATGGGTTGCTGGACCTCAGTCCCCAAAGACGCACCTCCTCTCCATCTTACGCTGAACAATTGGCAACACATAATTCACATAGTTCTTCAACCTTAAATCACGTTTGTTTTTATTCAAAAGTACAGGGAAATAAGGAACTATCCACGCACGGAGCTCCTGCCTGTCGTTAGAGGCAGCTAACAGGGGTAAGAGGTGGGCGCTAGACACCCTTCCCTCCTTGAATCACCGCTTTTTAAAAGAGGGAATAGAAGGACCTGAACGAGGAGTGTTCCTCTAAGGGTCAAGTCAGAGTGTCTGAATGTGCGTCGATGTAACCAAGATGAGAAGGGAGATACAGACGATATATTTGGGGTGAGGAACGTGGATGTTCTGGCTCTGAGAGAAACTAAACTTAAGGGGAAAAGGGATGAAAGGTTTGGGAATGTCTAAAGGGCAAGGATTGGGATTAGCGCGGGGGCGAGAGCAAAGAAAGGAGCGGCACTTCTGATGACGGAGATGTGTTAAAGATGTTAAAGAAGGGAGTTCTAGACTGATGTTGGTGAGACTGAAAGTAGATTACGAGTGTTGGGTGATTGTCACTGTATATGTATGTGGTAGTAAAAGGAGTGAGGAAGAGAGGCAAGTCTTTTGGAGGAGATGAGTGAGTGCTTTAACAGTGGTGGTGGTGAGATATTTGAATGCAAGAGTAGGTAATGCTGCAGTTGAGTTTGTGAAATATTCATTGTATATATCTCTAAGTTATAAATATGTATCTAAATTATAAATGTAATTAACTTTTTTATGAGAGTTAAACGTCTTGGTCGAGTTTAAGCTGAGGTAGGAGAGCAGGAAGAACGGGACCCTGATAAGCCTCCTTTAATGGTACACATACACTCCTTAGTTGCAGGTACCAGGTACAATGCTTCTTGTATGTGTATCGTTTCAAGTGTGTGTGTGTGTGTGTGTGTGTGTGTGTGTGTGTGTGTGTGTGTGTGTGTGTGTGTGTGTGTGTGTGTGTGTGTGTAATTTTGTGTGCTACAGGTAGAGAGTATTACACTCGCGATCCCTCTACCCTTAACTTTGTGCTTATCTATCATGTCTTAACCTTATGATTACACACATGATACACTCCCCAGCTTACACCAGGTACCCATTCATCGACTAGCTCCAAAGAGGAGGGTAAAAGCTGGGTTGTCTGTGAGCCGTCTGTACTTGAACCCGGGCCCGTTAAGGTGGTGGGTCGCAATGACGACCACTTTACGACAGAGAGTCGAAGTACGTACGTATGTGTACATGTGTGTGCGTGTATTTATGTTTATGTATTTGTGTATTCATATATGTTTTAATGCGTGTATGTGTGTGTGTATGTTTGTTTGCGTATACGTGTGAGATACTGACTCGCTGAGTGAAATACAACCGGTGGCGTTTGTGGCCCCGCCCAGCCAGGACACGGTAGCACACTACACGACACTACTGGCAAGATCACCTGCTTATCTCACAGTTGACCAACCAACTGCACCAACAGGCAAAGCTGCTGCTGCCGCTGTTCTGCTGTTCTGCTGTTGCTGCTGTTACTACTACTGCCGCTACGGCTACTGTGTTTGACTCATTAAACTCATGATGTACTAGCTATTGGGGAAGACAGTATTCACTATACTCATGACCATAATGTTCACATGACAGTCTCCGCAACATACTACTCATGAGCATCTCTGGTCATCAGGAACTGAGGCCTCTTGAGGCTATCCAACCAGCCCTGCCAAGGTATTCATCTTAAGATTCTTCTAAACTGGATCTTGTTTAATAAATCGTATTTTCGTGATGTGTGCGACTTGATAAAAGATTCAATACATCCTCATTAAGCATAAGTGCACTCAGTACAATACTGCACGCCTGCGCAGTCCTTCTGGACTTAATTAAAGGGACACTGGACCATGTTAAGTACGATGTAGCTTCTTATATATGATACTTGATTAATTATTTTCTATCAATAATGTATGATATCCTATTGGTTTGTCAGACTCTGTATTAATTAAGCTCTTGACTTGGACTGCTTATAAGGGCAGTGTGCAGTGAAGTGATATTGCTACATATCATTTAAGTAGTGTGTATCGTCCAGGAACCAGTACATATGTACCGGCTATGTTGCTGGTCTCGGCTTATCTGTCTTGTGTTTGAGGAACAGCTCCTCGACCCTCACCCTCAGCCTTATACATGCCACTGGTACGATCATCTGCGATACGTTGCTTATTATTTTGAATTATCCACCTGTACATAATTTTTTTTACTGCATCGCATATCTACTGCATTCATGCAAGAGTACAGCAAGGACGAAAGAAAGAAAGATGTTCTTTATTATATTTCCAGCAGTTGTGTTCATTTATTAATGAGAGTCATCATTAATGAGACGTCAGCAGAGAAGCAACATAACCATCCCTGGTACCACTAAGTCATTAGTTTAACAAGAACAGTAATCATTATCATTCTTTATTTCATTTTTCTCTAAAATAGAATTTCTTCTCTGCTTTGTTGGGTGTGGTGGCCGAATGATAGCAGGATGATCCGACCATCGGTGTGTGGCTCCGGAAAGTTTTGGAACTTCCTCAAAACCGGCTGACTGATCCGCGGCTGTGGCTGAACTGTACTGACTGTACGAGAAACATAAAGCACTACAGATTCCCGACTTTCAGTGGATAATTATACGATGCAACGCTGACTGACATACTTGTTGCTATAAGATGGTAACCAACGTCTTGGTAAGTTATTCAACACTAGACCAGTAAACGACTGGCTGAGGACACCTATCCCAGGCACGACTGGCTGAGTGTACTTACCCCAGGAGCGCCTGGCTGAGGACATCTATCTTACTTTTAGAATTTTGAATCACAGACAACAGATTGTTGACAAAGTCGAGAAAATAAACACAGCGAGAATATCTTTTCAGTCGGGTTTAGTAATGAGATAAAGAGACAGAACAGATCTGGTCTCGCCTTCAAAACATTTTTTTTCATCCCGCCAGAGTCTTTCCTCATGTGAGCTCAGGCTGCATATAATGTCGTAACAATGTTCCAGGTTTACTCTGCACTTCTGAAATTAATTTCTTGCTTTTTTTTTCTTTTTTTGCTCACGATATCAACCTCGGATCATCTGTCCCTTAAGCAGTCATTCCATGTAACTCGTCTACTTCCTTTATTATATCAATATTCTTCACCAGAAAGTGAAGCCACGTTACATTCAGTTATCGATCTAACACGTCACGGGGATATGCATAATATATCCCAGTATCCATGCGACTCGCTGCTAACTCAAACTTTTTGAATATTTCTTAATATATCTCTAAGTTTTATTACGTTTTAGTGTTGTGAGCCATAATCATTCTTCCTTAACTCTAGATCTACTGGATGCTGGTGTGGCTGTCTGATCCCTCCTTCCAGCTGACACACCTCCTCCCCCCCTGGCCCGCCCTAGGGACCCCGTCCGATACCCCTCTGGGAGTTGGTGCCTCCTTTAGATACTTGTCTCGCTCTATGTCATCTTGCGAAAGTATTCCTGGCCTTGATTTTCCTTTTCTTTCGCCATTGTAGTTGCGATTAATGACTTTTAAGTCAGGTGATTCACGGACGTGTTTGTTAGACGAGTTTGTTACACTTGCGGCACTTGGTAACGAGCTGAATGATTAAACTAATCTCCCTCTCCTCGAGAGCCACCTCCTCCCAGCCTGTTGTACCTATACCGTCCGGCACTTCCAGCCCGTGGCACTGCACGTGCACCAGGTGCTGGTGACCTGGTCCCTTCCTCCTAACTTAGCTTGATTCGTTTTTTCTGCTCTGCTTTACCTTTACAGCCTCCCCTTCTCTCTGTCTTCTTTTGTATTTCCTCTCTTTTCTTCTCCTCCTAACTTCTCTTGTCTCTGTGTGCCATATCCCAACGCCCACCTCCTCTTAGCCTATGTTCTGCCCTGCCGCCTCTTGTCCTTCCCTCCTCGTCCCAGGCCCGTCCGTCCCCACACTGCCCGTGTCGCACGTCACCGGCGACGCAAGTTATCTATTAATGAGAAGGATGTCGGTCTCCGAATTCCTCGACCCCAGATATCGGCTTCCTGGTTACGCGCGGGGCTCAGCTGGTCGTTACTGAGATGGATTTAAGATATTTCGAGGTCGTGCGATGAGGTTGGTGGAGATGTTGTTGTTACGATTTGTTACTAAGGAATGGCTGGAGGATGTGGGATGTGTAAGGGTTGTGTGCCTTCTAATGTGAGAGAGGGTTAACTGGTGAAGTCACTGGCTGCTGGTGGGTATATTTTGATATTATGAGTTTTTCTTTTTATCAATCTTTGTATCCTGCATCATGGATGACATTTTGATGTTAGAACAGCAAAGACTGTGACTCATGTGTTATTTTTGTCGTCATCATATTCCATTTTTAGCCATTAGGACCTTATGGAAAAGGTGAGACAGGAAGATTCTGTAAAGTAGTTTTGATAACTCTCTGTTCTCCAAAGAGTTTGAATGAATATTTTTTCTAGTTCTTTAAGTGTTACCTTTATTCAATCTTCCTGTTTTAACTAATTGCCTTCGTCAGTATGATGAATATTATGTCTGTAATTGATCGACTTACGTTTGATCCACTAATTAAATTCTACCACTAAAGGATTTTGGTTACTTTTTTGTGAAAATGCCAAACTTATTACATTCTGACGTTTCATAATTTGCATATATCATACGACGAGTTATAGATTGGGTTTTCTATAATTCATGTCGCTCCCTGTACGGTGCTGCCGTTTACTTTTGATCATGAAAAGCTGAAGTATAGCGGTTGCTTTCTTTCCCCAGTTCCAAGTTTAATATTGTTACAAAGGCTTGAACAATTTACCAAATACAGGTTTGAACTATCTCCATAAGGCCTTGAGATGTCTCAGAGACACAATTGAAACCCTTACAATCTGAGTAATTTCAGAGACACAAGTAAGACAAGCACTCATGCCTTGAGCTTTGACTGAGACGCGAGGAAAGGTTAAACATCAAATCTTTGAGCTATCTGGCAGGTATGTTAAAGTCTTGGCACCAAGTTCGAACTATATCCAAGTATTACAAGTCTCAAACTGTCTCCAAACACGAATCAGGCAGCTTGGACTCCCTTCGACCTGTCTCGTAGGTTCGAGTTTAGGCCTCCTCCCCATCCCCATGCTTCACATTCTCTTAAAGGATCGAATGAAGACTTCCACTTCCCACTCTCCATGTTTCGAACTTTGTCACATGGTCGGATTGAGGCCTCCTCCTTCACTTCATGTTTTGAATGGTCTCAAAGGATCGAGTAAAGATTTTCCCTCCTACCTTTCCAGTGTTTCGAGAGGTCTTACACACATGTTGCCCAAACATTTTCTTCATGCAGTGACACAAAAGCCAGCAGTCTGTCAGCGCAGAAGGGGCAATCAATAAAACACGCCAGTGTCTGATTATCTCGTGGCGTCAAACATTTAGAATGAAATAGGTTGGCCATTTCCCTCATCAAATGGAGATGAAAAGGATCTTGGGCTTTGAGAGGGATCATATCTCCGTGAACGGTCAGTTATTATTAGACAAAGGCTTCATTTAGATAGATGAAAGGAACATCCTCCTGTGTGGAGCTTTGATGGCTCTGGAGCGCAAGGTGGAAGCCTTGACTGAGGTGACTGTGGTAGTTGATGGAGATTATGGCGGTTGATGGGGATTGTGAAGGTTGACGAGGATACTAGTGAGCGTTGATAACCGTTGTATTTGATGTATATGATGGTTGATGGGGATAATGACGGTTGATGGGGATATGGAAGCTGACGAAGGTTATGGTGAAAGTTGATGAACGATGTGGTTGACACAACTTGTGGCCGTTCACGAGGACTGTCTTTCTTGAAGGGAATCTACCAAATGATGTCGATTGTAACAGTGAGAAGAATATGATGGTTGATGGATATCATAGTTGCTTATTATGGTATTGATAATCACCGGGGATTGTTGTAACTAACAGGTGATTCCTGTGATCATTAATCACAGTAACTGGTCTGGGTACATTGGTTGGTTGGGAAACATAATTTGTGGACTGTGTTGTTTTACGGGATCACAGTGGATGGTGATGACTGTGGATGTGGAAGAGAGTTTGGCTGGTAATGGAGGCTGTAAGAACCACTGTAAACAATAGTTTTTGCTGAGGGACTGTGATGATCACAGAGGCTGACAGAGACTGTTATTGTTAATGGTGGTTTCGCAGGCTGATGGTTCACTATTTATTTGATGACTTTGAATGTAATTTCATTTCTTAATGACGATGATGATCGTAAGTAATAACGTTTGGGATTGTTATCCTAAGCGTGTTAGTGGTTGTAGTAATGTTGAATCTTCCTACAACATTTGGTGATCTGAAGGGTTCAGGTCAGTTGTGATTCTTAGGGGACGTTATTGGTGATAGTGATTGCCATCCATGATAGTTGATGTTTGCTATCAATGATGAGCATATTCGAGGCTGGTGACGTAGTGGCTGATATTTTCATGGTTACTGACAATGAGGATTGTAAATGAAAATCTTTATGATGAGTGAAGACTGTTCTGGCTGACATAAGATTTGCATGATCTTTCCTTCTTTCATGTTTCAACTATCATTAACTCAACTATCTGTCCCTGTCCATCTTCCCCTCCATCACAAACTCCGCTGATGAACATAACTCTCCCAGGTACTTAATCAAACCCACAGCGTCTCACCTTGTTCTTTGATCTTTCTCCTGCTTCTCTATCCATCACTAGTTCCCCCTCCCATTCCTGCTTTTTTACTCATTATTCAACTGTTATCACTTTTTTCCCCCTTGCTCCTCCCCCTGTACAGCCTGGTCCTCCTGCCACTCATGTATCGCCTGATCTTCCTCCTGTACGTCATGTTCCTCCTCCTCCTCCTCCTCCTCTGCTCTACCTGCTCCTTCTCATCATCCAACTTTCCCACCTTCATCGTCATTCTCTCCCTTCCCGTTGTCATTTTCCATGTCTCTTACTTATTTTCTCTTCTGTTTTTTTTTCATAGTGTCCTGTTACACGTAACGTTCCGTCCTGTCTTTCCTACTCTACTTCTTTTCTTCTTCTTCTTCCTCCTTTCTAATTTATTCCATGTATTTTTAGATTCATCTGCTTTTTCTCTTTCGTCTCCACATATATATCTTCACATCAAGAATTGCTTCCTGCAACCCGTATCTTCCGTCTCAATAGCTCCTTCTCCGAGTCCATCTCTTTTTGGTGTTCTCTTTCTACCCACTTGTTCTAATTTACTAACTCATCCTCTTTTATTTGCTTATTTCCTTTTCTCCTGCGGCTTCCTTTCTTCACATTCTCCTGACTCTCGTGTCTTCTGCTCTACCGTCACACGTGCTGGTTGTGCACTTGTCGGCGGTATGGGGCTACGGGCTCATCACCACTCTGTCTGTCTGTTTGCCTCCTCCCCCCCCCCCCCTCTCTCTCTCTCTCTCTCTCTCTCTCTCTCTCTCTCTCTCTCTCTCTCTCTCTCTCTCTCTCTCTCTCTCTCTCTCTCTCTCTCTCTCTCTCTCATACACTGACTCATCTGTCCTAAATAACCCTTCACAAGGTATCTGCAAGAGCCATCTGCCCCCCGCGCCCTCTCCTGCCCGTCAATCTTCTCCATCAATCCCATGTAAGCCTATATTGCAGGGACCTCTCTCACCGTCCTCCCTCATTTTCCATCACGTCTCCCTCACCCTCAATCTCTTTTTATTCACCCTTCACCATTCTTCTTTCTGTTCCAATAAACATTCCTCACCCTTCACCAATCCTCCCTCTTTTTCCATCGCTCTCCTCTCCCTTCCATCACTTTTTACTCACAATCCATCGTTTCTCCCTCATTGTCCATCTCTGCAACCCTGTTCTGACGCCCCTTCTCCTGTTCCACTGTTCTTTCACAGTAGGTTATTCTTACCCCATTCTCCGTGGCTCCTCTCCTACACGTTATCACGCCTCTCTCAACCTTACCTTCAATACTTCCTCCAGTCATCTTTGTTCCATCATTCTTGCCATACATCATTCCTTCATATCAATTCCTCTTCAGTCCTCTTTTACCCTCACCCTCCTTTACTCCTCCCTCACACTTACCCTCCATCCTTCTTCCCTTACCCTTCTCCACTCCTCTCTCACCTTAACCTTCCATTTTCTTTATCTCACCTTCCATCGCTATCTCTTTCTCTCATACTGCACCCTTATTTGCTATCGCTCTTCCCTTACTCTTCACACTGATCTCTCACTTCCTCTTTCATCCTCCACACTGCTCCCTCACCCTCCATTACTCCTTTCTCAGCATCTACCCTGTTCCCTCACCCTCCATCTCTCATCCCTCACATCTACAATGCTTTTTCATCCTCCCCCACCCTCCCCTTTACCTCATCACTTCCTCACTCTCCACAGTGCTCCCTCTCTTCTCATGCCACCACCTCTCCTCCACCATTATTCCTCTCTCCCTCTTCCATTACTAGACCATTGCTCCTTGGCCTCTCCCCACAGCTCCTCTCACCTCCCCGATAGTCATTGTTTTTGTTTATAACTTTATTTTTCAAAGACCTGGTCATCGTTAGCCCCGTTACTAACCACACTACCAACTTGCTCACCTTTACCAAACATACCATCACTCTACCCTCTGCTCACTGTTGCCAATCCCTTACCATCCATTCCCCTGTTTACCGTTATCAGCTACGCTATCAACCTCCTCTTGCTAACCATACCACCATCCTTCCCCGACACCAATGCCGACAATACGACACGCTACACCTTTCATTCGAGTCTATACAAATACTTCACTGGCATCTATCATTAACAAATAGGACTGTTCCAAAAAGAAGAGAAAATGTATGTTTAAACATCGAACATCTCTTCAATCGTTTCAGATTTGAGCCTCATCTCTGTAAAAGACCACCAGATATCACTTTCCTAGAAATTCCCTATGGCAGTGTCTTCTCTTTATATAGCGAGGTGTTCCTTCTCAGCTATTTTCCTACCGCGCTGTTGAGCCGGAGGGAGTGTGGGTTGGGAGGTACTCTCTGCTTTACTATCCCGTCTCCACCACAAATATGATTATAACCGCAGATAACCTCGTCATGGACCATCATGTCTCCTATTATCTGTCCTTCCCATGTACAACATGTCCTCCCACCTACCCACTGTTATCAACCACACTACTTCCCTCCCTCTCTCCTCTCCCCTTCTTAGTCCTCTTCCTATCACTTCTCCCCACATTTCTTCCTTCTTCCTTTCTCCGATTCCGTATCACTTCTTTACCTTTCCATTTCTACTGTGCCCTCCTCTTTCTCTTCACTCTCCTTTATCCCCTCCCCCCAGCTCCTGCACAATTTCAGCTCCTTCTACTCCTTCAAAATCCTTCCTTTCCCTCTCCCTCCCCCCTCCCATATCCCGTTTCTCCCTCTCCATCTCTCTTCCCCCCCACCCTCCTTCCCTGGTGCCCTCGTCAGCGCCCACGGCAGAACAGCCACACACAGTCTGAGGTGATGATATCGGCCGTGTTAATTGGCCCTTCCGACCTGCCCCACCGAGTTCCTCCCAATCTGTGCCTCGGGAGCCTCCTGCCTTAAGGCCCTCTTAATGAGGGTGTCCGGGAAGCCGAAGCCGGGGCCACAGCCACTCAAACGCTCACACTCAAGTTACTCCTCAAGACTTCTTCCTTATCATACTTAATTCTCATAACTTGGATTGATTTCCTCCCACTTACAATAAGTCCAATAGATTTCTTTTCCTTATCTGTTTATGTCTAGAGTCATTATATAGGCAAAATGTTAGTCGAAATCGTTCACTAGAAGATGTAATAATCTTCTTGAACACAATGGTGAAACTGTTGAACTCAGTAGAACGACCCTTGACCACGAAGGAATGACCCTGGGTATGATGATGTAGCTATTTTACCCGACCCTTAGAGGTCAAGTCAAAGGCTAAGCCATTATACTCAGAGGTCGTCTCGATATGCACTTTGATCATTCCATCTTGCAGGAGGGTCGTTTCATCTTGCTCAGTGAGTCGAGTCTAGGCCAGAGGAGGTATCCAGGTGGCAGCCAGGGAGGTCATCTTGAACCAGACAGAGATTAATAACTTAACACTGTCGGGAATCTGAATCAGCTGGGTTACCAGAGCTAGGATCATCTAGGGTTACCACAACACCAAGATCAACCGGGTTTAGCTGGGCTCCAGGATGATCTGCGTTCACCAGAGTTCCAGGATCACCTAGGTTTATCGGGGCTCTGGAGGTCAGCTAAGCTTACTGGGGTTCCGGAGGTCAGCCAGGTTTATCGGGGGTTCCAGGATAAGTTAGGTTTATCAGGGTTCCAGGGTAAGCTCGGTTCACTGGGGCTCCAGGGTCAGCTAGATTTACCGGGTTTCCAGGGTCAGCCAGGTTAGTCAGTTCAATGACTTCTGCTATGCCAAAAAGAATAGGTAATGAGATTATGGTTTCCTTGATGATAAGAAATGTCAGTGAAGTATCTGTCTAGCCTCGATTAGAAGGTTTCTACAGTGTCTGCTTTTTCTACTTTAGGATATTGTATATTCCAGTGTTCTACCACTCTATATGTGGAGAATCTGTCGCTAATGTTGTCATTATATCTCCAACCTTTAGTGTTTCAGTCTTTCTTTATAAGACTTATTATGCACGAGACAAAAGCTTGGTTGCTCCTCCTTGAAGTGTTCAAGTTTCTCCTTATCTTTAACCAGGTTTGGTGATCAGACCTAAATAGTGTACACTAAATAAGGTTTAACCAGAGCATTGTAAAGGGAGAGTAGCATATTCTTTGTTGTTTTAGTTTACATTTCAAGCTATAAAACCTCACATTACACTGGGTTTAACCCCACATTACACTGGGTTTAGCCTCACATTACACTGGGTTTAACCTCACATTACACTGGGTTTATTGTATTCATCCAGACATTGTTTGCCATATTCATGGTCACCCCTGGTAATTACTCCAAGGTCTTTTTCTTTAGGGGGAAGGAATTATGTGAAGGCGGGAGGAAGGAAAGGAGCAAAACAGGGAGGAAATTGGAAAAAAAGGACGTTAGGGAGGAAGGATGAGGGAAGGTAGGGAGGGAGGGATAGAGAAAGGAGTAATGCGAGGGAGGGAGGGAGGGGAGTAAAGGGGTAGGTGCGCTGTCCACGTCTTAAAAAGTCTTACTCCTCACTTGATTCTCCCACTTACCACTATACTGTACAACATCCTTACTTATTTATTGAATATTTTGTTTAACAGCTGATTATCATATAGTAAATGAAGTGGTAGAGGATGTGTGGATCAGGTGTTTGCTTTGAAGATTGTATGTGAGAAATACTTAGAAAAGCAAATGGATTTGTATGTAGCATTTATGGATCTGGAGAAGGCATATGATAGAGTTGATAGAGATGCTCTGTGGAAGGTATTAAGAATATATGGTGTGGGAGGCAAGTTGTTAGAAGCAGTGAAAAGTTTTATCGAGGATGTAAGGCATGTGTACGTGTAGGAAGAGAGGAAAGTGATTGGTTCTCAGTGAATGTAGGTTTGCGGCAGGGGTGTGTGATGTCTCCATGGTTGTTTAATTTGTTTATGGATGGGGTTGTTAGGGAAGTGAATGCAGGAGTTTTGGAAAGAGGGGCAAGTATGAAGTCTGTTGGGGATGAGAGAGCTTGGGAAGTGAGTCAGTTGTTGTTCGCTGATGATACAGCGCTGGTGGCTGATTCATGTGAGAAACTACAGAAGCTGGTGACTGAGTTTGGTAAAGTGTGTGAAAGAAGAAAGTTAAGAGTAAATGTGAATAAGAGCAAGGTTATTAGGTACAGTAGGGTTGGGGTCAAGTCAATTGGGAGGTGAGTGTGAATGGAGAAAAACTGGAGGAAGTGAAGTGTTTTAGATATCTGGGAGTGGATCTGGCAGCGGATGGAACCATGGAAGCGGAAGTGTATCATAGGGTGGGGGAGGGGGCGAAAATTCTGGGAGCCTTGAAGAATGTGTGGAAGTCGAGAACATTATCTCGGAAAGCAAAAATGGGTATGTTTGAAGGAATAGTGGTTCCAACAATGTTGTATGGTTGCGAGGCGTGGACTATGGATAGAGTTGTGCGCAGGAGGATGGATGTGCTGGAAATGAGATGTTTGAGGACAATGTGTGGTGTGAGGTGGTTTGATCGAGTAAGTAACGTAAGGGTAAGAGAGATGTGTGGAAATAAAAAGAGCGTGGTTGAGAGAGCAGAAGAGGGTGTTTTGAAATGGTTTGGTCACATGGAGAGAATGAGTGAGGAAAGATTGACCAAGAGGATATATGTGTCGGAGGTGGAGGGAACGAGGAGAAGAGGGAGACCAAATTGGAGGTGGAAAGATGGAGTGAAAAAGATTTTGTGTGATCGGGGCCTGAACATGCAGGAGGGTGAAAGGAGGGCAAGGAATAGAGTGAATTGGAGCGATGTGGTATACCGCGGTTGACGTGCTGTTAGTGGATTGAATCAAGGCATGTGAAGCGTCTGGGGTAAACCATGGAAAGCTGTGTAGGTATGTATATTTGCGTGTGTGGACGTATGTATATACATGTGTATGGGGGTGGGTTGGGCCATTTCTTTCGTCTGTTTCCTTGCGCTACCTCGCAAACGCGGGAGACAGCGACAAAGCAAAAAAAAAAAAAATATATATGTATATATATATATATATATATATATATATATATATATATATATATATATATATATATATATATATATATATATATATATATATATATATATATATATATATATCAACTGTTTGTTGTTTCCCAAAGTGCATTTATTACTTCAGATTATACAAGACAAAATTTAACCAATAAAACGGGAGGAAAGATTTGTAACAAATGTGTTCGAAAGTGACACTCCGGAAGGCTTGTTGAGCCACCTCTGCTAACATCATCACTGGCGCACTCGTGCACATTAAGATGACTTCCTCAAGCGCCCAGCTGACGACGGAGCTTGGTGAATCATTATCGAATCGTCCAAGTTTTCAGGATTATTATACACGAATTGATCAACTAGTGGGAAAGAGTCTGATAACCGGCAGGTCACTACGCTGGTAGGCAGAGTACGGCTTCTAAATGACTCGTAATGTTAACACAAGATTAATTTGCATATCACCAGAGGGTCAGGGAGTGCAGTTGACCTACCGCTTAGAGGTTCATCTCTGTGCTTCACTAAACACACATTTTAGCGGTTAATATTTTGCTTCCTCAGACGAAATGATAACGTAAATATAACAAATATCTGATGTATAAAAAACAATTTTGCTGTAAATGATATACACATATATGTATATATATATATATATATATATATATATATATATATATATATATATATATATATATATATATATATATATATATATATATATATATATATATATATATTTATGAATTAACTCTTATTTTCGGTCTTGGTTTTTCCTTATTTCTATTATGTATCCATATGTGTACCTATGCGTTGCTAGATATTGAAGAAGGTCGGGTTGAGACGTCCCGCTGGTAATGGCTGAACTTCGGGAGGGGTCGGCGCCGGCCGCGCCTGGTCTCCGCTCACCAATCGGCCGCTAGCTCGCAGGTCGCCGGTAGGCCTCCTACTACGAGCGACGCTGAATATTTAAGCAAGGCTATTGAAATGTTAAGTAAAGATAAATAAATAAATGCCGTTTATACTGCCAGGGAGGTACATTCCACACGGCCGGGCCAGTAAAATGTCCCGACGGAGCAGTGGCGGCCTCTCAAAGGTACACACGGGGCCCCTTTGATAACCAGGATTAACATCTTTAAAAAGAGAGAGTTTGGTAAACGTCGCTGCAGGGAACCCTAAAAGGAAAATTTATCTCATCTAAAACACGAAGCAAATTATGGAGACGCGTATGGAACCGCAGGACGAAAAATCCAGTTCACCCGAGCCCGACTTTCGAGCAAAGAGCGTGAAAAACGGCAACGCTCCAGATCTGGCAGCTGATTGGTCCGTTTGGCTCCGCGCTTCGATCGCCTCAGCCAACCAGAGGCAGAGAAAAGCACCTGAAGATTGTAAACATTGCGGATCGTGACGTCAGCGTGTTGTGGCTTTATAAGGCTTCATATCAAAGGCAAATACAAGAGATTTGTTAGAGGGATCTTTAGTGAATATTGCTATGTCTTCACATATGATAAATACACAGACATGAGGTGGTAGGAACAACGTCCTCCTTCAGGATATAATCGTCATGTTAATTTCCTTTAAAACCTTCTTGAGCGAACAGACAGAAATATCCATGGCAGGAGATCAACCGCTGCCTCAAACAAGAGACTCCGTACAGCCATAAGGTGGCACACATTGCCTAGTCCGTCAGGGGGGCGCCGGGAGTGCCAAGGGGGGCTCGTTGCTAGGAGACGAGGGGAGAGAGTGCCGGGGGCGGAGAGGGGGCCAGCAGGGGTGAGGGGTTGCTGCACGGACGGACATGGAGGGGACGGGGATGGAGGATCCCGGTGCCTAGAAAGAGGAGGGGAGGGGAAGCCATGGGGCTGGGTTGGAAGGGTGTGGGGATCTGGGAGGTGCCGGGAGGGGAGGGAGCACAAGACAAATATGGCCACCCGGTAGACAGCATGAAGAACGATATACGTCTCGCTGTGTGATTAATGGAACTTGGTCTGGAAATTTTTCCTTCCGAGGCTACGGTTTTTGAGCTCGATTTTTAAAACGTTCCTCGGTAAAGTCTAGATTTTCTAGAAGAATTTTTGTGAATTTGATAAATGTTTATGGGATATCTAAGCGTGTATGGAAATGGGTGTGTCTTATCTGAAGGGGAAAAATAGTGTATTCGTATTATCTTGTGAGAAGGGATGGAATGTACGTTTTGATTTTGTCTGAGGAGTTGAGAATGTGCTATATCTTCTTTTGTCACCAATCTATTGGCATACTTGTAAACCTTGTATTACTTCACTTTGTGATGAGAATTACTTTCTGTTAGTATGTATATATATATATATATATATATATATATATATATATATATATATATATATATATATATATATATATATATATATATATATACTATCCCTGGGGATAGGGGATTAAGAATACTTCCCACGTATTCCCTGCGTGTCGTAGAAGGCGACTAAAAGGGGAGGGAGCGGGGAGCTGGAAATCCTCACCTCTCTTTTTTTTTTTATTTCAATTTTCCAAAAGAAGGAACAGAGGGGGCCAGGTGAGGATATTCCAAAAAAGGCCCAGTCCTCTGTTCTTAACGCTACCTCGCTAACGCGGGAAATGGCGAATAGTTTAAAAGAAAGAATATATATATATATATATATATATATATATATATATATATATATATATATATATATATATATATATCCCTGTGGGTAGGGGAGAAAGAATACTTCCCACATATTCCCTACATGTCGTAGAAGGCGACTAAAAGGAGAGGGAGCGGGGGGCTGGAAATCCTCCCTCTCCTTTTTTTTTCAATTTTCCAAAAGAAGGAACAGAGAAGGGGGCCAGGTAAGGATATTCCCTCAAAGGCCCAGTCCTCTGTTCTTAACGCTACCTCGCTAATGCGGGAAATGGCGAATAGTTTGAAAGAAGGAATATATATATATATATATATATATATATATATATATATATATATATATATATATATATATATATATATATATATATATATATATCGTTATCCTTTTTATTGTAAGGATTTTTTCATTTTCAGGTGGCCCAGCTGACAGTGTGCATGGGACGAAAAATTCATGGCAATATATATCAAGTCTTTAATTACCTTACCAACGATAATTGCCTAACCATCTATAATCACATTATCAGGGATAATTACTTTACCAGTGAAAATTATCTTACCAGCGATAATTGCCTTACCAGAGATAATTACTTTACCAGCGATAATTATCTTAACATGTATAGTTATATAACCGGAGATTATTACCTCACCTGTGATAATCACCTCACCAGCGATAATCACCTTAACAGCAATACACAAAGAATGCAAACACTGGAACAGGTACGAGAAGGGAATCCTTCAGTCGCATGGGACACTTCTGTAGTGCCAGTGTTTGTGTGGTGAGGCGGGAATACATCAAGATACACACACACACGAGGAAGCAAATCAAGAGAAGGATAATAATGCAATACGAAATTGACGAACATAGCGATATATAGTGAATGGAGCGGGAGGGCTTACAGAGAGACTTCCTCTACAGAAAAGACAAGAAGCACAGCTCATGTGAGTCTCCCAGATCACTGGGAAGGAAATGATAAAGATGACGGAGATCCCCCCCCCGTCCCTGCGGAGAGTGGACATCAGCCTTGACTTCCCTGGTTGGACATGGTTGCTGCTGCTGATATGTGTGGAATTTGTTACTCCTTACAAATATTGACACCTCAGGACCTCTCCCTCTCCAGTAATACTTTCTCTCCTCCATCTTTTCATCGTCCAATGTCTGCTGTGTACAGACAGCCTCCTCGTCTGCATCTCTTTCCTTATAATTAGCTGCGTAACATCACCCTATCCTGGTCTAGTGGAAATTTTTTTATTCTTATAGCATTTTCCTTGCATCGCTGTACACTGGGTTGTTGAATGTAAACATCATTTTCATTCGCCTATGAATCCACACTCATTTAACCATTACAGGTTATTTCACCCATCCAGCTAGGTCAGTATAGACAATGCTGGTCTGATATCTCATCATCAAACCTCTCACTAATCCTTACCCACACCTACCATGACTGGCTATCTTGATCTTTACTTATGTGTTATCTTAAAAGCTTCAGTTACGTGTTTAATTTAATTTTCTCATTCATTGATACCATTTACCAATTCATTTTCTCGAGTATACACGAAACTTTTAGTTCCTGTGCAAATACACAATTTCTTTTATTCTTTAATTGCATCAATTCAGAAAATGTACTTCCTCCAGTTTACGTCTAAGCATCTCCAGTATTTTCTGTCTTCCTCTGCTTCATGAATTTCCATCTTCCTCTGTTTCATTAGTTTCCATCTTCCTCTGTTTCATTAGTTTCCATCTTCCTCTGTTTCATTTGCTGTTGGCCTCACTCTGTCCCCGCCATACCCCGCATGTCTCTCTATCTGATGAATATTTACTTATATTCTCTTGCCTTGCGCCACATTCAGCCAAGTTTCATTAGCAATGTTAATTATATGTGCGTGTCTCTACACTGCCTCCATTCCCCCCTTTCTCTCTCTCCTCTTTCGTTCCTAATTAACTTCATCTCTCTCCTTCCGTTCACTCTCACCTCTGTACCTTGCAAGTTTCTCTCCTTCCTTATCTCCTGGTGCCTCTCTCCACCCTTCCTTCTACCTCCATACTCCTTGCCTCCTCAACATCATTTTTTCTTTAATTTCCTTCTCTCTCTTTTTCTGTCGTTCTCCCTCCTCATCCGCCACTCTCCCTCTCTCTATGACCCTCCCTCTCTCTTCCTTTTTACCATTTTATCCTCTGTTTTCCATCCTCAACTCTCATTCTCTCCTCCTGCCCCCCCCCCTCTCTCTCTCTCCCCACCCCCGCTGCCCCTTTCCCCTGCCTCTCCCCCGACCCTCCCTCTCTCCCTCTTTATCTCTGCCACTTCATCTCTGCCTCTGCCCCTCCTTTAAAGCTGACCTGCTGGAAGGGTCAGGATCTCTGCACTATCTCCGCCTCTCTCCCCCCACACAAATTGACTCACAACTTCAACACTTTATCTATGTATCTATGTATATATCTATGTATCTATCTACCTATGTATTGATCTATGTAAGCATTATGTATGTATGCATGTATCTATCTATGTATCTACTTATCTATCTATCTATACATCTATCTACAAATCTATATATATGAACTTGTCTATATCTGTTCATCGGTCTTCTTACCAGTCTAAATCATATATTTATACACCTACTGTCTATTTTTCTTTCCATCTATATCTGTGTATCTACTGAGCTATTTGTATTAGTCTGTTGATTCAATTTTCATCTATCTATTGTTGTAGTTTTACAAGACAGATTATTTGTGCTTGTACTTGTGTGTCTATTTCTCTGTATCTTTCTTTTGAAATATCAGACTATCCATTCACACCTGTCAATCTATCTGTCTACATACATCATCAATCTACTAGTCTGTTTTGTTTCCCTGTCTATCAATAGTTCGCCCTATCTGTCCTCGTGTCTATTTTTCTTATCAGTCTGTCCTTCGTTCTGTATGTTAATTTCTTTCCGTCTGTACATCATTCCATCTATGTGTACTCACGTTTGTTGATATGGTTCGCTGTCTGTACTTTTCTGTATTTAGAGACCTTTTCATTAAGATATCAAGTTCTCAGCCATAGTGAGTACTTATCAATCTTATTTCTATGATCGATTGTGGTATCTAAACATGCTTTACTTTCTGTGATTATTCAACTTTATCTTTCTTTTCATATGTCAGTATAATTATAGACATCTCTTATTCACCTTATTTACTGAACTTTTCTCTGATGATTTTTTCTTAGTAAATGAAATTAATATATGGATAAATACAAAACAGATATATAAACAAACACACACACATGTATATATATATATATATATATATATATATATATATATATATATATATATATATATATATATATATATATATATATATATATATATATATAACATTAACTTTTTAATTCTGTATGCTGCTTTAACACTCACACCTAAATTATGTAGTCTTTTACACCAACCATTTTTGTATACAGCTATTACTTATGCTCTTATATCAGGGTCAGAATAACTCAAGTGTTCCCTAACTGGAGGAATTACCATAATTACCTTAAAAGACTTATAATTTTAAAACCCGTACAATATAAACAGCATCTTTAATAACCTCTTCTAAAGACAAAACACAAAACCCAGAACCCAGGAGGGAGGGGCCCTCTCCAGCAGGCAGTAATCTCTCCTCCTGCCGCAGACAAACCCGCTCCTCGTTCCATTCCCAGACCTCCCGAGCCGGGCTGGAAAACACCAGCGGACGACAGCGTTCCCGATTCCTGATTCCCAAGATGGCCGCGGTCGATAAGATTTCCACGATGAGCGCCAGTGAGAGAGTGAGGGGGAGAGAGAGAGAGAGAGAGGGAGAGAGAGAGATGGGTGAGAGTGGTGGGGTTGGGGGTGGGGCTGGGAGAGCCTGTGTAGTCGGGTAAGAGGCAAGGAGAGGTGGCGGAGTGAGAGACAGGATAAGAGGAGTAGGATATAGTGAGAGTCGTAGGGTGTGCAGGAGGGAAAGGGGGATATGGAAGAGACAGGAAAGGTAGGAGAAGAAAGGTGAAGACAGGAAAGAGGAGACGGGGGAGGGGAGGTGTAGGGAAGGAGAATAAAACAATAAAGGAGAAGGCATGGAGTGGTGAGGATGAGGTAAGGAGAAAGTTAAAGATAGAAAATTATGGAGGCAGTGGGTTGGTGAACTGCAGAGAGTGAGGGAAGGAAAGGATGTGACGGAGCGAGTCACTAGGAGAGGAGGTGGGAGGGGAAAATACCAAGAACGTGGGTGAGAGCTGAGGAGGACGGGGTGAGGGGTGAGTGGGGAGAATAAGATGAGGGGTGAGGAGGACGGGGTGAGTGAGGAGGACGAGATGGGGGGTGAGGAGGACGGGGTGAGATGTGAGATGAGATGGAAAGAACAGGGAAATGAAGGAAAAGGCGCATAGACGAAGAGAGAGAAAGAAAGAGAGCGGTAGAGGGAAGAGGAGAGTGTGAGTGAGGAATAAACAGAGTTTAAGAGAGGGAAGAGGTGCGTGATGGGGTGGGAAGGGAGAAATATGGGGAAGGGAAGAAGAGTGTGGGAGTGCGAATGGGAAGGGAGAGGTAAGGCGAGAGTGAGAGGAAGTATGGTGTGGTTCTATTTAGCGAGAGAGGAAGTCACTATGTGATCTTTGTTGTCACGTAGATGGAGGTACATAGACACATGTAAACAGTCTTTTAGGTAAAGAGATAGACACATTCACGGATGTGTATAGGTAGATAGATGAATTGATAACCAAATATGTCGACAAACAGACATTAAAACGACAGAGACATATATGTAAATATAGAGATATTTCCATATATGTGTAGGTAACGATAAAGGTGGGTAGACAGAACGACACATGAAACGGAAAGGTGGAAAAAAGAACTTTAAAGTTACCTACGTAAAGCTTTAACTTATTCCATAATCTTGTATAAAACCAGAGAGAGAGAGAGAGAGAGAGAGAGAGAGAGAGAGAGAGAGAGAGAGAGAGAGAGAGAGAGAGAGAGAGAGAGAGAGAGAGAGAGAGAGAGAGAGAGGAGAGCGAGGGAGAAGGAGAGGCAGATAGCATCAACATCGCCTATATCTACAACCTGGCCTGGGCCACTGCGATAAGAGATTAGGCACGATAGTTGAAGCCACGTCGATATTATGGTGCCGGGAGGGGGTCCCGGCTAGTGGCACGGAGGGTGGGGAGGCTGGTGGAACGGAAGGGGTTACGTGGAGGGGGAGGCTAGCACCATGGAGGGCGGGAAGGCTAGCGGCACGGTGGGGGAGGCTGGTGGCACGGAGGAGGAGGCTGATGACTGGAAGACTGGAAATTCCGGGGGGGGGGTTGGACTGAAAGAAAAGGTTATTAAATACATTGAGAAGACCGTAGAAGTTTTGTGTGTGTGTGTATATATATATATATATATATATATATATATATTCTTCTTCATACTATTCGCTATTTCCCGCGATAGCGAGGTAGCGTTAAGAACAGAGGACTGGGCCTTTGAGGGAATATCCTCACCTGGCCCTCTTCTCTGTTCCTTCTTTTGGAAAAATAAAAAAAAAAAATATATATATACATGTATATATGTATATATATATGTATATATGTATATATATATATATTGGAAAGGATCACAATTTTGCGAGTGATCAAGATATTCCTATGAGTCCACGGGGAAAATGAAACACGAAAAATTCCCAAGTGCACTTTCTTGTAATAATCACATCATCAGGGGAGACACTGGAGAGAAATATAACAGTCAGTTGATATACATCGAAGAGACGAAGTTAGGACGCCATTTGGTAAACATGTATATCAACTGACTGTTATATTTCTCTCTTGTGTCTCCCCTGATGATGTGATTATCACACGAAAGTGCACTTGGGAACTTTTCGTGTTTCATTTTCCCCGTGGACTCATAGGAATATATATATATATATATATATATATATATATATATATATATATATATATATATATATATATATATATATATATATATATATATATATATATATATATATATATATATATATATATATATATATATATATATATATATATATATATATATATATATATATATATATATATATATATATTATATATATTATCTCGGAAAGCAAAAATGGGTATGTTTGAGGGAGGGAATAGTGGTTCCAACAATGTTGTATGGTTGCGAGGCGTGGGCTATGGATAGAGATGTGCGCAGGAGGATGGATGTGCTGGAAATGAGATGTTTGAGGACAATGTGTGGTGTGAGGTGGTTTGAACGAGTAAGTAACGTAAGGGTAAGAGAGATGTGTGGAAATAAAAAGAGCGTGGTTGAGAGAGCAGAAGAGGGTGTTTTGAAATGGTTTGGGCACATGGAGAGAATGAGTGAGGAGAGATTGACCAAGAGGATATATGTGTCGGAGGTGGAGGGAACGAGGAGAAGAGGGAGACCAAATTGGAGGTGGAAAGATGGAGTGAAAAAGATTTTGTGTGATCGGGGCCTGAACATGCAGGAGGGTGAAAGGAGGGCAAGAAATAGAGTGAATTGGAGTCATGTGGTATACCGGGGTTGACGTGCTGTCAGTGGATTGAAGCAAGGCATGTGAAGCGTCTGGGGTAAACCATGGAAAGCTGTGTAGGTATGTATATTTGCGTGTGTGGACGTGTGTATGTACATGTGTATGGGGGGGGGGGGGTTGGGCCATTTCTTTCGTCTGTTTCCTTGCGCTACCTCGCAAACGCGGGAGACAGCGACAAAGTATAAAAAAAAAAAAAAAAATATATATATATATATATATATATATATATATATATATATATATATATATATATATATATATATATATAACCTGGGTACAGGACCATAGGGCATAAGACCACCAGGACACAGCAAGACTAAGCCCCCAGACCACCTGATTTACTCGCATGAATTCTCCAGACTTTTACGTGTCTCGCAGTCCTGCTGCTGAGACCAGGCAGTAGGATGGCCAGTCTTTCCTGATGAAGCCCAAGGAGCAGACTGACGGTGAGGCATCATCTCGATCCTTATTGTTGTAGGATGTCTGTTACCAGCACTGTCAGTAGCTCTTTCAAGGTCTCTCTCTCTCTCTCTCTCTCTCTCTCTCTCTCTCTCTCTCTCTCTCTCTCTCTCTCTCTCTCTCTCTCTCTCTCTCTCTCTCTCTCTCTCTCTCTCTCTCTCTCTCTCTCTTTCCACTAGTAAGATGGAACTATTTTTCAATTGAGAGTAAGGAGGATATGAAGGTAAGTAAAGTGCATGATAAAAGGTTTTTTAAAGAAAACAAAGGAATGGTTCCCCTGAGGACTCATAAGTATGGTAATGTTATGAAAGACTCGTCATGATTTTCTGTAATGTTTCACTCTCAGTTAGGGTTCACTGAGCATATGTAATGAGGATGTAATTTGAACTTAGACGGTAAAGATGGTGTTGTAATGCAATCAATGACTGGCTAACTGTGGTCGGCACTTGTGACAATCATGGCTAATTTTCCATGGCGGTGCCCAGGTCTTTGGCTGCTCGAAAGATGTTGCATCAGAAGTATAACTTGCGGTTGTTTACATAAAGAAATAGTTGTAGAGTGGGGGTAGGGATGTTGTTCTACTTCTTCCTCAGCCGTCAAGAGGCAGGAGTCGATGCTGAACAACAGGCTTCCCACAGTAACTATCACCTTATTGATCAACATGGTGGTACCACACTATCAGGTGTGACTATGCTATCTCCTGGTGTCATCAGTAACCCTCACACTACAACTTCATCAGTCATTAGTTCAAATGATAATCCAGCTTTCTTCAGCAACTCCTAGTTGGGCATTCTTGCTGTCCTCAGCAACTCGTTGATGAACATTCTTGCTGTCTTCAACGAAGACAGATTCAAATAACGTCATGATATTTTTATACAGAAAAATGTATCATCGCAACATAGTCATTAGACAATCAGCGTTTCATTAATCGTATTTTTTCCTTAGTTACAAATGCAACGGTAAATTAATAATACAACTCCGAAGCTCGAAAGATGGTGATCATTTTTTGTCTGGTCTTAACAGAAAGGCTTACAATGGGAGCGTGCGTGTTAAGCCAGCGAGCAGGGAGGCCGTGTGGAGAGGGTGAGACTTCAACAGCTGATCAATAAACGATATGAGATAGCACACAGACTCCCACCTCTTATACTCCTCGCTCCAGGGGGATCCACCACTCTTTAGAGGGGTTTAGGACGCCTCTCTAGGGGGTAGGATACAAAGCGGATGAGGAGCTAGAGAAAAGAATTAGACCATATGATAAGTGGTGTATTTCAATGAACAGCTGATTCATTGTCATTTAACGTTAATAATATCAATGAACTTGATAGAAAATAAGGAGAAATTTAGTGTAAGGAGTGCGATAAGGTCATATATTGTTCACGAAGACAACGAGGACAAATTTTCCAAAGATTCTCAATGATGGCTGTGTTGCTTCCGCTACGGTTGTGGGTTCAAGTGGATGGAAGTTGCAGTCTGAAAAAGTTACACAAGCGAATTATCATTAATTTCTCGAAGTTGAAGCAGTATTTGGAAATCACTTCAATGTTTTCTGGTCAGTTTCTAGGTTATTGTAATTGACTAATCACTCAGAGAAATCGAGAGCATCATTTTCACAATCATTGGTACTGTAATCACTAGTGCCACAAATTCCGTCAATGTAATCGCCATTGACACTTACAACCACTGGCACTGTAGCCGCTGCCATCACCACTACCACTGGCACTGTAACCACTACCATCACCACTACCACTGGCACTGTAACCACTACCATCACCACTACCACTGGCACTGTAACCACTACCATCACCACTACCACAATTACTGGCGATGCAATCACCACCATTAATCCCACAATCACTGACGCTGTAGTCATTATCACCACCACTTATCACTTTCAACACGAGTTCCCTGACCTGAATAGTGGTAAAGATCCATTGTCAGCCTTTTGTTTGTGTTTCTTGATCTTGAAAAGTTCTTTCACTATCGCTATCATTATCACCCTACCCAGGAACCACTCCTCACCATCACCATCATTAACTACGCAGGTGCCACTCTTCACCATCACTATCATCGATGCTCCGTCATCACTAAACTCTTGGTGGCATCTGCATCTTTCCTATCGTCTTTTTCCCTCCTCTCCCTTCTACTACACCTTCACCCATGCCACCTCCTGTCCGCGCCTACTCTCACCCACACTAATTTTCACCTATATCATCCTCCCCCCTCCCCCTCGCCCCCCCCCCCCTCTCTCTCTCTCTCTCTCTCTCTCTCTCTCTCTCTCTCTCTCTCTCTCTCTCTCTCTCTCTCTCTCTCTCTCTCTCTCTCTCTCTCTCTCTCTCTCTCTCATGTTACCCCTCATAACCTCCTTCTCTTACCAGTCTCCCTGTAATCTCCTACCTTAACATCCGGCTTACACAGCCCTCATCACCATCACCAACCAGCATCATTTCCTCTCACCTCTAGCAACCAGATCAAGAACAGAAACAAGACTGTACAGGATCGAGCAGCGTCAGGATGACTCACGCCATCATTGTGAGCAGCGTTAGGACAACCCACGACATCACTGAATACCAGCAGCGGCTCCAGCACAAACGTTGGTAACTTTTCAGCAGCACCTGTCACCAGTGCTG
Organism: Panulirus ornatus; assembly: GCF_036320965.1. NCBI lineage: Eukaryota > Metazoa > Arthropoda > Malacostraca > Decapoda > Palinuridae > Panulirus > Panulirus ornatus. The sequence goes on along the minus strand of NC_092236.1, from coordinate 1,972,311 downwards.
ACAGCTATAGTGACACAAACACCAACTTCTCCACCAGCATCTATCGCCAAGATCATCACCAACAGATGTAAACTGGACTTACGCACACACCAAAAGTCTCAACGCTACCAATCTTAGCGCGTCAAGCAGCAACCAACAGCTCTGCACTAACACGAGCGCCTGGGTTGCGACATCGTAGGTCACAACAAGCAGCAGCAGCAGCAGCAGCAATACCGTGGATACAGTGATCACACCAGCACCAGCCATGTCTGTACCCTTAACATCACACTGAGCATCTCTAACTCCGCTAGGAACATCTGCTCCCGGTGCCATCACCATGGCCACCATCACCACCATTACAGTCACCGCCAGCACCACTATCACCACGACCACCACAGTCACCACCATAGCCACCACTACACTCACTACCAGTAACACTAACACCACGACCACCACAATCACCACCACCTCCACCACCACCACCACCAACAACAGCATCAGCGTCCATCCCGACATTGTTGACTGGCCCTCCTCATCATTCCAGTCATTCATCTTGCCTTATCTGAGAGCCGCTCGGCCGGGTCACTCTTCTTCCAGCCTCCAGGAACCGCGGCTGGAAACGCTCTGGACGCACCCAATACTCTTTTTCCATTTTATGGCTCAAGATTAATCGCTGGACGCCGGTATTTTGGCCGTGTTGTTCTGAACGTGAGGTGCCTTCCCTTCGTCTCGACTTGGAATTTGAAAGATCGTCCATAAACCGTGTCTGTAATGTGAGATTCTTCCCATGGGATTGTACTGTTGACTTTGGTTGCACATTCATCTTGCCCTGTCAGAAATATTTGGAAAGACTCAAAAGACAGATCTCAAGCATTTATCAAAATTTTCTTATTTCATTTTTGGCTGTATTTGCTGAGATGTAAATACGATTACTCAGTTTCAGATTTTGGTTCTTTTGTTTACTCTAGTTGTGGCACTAATGTTTCCCATCTGGTCATGCTGACAGATATACTTTTCATTTACTGTGTAAAGTGTTTGTTTCATTATGGACGCTAACACCCTTAAAATTCTTCTGAAATTGTCTGGAAATATGATTTCATCTTAACACCGTGACGTCAGAGGCAGGTAGTGATTGATCAGTTGAGCAAAAACTCAACCAATCAGCGATCGCCTCTGACGTCAATGAGTGATGAGGTGAATGTAATTGTTCTTATACCCCTTCTGTTGAGGAGTTTCAGGTGATGAGTCTGGCGTCGGTGCCTCAGAACTCTCCAGGTGTCGTATTAAGGTTATTGCCGGTCTTGCCTGAGGATGAGTGAGGCTGAAGTACGTTTCATTATGCCGGTAACAAAGACATATCGACTACTAAAGCTTCATATCTTCAAGATTCTATTGTAGTTCACAACGAAGATGCGATGCATTCTGCCCCTGTCGTCTGCCACACGCCTTAGACAGTGTTGTATATGTCGTTTTGTTTTGTCTGTAACGATCGTATTGGCAATATAGCAGAGGTGTTCGTTATATTGTAAGATGTATAAGATACCGGATCATGTCAAACAGGATCGTCTCCCTATAGTTTAGGACCAAGAGAGACAGAAGAGCAAGAGGAGAGACAATAGTGAGATATGTCGTCTGCTGGGGAGTCTCGTTAGTTTTGATTGTGAAAAAAAATGACTCTCGATAATGTGGTGTTTTGATATCATTCATCCTCATTGTGAACAACTTACCAGTTGAATAACTGATCATATACCTCACTGTTTCCGTACAATACATAATGTTATAAAGAATAATAAATATATTTGTACTTTAGGGCCTCCGTGGTATAGTGGTTCTTGTTACTGACCATTAAGCGTGCACGAACCAGCATGAGTATGAATCCTTTGCATGGCAATCGTTCCGCAGTTCACTCTGCTGTTCATCCTTTCCTTAGGGTTGGTAAATAAAATGGGAGCCTGGCTTTGGCTGAGGAGTATACGAATAGCATCAACACGGCCTTGTTTAGGACATTCAGTTGCCCGTGTCGCCACGCCTGAAGAAAGGGAAAGAGACAAAAAGTATTCTAGGGTTATGATCCCAAGTGATCCGCTTACAGAGGTTCCCGTCTTCAGGGTGATAGAGAACCCCATCTGCAGAAGGCTTCCTGGTTTACGTCGCTCCAACTGGGATCTTCATCAGTCTCATTGTCGTGATGAAATTAAGGATATGAAAGATATGGGACAACCTCTCAAGGGCAGAAGGTCGGAGAGTTAAAGGTCAGGTCACCCCGGGTCGTTGAAAATACTTTATCTAAAGCAAGTTTACAGAAAAGTTACTGTGTTTCAGTGGGATGTTGGTGACCATTCTTTATACAGGGAGAAGTCTTGCCTAGATAAGAACACGACAAGCTGGCGCAATGATTTTGACGACTACAGTGCACGGTGTGTGTGTGTGTGTGTGTGTGTGTGTGTGTGTGTGTGTGTGTGTGTGTGTGTGTTTGTGTGTTTATGTGTGTGTGCCTGTGTGTGGGTGGGTGGGTGGGTGGGAGGGTGTGTGTGTGCGCGCGCTCCTTACAGAGTCTATAACTTTTATCTGGACTAAGTACAAGCTGCTCCACGACTGACAAGGATAAAAATATATCAGGTTTTCAGATCCGTGCCCTCTGATAGTTAAGGAGGTCTTGAAAAACATATCGAAAGTTTTCCAAACTTCACTTCGATAACATTCAGCTCAACTTTAATCTTTAACAGCGGGTTAAGGATGTGGTAGGAGTGAGAGCTGCTGTGAGGGTGAGGATGTGGTAGAAGTGAGAGGAGCTGTGAGGATAAGGATGGGGTAGGAGAGTGAAGTAACTGTGAGGGTGAGGATGTGGTAATAACGAAAGAATCTGTTAGGATTAGGGTGTGACAGGAGCGAGAGGAGCTTTCAACATCGGGCAATGGTAAAAACAAGTAGCCGTGAGGAAAAGGCTGGCGTACGATTGGAAGCAACGAAAGTAACTGGGTTAATAAGCGAGTGATGACGGGTCCCCGACATATGAGGACAACTACGGTTAAAAGCAGAACGAAATGATAAGAACAACGTTCTTAGAGTTCTTTAAGCAACGCAAGGTTACGAATGGAAGGGGAGGATAAGGCGAGCGGAAGGTGGGGGTATTACGGAGTGGAAAAGATGCAACAAAATAAAACGTAAGTGAAATGGAATCAAGAAAAGGGGGAGAAGGATAAGCATCAAAGTAAGAAAGTATGAAAAATGCAGGAAAACACAAAACTTCAGCAAAGGAAGGACAGTCTAAAGTAAAGGAAAAGCAATGATAACAAGCAGTAGCAGGAACGAGGAGGGAACTGGGTGGAAAGTGCAGGTAAATAAGGCAGAGGAAGAGAAAACAGAATTAGAAGTGAAAGCATCTTACGTTAGACGATAGAGGGAAACACCTGACGGCGTAAACAACGAAATCTGGTTATGAAGCAGAAGACGAAAATCTAGAAGGAAAAACGGTAAATCGCGGATGCAGCATCAGCATCAGAGTGCTGGCACCACAAGGAGATGGTGCTGGAACTAACGCTTGCACCGAGATACCACGAAGGGAGAAAAGATAAGGCTCTTTTTGGAAGGCAGATATGTCGACGAATTCTGGGACCTAAGATTCCACAAATATCAGAAGCAGCTCATCATATCAGGGGCATCTGGCCCCTGGTGGCGTCTGCCTTGTTATCTTGTGATCAAGGTGCACTCAGCCCTCTGGCTAAATTATTTCGCCTATGCTTTCCTGATGAATTGACACCTCTTGTTTAAATCATATCTCTCTCCCGCAATGCCTCTTTCTCTATCGATATGAATTTGTTTTTATACATACTTGCATATATATATATTTCTTTCTTTCAAACTATTCGCCATTTCCCGCGTTAGCGAGGTAGCGTTAAGAACAGAGGACTGGGCCTTTTTTGGAATATCCTCACCTGGCCCCCTCTGTTCCTTCTTTTGGAAAATTAAAAAAAAAAACGAGAGGGGAGGATTTCCAGCCCCCCGCTCCCTCCCATTTTAGTCGCCTTCTACGACACGCAGGGAATACGTGGGAAGTATTCTTAATCCCCTATCCCCAGGGATAATATATATATATATATATATATATATATATATATATATATATATATATATATATTTATATATATATATATATATATATATATATATATATATATATATATATATATATATATATGTATATATATATATATATATATATATATATATATATATATATATATATATATATATATATATATATATATATATATATATATATATATATATATATATATACATATATATATATATATGTATATATATATATATATATATATATATATATATATATATATATATATATATATATATATATATATATATATATATATATATATATATAGATATATATATATATATATATATATATATATATATATATATATATATATATATATATATATATATATATATATATATATATATATATATATATATATATATATATATATGTATATATCCGCCAATGTACACTCTTTCTTCATGTGTCTTTGTCGGTCTTTTCTCTGCTTCTCTCTCTCTCTCTCTCTCTCTCTCTCTCTCTCTCTCTCTCTCTCTCTCTCTCTCTCTTTCTATCTCCATCTCTATCTGCCTTCATCCCAGCTGCAAGTCTCCTCACTCCAGCCTCTCTCGTGGAGCATAATGGGATCAGTCTGGCGGAGCTGGTGATATGATATTATTGGCTTGAAATATGACTTTATTTCCTCGTGCTGGTCTCTCGGAAATGAGTTCCATAACACCTTATCAGAACCCGCGTTCGGGACCCGGCTACAGAGGCGTAACCAAGACTATTTTTCGGGATTTGTAAATCTTCCGTAGTCGGAGATTTTCGGCTCTTTTCGAGGTTTCGTAGTTGGAGAGGATTAATGAAGCACATGTGATTAGTGGGAGTAATTTGTAATCCAGTGGTGTGGAGCGTGAGAGGTTCTTGTGAGGTGTATAAAGGGGAGAATGGTTAGGTTGAGTGTTTGTTTTGGTGGTGGCGGGTCCGCCCTTTTGGTCCTTTCTCGTTGATTTGTCGGTAGGAAATGGGCAGAGGGGCGCCAGGACATGACGCCGAATATCTGAGGGGAGGGGAGGGGGACGAGGGGAAGGGAGGGTTGGGGAGGGGTAGGGGAGTGAGGGAGTAGAGAGTGGGGGAGGGGATAGGGAAGGGAAGGGAAAGTGAGAGGGAGGGGATAGGCAGGGGAGGGGAAATAAGAAAGGGGAGGGAAGAATGAAAGAGGAGGAAGTATAGGAGGTGAGGGGAGAAGAGAGTGAAGGAAGGGGAGTGTTTATAAACAAGGGGGAGATTTTGCGAAAAAGTAGTTATAGCGCGTATGGCTCACCGCGCGTCTTACCTAATGAACAATACCGTTTCCCTCCTCTGCTACGATCTTCACATAACCGGCCGTCCTACAGTCATCTGAGGGACAGAAAATACCCAGAATCATCCATTATTACAAAAGCAGGCGAGGAGGAACCTGAAATTAATTGAAAAAAATTTGCAACGGTTTGAAATTAACACGTGGTTAGTTTTGACGTGATGAGTGGGTGAATTACGTGGACACCCCAGCCCAAGACACTTCACTGATCACGGTTGTCGTCAGAAGACGTGCGGGCTCGTGTCGTGGCCGCGGGTCGTGTGGCGACCATAGCTTCAAGACGTCACTTGGTTCCATCGCTCAGCACTGGGTCGAGCACTTGGCATGTGAGCCACAACTTGCTGGATGATCCCAGTGGCCATGACTGTTGTCACAAACTGCTCCCGAGGTTGTTCTTGAGGTTGCCGGACAGTTGAGGACTCTGGATGTTTGTTATAGTGCTTAAGATCTGCTGGTCATTTCATCTGTTCTGTCTCTGCTGCTGCACCGTCCTGGGAGATGCTGTTCCTGTTGATGCTTCACGATCATGGAAGATGTCCCTATCGACGTTGCTACGTCGCGAGAAATGATCCTGTTGATGCTGCACTGTCCAGAGTTTTGCTGTATCTGATGTTGCTGTTCTGACCAATGTTATGACTGACTACTCTTCTTTTGCCGCTGAAGCTGATGCTAGCGCTACCTGACAGTACTATGGTAAACATAACAGTCATTACCTCTGTACCACGTAGGGTGCTTCATCCTCTGCCTGGTGTACCCATACAGACACAACCTCTTTATCTCTGGTCACCATCACAGCAGAGGCTCAGAGATGTTATGACCACAAGCACGGTCACTCCACTGCGTCAGGCATCCCCACAGCTGTGTTGCTGGTCTGGTGAACAGTATTACCACTGCTGGGCTAGTGACCAGTGTTACCACTGAAGTTGCTTACCCGACCGTAGTGAGGCTATGAGACCGGCACGTGCCATACACAATATGCGTATCTGTAGAGAACTTGTCCATCACATACACTGTACAGTTAAGAGCCTTCGTCGGGACACAGGTCACAGATGACAACTGCTGTCATATCAGATTATACTAATGGAGGTAGTTACTGAATACTGACGCTCACCTTGTCAGGGTTGTACGGGTAAGCACCCGTTAAGCCGTCTTCAGCTCTACGCATGCGAGAAGGGTTAGCATAGTCCTGGGTCTGCGAGGTGGCAGGGCAGGTGGTAGTCTTGCCCAGCTACGGAATGGAACCCGCGTGGTGAGGCGTGTGAGTGCACAGCACTACCAGTGGACCACTGGTCTCCTAACACACTCTTGCTACAGCGATCATTAACACTTCCATTGATACTGTCATCATCCTTAATTTCCTTCCTGAGTGATCCATAAGAGATAAAGACGATTTTCTCCACGTTCGCTCCAGGTACTGATAAGCATATAATGCTAAACCACGACCGAGAAGCATTAGGCTCGTCTTGTGGCAATCAAACCGAGCAACATCAGCCGATTGTTTTGCACGACAGCGCTTAAGTGCCTCATGTAACGAGCGACCAATTAGGAACCTTAATTGATTTTTCAACGACCAATCAGATAAGGAGCCTGAAGCCATAACCTTTTGTTAGTCAAAGGCTTGGCCAGGATCTAGGTAACTATTGTTTTGATGCTATTTTTGACTTGCACTTAAACACACACAAAAATACATGCCGATAGATGAATTAATGAATAAACGTACTGAATATATATATATATATATATATATATATATATATATATATATATATATATATATATATATATATATGTGTGTCTACTTTAGGTTACACCGCGAGTAACAAGTCACGTTCGACGAGACCACATCATTGGGGATACAGTCTCATGATAGAGTTTCTCACTCAAAAGGATTCTACTTTTCCCTGCTACTGGATGTAGCGAAGCCTTGCGCTGCAGGATCTTATATAAAGGTTATATATATATATATATATATATATATATATATATATATATCTATATCTATATATATATATATATATATATATCTTTTTCTTTTTCTTTCATACTATTCGCCATTTCCCGCCTATATATATATATATATATATATATATATATATATATATATATATATATATATATATATATGAAGTGCAGTGTTGCATCTGCCGATGGTATCTGTGAGATGGACCATGTTTAGGGAGCCCCAGCCTGGTGTTACCGTCACACCAACAGCCTGTGGACAAACATGATCATTGGGTATAATTTCTGCATGATATTCGCCACGAGGTATTTTGCTCACCCTGCAAATCGAAAGTTTATCCAAAGCAAATTCGTTCGCATTCCGGAATGGGTGTTGGATACGTTGTTGTAGATGGAACACCCCATTCAATCTCCCTTATCTCTCTCTCTCTGGGAGGCACAATATTTCATTTTTGGGGTCATCACAGACCGAAACGGAGGGGTGATCCTATGGCCCATGCGTAGGATGCTGGTAAGGCTCAATATCTGAGATTCGAAGAGCCTGAGGGTTCCGACCATCACTCACGTATCGTTTATTTCTCCAAAGCATATAAGCCAGGGGTTCAGAAGCTCCCCAGAAATGAATATTCGTATTTCGCTTTGTGATAAACGCATCTCGACTGTCATATTCTTTTGTGCAGACGCGTGGCTGGGCTTCGGCTCGGCCCAGGATTTAGCTGCCCTATACCTCAACATTTGGAGGGTTTCATAATTTTTCGTCCGTTTTGACTAAATCAATATGTATAGCCTGCAGTCACCCGATCAGAGAGCGAGTGAATCACCACACAGCTGAATGAAACACAAAGGAAAGAGACAGCTTGCATCGGGTGCGCCAGATAAGGTAGCCATGATGATTCATTTTTGGCGCGAACTCGATTATAAACAACCAAGATGGCGGCCGTCACACGCGCATCAGAGGTGGACCAGAAATAACAAACGAAGGGATTTCCAGACATACGTTTTCTTTAAGATTATGGAAGATGTATCTCCAGGAAGATTCATCCTGGTAGCAGTTTATTCTCTTGCTGAAGTTGGATGAAATCTGGAAAATAGATAAAACTTCACAATCGTAATAATAAAAATGGTGAAGAATTTAGTCTTATCACTGGCGTCTTCGAATGATAGTTTCTATCACTACAGGTCGTACTGATATCAGCAGAGTTTATAGTCAATATAAATTTGTCGCTATCGGATAAGGAGAAAAACTGTCCCGGGTAATTCAATATAATTTCTGCTTCTACCATCGTTTGTGTCAGGTGGCGGCGTCGTCCGATATCATAGCCTGTGACTTGGATTATTCTTTATGTTAATATTGCTCTTCTTTTCTCTCCTATCTAAGGTGACTAATGAAGATGGACACAAGGTAAATTTCTCTTTCCTGAAAATGAATAAAGAAATATAAAAAATAACCTGAAATTTAGAGATGTATAATTTACCAGAAAGTAACGGAAGTCTATTTGACTTTTACTTTCTGGGTAATAGAACTATTAACACAATGGCTCATTGAAAACCTTCGCATTGTAGTTCAATCACGTCATATCAGGAATATGAAAAATATTCAATTCCTACTTTGTGTCGCGCAGCCCGATACAGCACATGACTACAGGTGGAGCTGATCGATACAGCACATGACTACAGGTGGAGCTGATCGATACAGTCATGATTAAGAGGTTACAGTTACAGTGAAGATAGTGCGCATTAAGCTGCGGTCAACGTTTACCAAGTACCGAGTGAAAGTGAGGCGTAATATTCTTTGCTCGATGATCATAGATGATGGTTAAGAAAAATGAAAAGAAACTCCTTAGCCTAAATACAGAACACGGAAGTCTATGAGGTTACAGTAGGTGCAAGTTATGAAGTGGTCCAGGGGAATGAGTCGTGGTGCTGGGAAAGGTGAAGGAATCCTACCAGTTGAATGGTCTTAGGTGGTTTAGGGGGCCGAGCTATGGTGCTAGGGGAAGCTGACGGTGTCTAGCAGTGGAGGCCTTTGGTATCATGATGGAAGAAGACCTTAGGTGTTCCAGAAGACTGAGCCGTGGTGGTGAGGCCATCGTGCTGGGACCACAGCGTGGATCCATAGCATAAGACTGGAGTAGTGGTGAACATGTTTTCATTTACACATTTTCTTACTTCATCCTATTAGTGCAATTTTCATTAGGGGGTGGGGGGCAGTGCCACTCCTCACTTGTTCTCCTCAAAGAACGTTATTATTCTAGTTCTTTTGAAACTTGATTATCCTCCGATACGGACGCACTTCCCATCCGCATATTAACAGGACAGACTTCACCTCACCTGTATCACCTCTCTTCCTCATCTTCCTATGTAGGAGTGCCTCCTTTTCTCATCCCTATACCTGGGAAAACCTCCCACCCACCTCCTTTGCTTATCACCCTCCACACCTGCAGCCTTACCAGGCTCTCCTTCGTGCCAAACTTTTCGGAAATTTATCATGTCAGTTCTCGAAACATCCCTTTCACCTCCTTAGCGTTTCTCGCGTATGTCTTTCATCTCTGCATGTCCAGTCTTATTCATATGCAGCGAATGTTTTATTGAGTAATTCTAATCTCTACAGTCTTTTCCGTGGTATGATATCTATCACCCTAAAACATTTGCCTTTAAGAAGCAAATTGGTAGTTCCATTAACCCCGCTTGTCCTCTTTGGTGGTCAGGATGAACTAAAAAGTGCATTTGAAGTTCTCAGTTTTTTCTGTGAAAGCATATTCATGAGTCCACCGGAACTCATTCGTTGCTTTCATTCACTAATTTTTTCTTGTCTTTGTCTCTCACTCCCCGTCCTCTCCTCATTCCCATAGTATCCCCACTTTTGCATGTTGGCCATAACCATCTGACGACAGTCTTTCTCCTACCAAATCACTTAATCATATATTTTCTATTACTTTTCCATCTTAGATGCAAGTTTTTTCTATAAAGCCAGATGTTGAAAAAAGATATTCACTGATACGACAACATGTTGTTGGACTCTTGATTATGTCTCACAGCTACTTCCCTCATACTGTCCTCACACTCTCTTATCCTTTTCACAACTCATCCTTGATTCTCATACCTTAAACGAACGTATCTTAGACGAAACCCCTTGGCATCATTCACACACAGGCTCGCACCCATCATCCTACACTCTTATCATACAACACATTCTACGCCTCCTACATTTCACTGCACGCCACACCTCCTCATTATTCACACCTCATTTGTTGCATCGCGCCTTATGCGCCACACCAAGCCACCCAGTGGCCTTCTACTACCATGGTGTGAAAAGCAGTAGGTCAGAAGGCGGCCCCTGCCGGTACTTCATGGTGAGGAATCAACTATATTTTTCCTGTCAGGGGGCGGCCCCTGCCAGCACTCCATGTTGAGGAAGCAGCCTTAGAACCTCTGTCAGGGGGAGGCTTCTATCGACACTCCATAGTGAGGAAGCAGCATTACAACCAAAGTCAGGGGGTGGCCCCCGCCAGCACTCCGTCGTGAGGAAGTAGCCCTACAACCCATGTCAGAGGGTGGCCCCTGCCGGCGCTTCATGGTGAGGAAGCAGCCCCTCAGCCCCTGTCATCACAGGCCACCAGCTGTGCAGGTTGGGATGGAGGACGTGATAATACTGGACAGAAACACAACCAATTACCACAGCAACAGTGAGGAAGCAGACATAGCTACCACAGTGCAAACACAAACACAGCGAAGATTGGAGTTTGTTTACTAGCGCAGAGAAATAAAGTTTCATTTATGACAGTTGGCAGCGCTGCTGACATGACGTATGAAGAAAGTATTAGTATGTTACTTAGAGAAATAAACTGACTTAAATTACATGTAAGAACATAAGAGATAGAGGAAACAGAGGACAACTCACGAACTGGAATGAACAGTAAGTAAAGATAAGGATGAATTAAAGGAAAAAAAAATGGACATAAAGAGAGGAGAGAAGAGACAATGCAGGTGGAACATGTCAAAGGGAAAGATAAAACTAAAATCCAAAAACATGTCTGTGAATGTGGACTCCAGCGCGAGGACGCACGACGAGGGGGAACAAAGCGTGGCGCCTATCACCTTTTACGCAATATCCGTGATCGAGAGGGGAAACAGCCATGATCCAGAGGGGAGAGGACCTGGCTCCCCAACAACATTTCATGGTCAGGTAGCGTCCCCCTCTAGCGCGCGGCCTGGGTGGTTATCGGCCAGCCCAGCCCTGTGTTAACCTACTGGACCGAGAACACGTTGTTGGCCAGATCTGTCTGTTATGGTCAAGTCCGGGACCTGTCAGCACGGGGGAGGGGAAAGGGGTGAAGGGAAGGGGGAGAGTAATAGCCTGGGAAACTAGTGAGGGGGAGAGGAATGAGAGCCAATGGAAACAATAGACTGGAAATGGTAACATATTCGGAAGGGTAATAGTAAAGGAAGCAAACAGCTTGGAGAGGTGACAACCTAGAGAGGTGACAAGCTGAAGATTGAGACATCAAAGGGAGGGTGAGGGTAAGGGGACATGACAGCAAGAGCAGCAAAACAGCCAGGAAAGTATAACAGTTTGGGACGGACGATGCTCTTCTTTCTTCATCCACTAACTCTGTTCACTCTCGCACAGATGATTCCTTTCATCCACATTCTTCATCTCAGTTTTTCTCTCCTCCTCACTACGATATTCGTTTTTTTTCTTGCACTAACCATGCTTACTCTCTCAACTCGGACCCTTGCACCATCTGTGAATGGGGAAGCAGCAATCTGGCTGAATTCAACAGTACGAAAACAAAATTTCTACCTCTATCTCCCTGAGTCTCACGCGTTCCCTAACATCAAATTTCAAAAAGGTACAATTTAGACCTTCAATAGCATCGATGTCTTAGACATGACCACATCCTTCACTCTGCCCTGAAAACTTCATGTACTGAACATTATGAAATCTGCATCCAGAACGCTGCGAGTGTTGTGTAGATGCTACGGTTGATTATCTTAAGAGCAGTTATTTTATATCAAAAGCTTCATTTGCTCTCTTATGAGGAACTGTCAGTAGCTCTGTGGTATCTTCCTTCCATCTATCTTTAAACCAGAGTGGAATCACAAACATATCTCATTGTTAACCCTCCTGCTATCACCTCTTTTCAACCATCTTTTTCAATCTACATGATGTTGCATCCTTCCTATTTCACAGGTATTATTTCGACTACTGCTTTCGTGAGTTGTCTTCGGTTGTCTCAAGCCATAAAACTTGGCCCGCGGGATATGATTGGCTGCTTCTATGTAGAGACCAGTTATACGTTCTTCCTTACCCTCACAGCGAAGCAATGAACATTTCCACTTTCGTTCGTCTTGCTCTGGTCTTATATAATAAACCTTTCCATTTTCAAGAATCAGACCTGCAGATTGATAAGGACCTGAAAATTGATAACCTTTTGCTTTCATTTCCGATAAACTCATTATTTTAGATTTTATATACTTCGTTTGGGACATTCCTTTGCGCCTATGATGTTAGCTACTGAGGAAAAGAAGATTGCCTGAGAAGGTAACAAGCATCAAGAGTGATTGCTCAGGGTAAGTAAAATATATGGCAGGATGATAACATGGGTAGGTGACAGCTAAGACAGGATGAGGACCCGGGTGGATGCATCCATGGGGAAACTGACAGCACGGTAATGGGACAACCAGGGGATGTGTCAGCCGCTGCAGGGTGTGGTCAGGATAAAATAACAGAATAAAAGCTGACACTGTGACAGCCTTCAGAGTTGATCAACTGAGAGGCGACAGCTTATGGTGTGATAGCCTGTTGAGAGCGAAAGTCAGTGAGGGGAAAGTGACGGTCAAAAAAGATGGTAGTTTGTGGAAGTGACAGCAAAGGAGGATGACAGGTATGGATAGTGTCTACCAAACGAGGTGACATTCCAGGGAGGTGTCAGCCCAGGGGGCTGAGATTTAGGAATGAAGACATAGTAGAATTACAGCCAAGGGAGAAGACAGCCACAGAAGGTGAATTTATGGGAGGTGGCAGTTAGGGGAAGGGACAGTCTGGGGAGGTGACAGCTAGTAGAAGTAACAACCTGGGAGGTGGTAGCCTCGGGAAATGAGAACCAGGAGAACTGACAGTCTGAGCTGATAGTTAAGGGAGACGAGAGCTTGGGAAGTAAACAGTCAGGAGAGGTGACAGCCTTAGGAGTTGACAGCCAAGGCAGACGAAAGCCTGGGAAGTTGACATTCAGGAAATGTAACAGCCTGTGGAGGTGACAGCAGCCAGAGTGATAACCTGGAAAGGCGAAGACCTGTCAAGTAACAGCCTGTGGAAATGACAGGTAGTGGAGGTGACAGCCTGGGAGGTTACAGCATGGGGTGACATCAACGGGAGGTGACTGTCCGGGGTGAAGGCCAAGGGAGATGACAGTCTGAGGTTACATTACAATGGTGCCAGTGTTTGTACACAATGTTCTACATTTTATTGTGTAGACCATTGTTCCTATGTGTATGTATGTGCATGTGCGCTTTATTTTTACGCTAATTTAAGATTACTATAGGAACTGTGTAATCATCTATCTGTCCTGTACTAGGAGAGATAGAGAGAGAGCTCTACACTTGTAGTGTCCCATTACTTGGACTTTTGCTACTATCAGGCAACTTTTTAAACTTCTGTAAGTCGTCCATAGTCAGTATTTCATAGTTCAAGTTATTTTCTCCATTTATCCGATATTCTTACACCATCAAAAAAACTTCTATACGTCTATCCCAACAATGTTCTTGCTTAACTTCATATCATGGCCTCTGGTTGTTCTATCATTACATCTTTTTAACAATTGTTTACTGATGACTTCGTCAAAGTTAGGTAAAGCGCTAAAGGATATGCTCAGATCACTTCTCACTCTTCTCTCTTCCATGATGGGCAAAGTTATGTCTTTAACCTTTTGCTGTAATTAATCTCTTAATTTTGTTGCCATCATCGTTGCTTTCCTTTGGAGTCTATCTGTGTGTGTGTGTGTGTGTGTGTGTGTGTGTGTGTGTGTGTGTGGGTGTGTACCCACCACTAAATGCCTGCTACTCATCAGCACAATCAAAATTGTGATGAGCTTCCAATCCTGTGAAGGTAACTGAACGTAACCTCTGACCCCGTCCCTGACGTCAAACATCATCAGCTTGACCTCAAGACCCAGTACAATCCCTTACTGTCACCACTCAAAGTAACAGCTAAGATAACCAATGTATTATTGCAGTATAACTGAATGTAAACGTTTTTACTCCCAGCCGAAGGAATTAGTCACCTTCCCCTCTCCATAGTAGTCTATGATCGATCTGTGGCATTGTGTGTTAATACAAAGTCCTTTCCAATACACCAGCTGACTCTTACATCAGTCGACTTCCGCAACACTGGGGAAAAAAAAGCAAAGGGTTAAACTAGCGTGGTCAGCGTCACGTGATCAATCATAACGTGTCACGCGCGCCGCTAACGACCGCTCGGCCTCTGACTGTCATTAGACAAGTCTTCCATTTGATTATCATCCAGATACGCAGAGATAAGGTCAGAGGACGAGAGCCACGAGCCTCATCCCTGCCGGTGGTTGGTTTAGTCCCGTGGTTCTCGAGACGACCCCAAACTTGGACACTTCTCCTTAGAAATGGCCGTAACAGATGCCATAAAAATCTCCTTGCGATATCTGAGAGGGTTAACTGTGGAATTCGGTACTTTTTGTAGGTGTTCTGATCCTTTATAAAGTTTTTAATCCTTTAAGCCATTAGCCCTTCAATCACTTGTAATGGACGGCACATTAGCACTTACTGGGCCGTGTCCGAAGCCGCTCACATGAAGGAAACTCTGTGGTGCATTGATGAACGTGTTTATCGACCGAGGCGGTATGTATGTATGTATGTATGTATGTATGTATGTATGTATGTGTGTATGTATCCATGTATGCATGTATGTGTGTATGCACCGAGCAGTAAGTGTGGACTGTACTGCCGATGAAATTTTGTTGGAAAGTGTGAACGTAAAAAATGGAAAACGTTTTGTACCGGTTGAAATAACCTTCTGTACTGGGAACCGGATTTTGAAAAAGAAAGGCAGGTTTAAGATTCACTTATCATACAGAAAAAGTTTACTGATAGCAGGTAGCATTGAAAATTTGTCTAGTATTAATTCTAAGGTAAAGACCATCTTTGTATTTACTACATGTATTAGTAATCTTTTCCAGAGCTCTTCATCTATAGCTGAAGTTTCTGCTTTCGTCGCTTTTATCTTCATGGCATTATATTTGGTTACCAAATATCGGTCTAGAATGAAAAAAGAATCTCACGTGATACGTCACCGCGGGGCTGAGCTTCTCAGAGAGAATGATTTTAGGTGTTTGAATCTATCTATGATCGTAAGGTATGTTTGTATGGGGAGGGATTAGTTTAGTTGCTTTTCTTTGGTTCGTTCTAGTCTTTCTTCATCATTAACCAGGTTTGATGACCAGAATCTCTCCAAGGTGATTCCTGTCCCCATACCGTAACTGTAGATGAGGAAAAGTATAGATCCCAGGTGAGTCCTGTGGTACCCCGCTCGTCATATGAAACTAGTGTCATACTTCACCATTGTCCTACTGAAGCCAGTCTACTATACACACAGACTCCGCCTCTTATTCCCTTAACTTTAACTTATCAATTTTTTATGTGGTACGTTGTCGAAGACCTCATGAAAGTCAAAGTCCATAACATCACAGGGTACTTCAAAGTCCACGTTACCATATATATTGCTAAGGATTGATCATATAAGCTAAACATGAACTTTCATTATCAGTCTATAATCTTAAAGGAATTTAACGGTTTTTCACAATTGTTTTTATTACTTATTCTAGAACTGAAGTAAGGCTTGTTTGAAGTACATTTTCTATCTCCTTTTTTGAAAAAACAGGTGTTGAATATTCTAGTTTCCAGTCATTTGGCATTTTTCCATTTTTCAGTGATTTATGCATTGATGTGGTTGGATATCGTCTGGGCCAGTTGACTTGTCCGGATTTAGTTTATCTAGATATATAAGTATTTAATGATAGTCACTATTTCTTATGTCCAGTTTAGCATTTCTAGTCCTCATGAAAAAATTTTTTGTATGTTTTTTCTCTATATTCAAGCAAACAAAAAAAAACTCTTTAGTTTTTTTATTCATTGTGAGAAGCTTTCTTTAATTCTTTTTTCTTGTTCGTTCAAATTCTATCTTTATAATCTTATGCAAACTGTATGGTAATGTTTGTTTATCCAACTTGGCGTTTCTCTCATGCAATTCCTTTTCATCTTTCTAGGCAACAAAACCTCTGGAGGGGAAGTACAGTATACCTAAAGTTTCCCCAAATCTGTTCAACTGTGATCACGTCTAAAACTCTGATCCTTCTTACTTTACCTGAGTGTGTCGCAGTTTGTCGAGGTCCGCTACCATGAAACTGGGAACCATCATATTTTCTTTGAGATCAACTCGGCATATATATAACGAATGTATGAAATTCTGATTACTATTTGCTAGGTGCTAATCAGGGAGGGGTTATGGGGCAGGAAGATGGGGCAAAAACGGGTGGTGGGGCTCACGGGTAGGGAGAGGAGTTAGGGAATGTGGGGGGGGGGTGTTGGAGTAGGAAGGGGAGTTGGGGATGGGATGGCTGTTAGGCTAGTTAGGTTTGAGGGGGACAGAGAGGGTAGGGGGCCGGCAGGACCTGATGGTGGCCGACCGGCACTGTGGACGCCCAGGCTAAGCGAGGATTAATTACGTCATTAACCGGCCTGTCGCGTGCCTCAGGGGGAGGGGGTTTGTTCCGGGGTGGGAGGGAGCAGTCCTGGGGGAAGGGGTACGCTGGGAGGAGGGTACCCTCAAGAGATGGGGAGGAGATCTGGGGTGGAACGGCAGCTGGAGAAAGGAAGTAAGTGGCCTAAAGACAGAATAGGAAAACATAAGAAGGACACATAACACAAGACCTGATGGTCTATGATAAGCTTATCTGTTGGAGTATAGCAATAGTGTTCTAAGTTTCCACTGCATAGATGGGAGGGAATACGACAGTACAGCAGATGGCGTCTCTCCATCCATCACACATACCGGCGCATCAGCCAACGGGACAACAGCTATGAAGGAATATCATGTAATATAAACAATAATTTGAATTTTCATGAACAGACTACAATAATGGAAAACATGATCTGGTCTTATGACATGTGCCAGAAACTGTGGAATGGGAAGGAAGAATTTTAGATGATACACTGTCAAGAAAAAAAGAATTGGGATTCCTCCACCCTGAGCTGTTATTCGTGAACAAGTCTGTGTACAGATAACTGGCGTCACCAGGTATCTGGCCAGCCGTGTTCTAGTCTTCACCTTGACAGTATCTGTTGCTAACGTGTCACTGTGGCTTCCCTTCACCTTCATACCGTTAGTTCTGGTCATTATATCTCTGTCTTACGCGGATAAACTATTGTAAATTATATCATCAAAATTATTCTAGATCTTGAGACCTTCTAAGGGGTCTCATAGGAAATCATTCTCATTTTCAGTTCCATAACTTTACTGACCACCCCACACACTGGGCGCAGGCAAGACATTATTTTGACTTTACAAGTCATTTCGGGGTAGGTGTTCGAGATCTCTGACTGTCTTCGTGACGTTTTTTTCTGATGAAATTTGGTGACCACAAGTGAAGATCGTATTCCATGTTGTATAGAGAAAATCCTGTGTCTTTCATTTAACAATCTATATATTGGGTTAGGAATGAGGGAGAAATGTAGGGGAAGGTGGGCAAGGGGCGGTGTGTTAAGGGAGGGTTAAGGTCGGTGTGGTAAGGGGATGAGGGGAGGGAGTAAGTGCGTAAAGGATGACAGGGATGGAGGACAAGAGGAATGGCGCAGCGACGGCTTAGGGACAAATGGGGGGGACCGGTGGAGTGCAGCACCAGGAACACTAGCGTTATTATCATCGTTATCATCATTATCATCATCGTTATCATCATTATCATCATCGTTATCATCATCATTATCATCATTGTCATCGTTATCATCATTATCATCATCGTTATCATCATTATCATCATCATTATCATCATCGTTATCATCATTGTCATCGTTATCATCATTATCATCATCGTTATCATCATTATCATCATCGTTATCATCATTATTATCATCATTATCATCATCGTTATCATCATTATCTTATCATCATTATCATCATCGTTATCATCATTATCATCATCATTATCATCATCGTTATCATCATTGTCATCGTTATCATCATTATCATCATCGTTATCATCATTATCATCATCATTATCATCATCGTTATCATCATTCATCGTTATCATCATTATCATCATCGTTATCATCATTAGTATCATCACTATTATCATTATTATCATTGTTATTATATTATCATTATTATTATCAGTATGACCATTATGATTATTGATACAATCTTTAGTATCATCATTATCATTTCTGTAATTGTTATCATTATGACTCCATTACTGTCATCCTGATTGCTGTTATTACCATTCCATATCGTTTCATGATAGTTCCTACGTCACACATCACACATAGGTCGAATACTTCCGGTCACAGGTTACGGGTCAAGGGTTATACTCCTGTAGTTACAGGTTTACAGGTTTCCCATCTCAGGCCTGAGTCAGAGGTCCCGTGTCTCGGGTTTGGACCAAAGGTCACTGGTCTCAGGTGAGGGTCAGAGGTCACGGTTCTCGTGTCTGGATCAAAAGTTGCTGGTCTCAGGCCTTATGTACCAAGAGTTACGGGTCTCAGGTCGAAGCCACAGGTCATTTCTTGAATTAGGTCACAGGTGTCGGGTCAGAAGCCACGGGTCACAGGTCACGGGTCGTGTGTCATGGTTGGAGCCACAAATCTCGGGTGAGGGGCACCGACTGAGGGGTGGGGGCCTACCTAGGGGGAGGCAGGGGGCGGTGCCAATGACGCCCCATAATATTTGGGGATAATCTGGGCGAGTGACGTCAGAGGTCACGTGACCTGCCGTTGGTCGTTTTATTTATCGGCTGAGGACGACGACACGACGACGTCCTGGTGCGCCTGTCGTCTATTAGTGCAGAGAGAAGTTAACTCGCGGCGTCGCTATGAGGATTTCGACCCTTTCGACACCTGTAGAGAAAGACGGAATCTCTCCGACTAGTTTCCAGACTGTTATGGAACATCATGCAAGCATAAGCCTTACCATGTGGAGAAATAAGGTCTATTATCATACTGTGAGATATAAACGGCTAACAAGTATAAAGAACTCTGGTTCTTGTAGCCACTGTTATTAGAGTGTTTACTATGTACAACGAAAAAACAAACTTATAAAGAAATGCGATCCTTTCGCATTACGTTATAGATGTCTTTTTAGCCTATAATAGCACAAGGTATACAACAGACAAACTTGAATCTTGTGGCCAATGACATAAAGGTCATTATAGGATAAAATCACACATAACTTTACAAAGCAATCTGATCTTTGTGACAGAGACCATAAAGGCTATCAGAACGTGAGTGGGTCAGCCTGGAGCAGGCGGGATGATCCTCTGGTGTTTCCACAGGAAGTGTGGCCGCCACGCTAAGCTGTTTAATTTATGTTTGTATTAACCGGGATTTGTGCCAACACTTTAATAGCGTCGCTGTGACGGAGGCTAGGATACTGTACCCCTGGACTACACAGTTGTGGCGGGGGCAAGAGAGGACCCTGGGTCACACTGGGATGTGGCCGGGGAGGACCCTGGGTCACACTGGGATGTGGCTGGGGAGGACCCTGGGTCACACTGGGATGTGGCTGGGGAGGACCCTGGGTCACACTGGGATGTGGCTGGGGAGGACCCTGGAGCCACACTGGGATGTGGCCGGGGAGGACCCTGGGTCACACTGGGATGTGGCTGGGGAGGACCCTGGGTCACACTGGGATGTGGCTGAGGAGGACCCTGGGTCACACTGGGATGTGGCTGGGGAGGACCCTGGGTCACACTGGGATGTGGCTGGGGAGGACCCCGGTGCCAGGCTGAAGGCGCCCTCCTCCGGTTAGTCAGGCATCGTCCCTGTCAACCATCAGTGTATTGATGACATCATTTGGTCAAGATGTGATGGTCATGTCTATTTATCAAAATCAAATACAAATCATTAATTCAGAAATTTCGAGGCACATATCAATCCATCTAAATACATAAAAACAATCATTCGGTGAACACACCGTGAATATAGTAATTAATAAATGAACGCATTCTGAGGAAAGATATATAACAGGCATTTCAAGATATTGATAACTATGATATGGAAATATTAACTGTGAAAATGAAAAGATAATTAATTAATTAACTCGGTCGAGGAGGAACATAAGCGGTGCTCGCTCGGTGCTGGACGCTGCAGCCGTCTTCCCTCTAGTTACGTTAGACACGAAAATCATCAGAATTATTACATTTTAATCTAACTTAGTTATTTTGTCAGCTGTGGACAAACAAATTATTTTAGTGATCACATAGATAAAGGGGCAAGTATAGAGCGTACAGTAGGCACATCAACACAGGAGGTTTCCTTTAATCTTAATGTTATTACCACGCCCACACGCTGGCAGACTACGCCCGTATGCCCATAGTCAGGCATATACGCCCATAATTGCATCCAACGTACTCTTGAGCTCGCCAGGCTGTTCATGTGTGTGTGTGTGTGTGTGTGTGTGTGTGTGTGTGTGTGTGTGTGTGTGTGTGTGTGTGTATGTGTGTGTGTGTCCTGCGTATATTGGTTTGTGTATGCTTGTATGTAACAAGATGTTCCTACTGCTGCAGCACTGGGTGAGGTGAGATGATGAGGAGGTGTGGCAGAATTCCCCTGGCACTAGTGCAGCAGCAGGTGTGGCAGGAGTCCCGTATGAGATTGATAATATTTGTGCCTGTACGTGAGTAACTTTATAGTGGCACTAATGTAAAAGAGAGGAGTCGTCGCTTGGTCCTTGTGGTGTACATACAAGAGAGGTGGAGTGTCAAGATGCCGAGGGAAGGAGAAGTTACTAGAGCACCATAGATTTGCTGATGTGCCGCGGATGGGAAACGGCGCATGAAGGATTGAGTAAACAAATGAGAAAAGTATTAGTAGCAAATGCTTAGATAACATCAACAACTGGGAAAGATTTGTACGTTGCGCCCGAACGGAAGCGAAAATAGCAGAAAATGGGGAAAGGTAGCAGGCAACGACTGGAGGGTAACACGGTGCGGTGTCCGATGAGATGGAGTGGTCGTGTGGGAACTGATCATCTTTTGTCTTTGACAGACGAAAAAACTCAGAAATTTTGAAGTGTTTTTAATTCCATCCCAATCCACAATCATGCCAAGGATCGAGTTGATTCTGTCAGGAATGTGTTCTGCCTATATATCGTCCTGGAACCTCATCATCCCCTGGATCGCCCCTGCTTCTCTTTCCCTACCATCCTCCATAACTCCGGGCCTCCCTTCCCACCCCTTCCTGCCATAACCCCAAGCCCCCTTTCATCCATTACCCCCCAGCACCTCACCCCTCACTCCATCTCTCTCCCTCCTCTTCCCTCGGTGATTACGTGAGGGGAAACTCCCTGACTTTTGGCAGGAAATCCTCTTAGGCGCCGACAAGCCCTAACCTACAATGCTCAGATAAACATATTTATAGTCTAACGTAATGGTGAAGCTTATTTTAAAGGGCTTTGGGACGGGGATGGGGGAGGCTCGGATGAGGCGGGACAGAGGGGAGGACAAGGGGGAATATTACAGAGATGAGGAGAGAGGCTGGCAAGTGAGCGATCCCAGGGATTTACCCTCCACACTAGACGAAATCCCGGCTGGGAAGAAGTCATCGCCAGCGTAGGTCGTCACGGCTTCATCGTTGTAATGATCATCAGGTCTGAGTTCAGCACAACATCTGTGATGATCCGAGTTGTGCTAAACATTTACGATGAAAGTTATTATGAGCTATATTTTCTTCATGAATACAAACGTAGTTACTGCTTGTAGTTACTGCTTGTAGTTACTGCTTGAAGTTATCGAACATATAGCTTATATATTTAGTCAAATCTAGCTTTTATTATCATGATAAATCTACCTCGGTCATGTCGATTGTTAATGATATATATATATATATATATATATATATATATATATATATATATATATATATATATATATATATATATATATATATATATATATATATATATATATATATACCTCCCCACCACCATCACGTGCCCCTCAAAGCTTGCTAATTCAGTAATCTCCACCATATTCTCGCCACCAGCAGCCTGAGGGAGGGAGGGGTTGTGGTGGTGATGATCCCGGGTCTTCCCACGTGTCTTGTCGTCACCCCACCCCACCATGTCACCAACGACCATTTAGACTATCCCCGGTAAGCCTCGTCCATTAATTCATCGTTGAGGTTCCCGGGTGATCAGTGTGCACGCTGAGAGATGTGGTCTCCCTCCCTGGATGGGATCTGTTGACTGGAGTAGCAAGTGTAGATTGTAAATAATTCCTGAACTAGTGTAAACAGTGTTAGGACAGAGGCCTGCATCATACTGAAGTTTATGAATACATTTCAGAGAGAGAGAGAGAGAGAGAGAGAGAGAGAGAGAGAGAGAGAGAGAGAGAGAGGTTTGCATAACATGTTTAAAGTAATTCTCAATATATGTATTACCAGCGGGACATAATATCTGGGAAGGCATGAAGACCTTAAATGTATTGAAATATTATCAAAAACTTAACTCCATTTGAAAAAGATTGCCTTCTGTCTGAGCAGTACTTAGGTTTATATCTAGTGCTGCTGGCTGCCGTGTAGTAGGTGACCAGAGCAATGCTACACAACAGGACGCTGGCTGAGTGACGACAGAGGAGCCACCAGGAGGCTTCGAGGGATTTGATTTGTGCCGGTAACTCCGGCAAATGTATTGTGCACCCATCCTCATCCTGTGAGCGGTAGCGCAAAAGGATTACAGGGGTCACAAAGGGTCTTGGTCAGACCCCAGCGGGTGATATTACGTAGAAGGTTACCATGCACAACAGGCATATCATGACATGAGAACAAACTGCAGGCCGCGACAACTATCGCCGAGCGGGAAATTTGAATGAGGCTCACTAACTAACCATGGTATGTCGCCAGCTTACAGGAAATTGAAATAAATCAAGACCGCTAACTTACCAGCTGCGACCAACGGAGGACATTGTACTACTGGATTCTCTCTTCTGCCCCCCAGTAACTGGTAAATGTTTTCTTAACTTCCAGTGTTTTCAGTGATTGCTGAGACGTCACTACTTCATGTAGTCAGTGACTGGTTTCATCTGACGGCAATACTCCCGTATTCATATACCGATGTTTTTACGTCTTGTGTGTGTCAGCCGATGACAATTGATGTCTCTATTCCCAGTATTCGACAACAAGTTACTGTTCCTACATTCACACCGGATATCTAGCAACCGGTTTCTGCTGGTGTCTCCCTTCCTGATTCTGTGTAACCGGTTCTGGCGATAAGGTCTTGCGGGAGGTCACGTGACGGCGAGGGGAGGGCAGGTCACGTGACGGTAAGGGGAGGGCAGGTCACGACACGTGCCGAGGGTTATCGTCCCTTAGGGGAAACAAGGTCGTATGTGTCTAAAACTTTGGTCATTTTCCAAACGTTTCAAAACATTTTTCACGACTGTTCAACTATCACCTCTAAACCATTTTTTTTTCAGGAAGTTTTAATACAAAAAAACATTTATGAATCATCATAAGATCACACAGTAATCATTATGGTTGACATCAAACCTGACTGTTGTGTGTGGCACAGGAGAAGCGTCGTGGCCTTACGTTCCCGCTTACAAGGTAGTTAACCGGTTAAACACAATGGTATGTTCCTTCATCACGACGCGACGACCTTTGAGAATGGCACGACACCTTGCCCTGGACCTGAACATTAAGAGTCAGGTCAAAGACCAGGTCATCATACCCGAAGGTTGATACCATCACGCTCAAGAGGTTAATACTGGCGCAAACAAAGCGGAAGTGTCCGGTCAATGACAATATAATCCCCCAGCACAATCAGGCGGCATTATTGCGGGTTGCGCCGTTGCTGCCGCCCACAGTCATCTTACGCCATTACACAGGCGACACTGATGACCATAACAGTGGATTACCGCGACGCGCCATCACTCCAGGCCTGCCAACACTCCCGCACACCACCACTCTGCCTTACCCTGTGAGTTTGCTTCAGTTATTCAACTAAATCTGAACTCTGTGTTTAAGTGAAAGTCTTTATGATTAGCTGATATTTTCACTGATTGCTGTACATCATTTCCGTTACACTACTGACGGTAAATGTTTGCAAGAGAGGTTACGACGGAGTGTGGCGACGCTGTCGGATCTGAACCCGTGAGCGGCGCCACACGCGGGATCTGAACGGGTTTATTGTCAGGATTAATTGCCGGAATTGAGAAGGATTGACTTGTTTAAGTTTTGAAGTTTTACGCTATTGATTCTGGTTTATGGCAGTTTATACGCGAACTGGTTATGGGAAAGTAGGTTGAGGGGTGAGCGAGCGCTCACACTGTGGAGGCAAGATTAAATTTTGAGATGCTTTTGTTATTTTTCTGAATACCTTAGTGTGTCGTTATCCTACTCTGTCCACAAATAACAGACAATCGGATCTATCTATCTATCTATCTATCTATCATCTATCTATCTATATCTATATATATATATATATATATATATATATATATATATATATATATATATATATATATATATAGGTCTAAGGGGTCATCCCCCCCAAAGCTGAGTGGGCCTCAAGTCTTGAGACATAGCCTGGAGGGGTCAGTGTTTTAGAAGCCGTATGCACAAGACGCAAATCATTTGAACTTTTCCTTCCATACCGCGTTTGAGAGATAACATTGAGGCCGCTATCAGCACGCGTATCGTTTCCGGACAAGCGCGTCCCTCGAGACAAAAAGCCTGGCCGGGCCCGCTCTGGCCGGGTCAGGGAGGAGCGACTCACACAGCCGCTGTCGACTTCGCCAGGGAAGACTTTGCATAATTTTCTAAAGCGTGCGTCTGTGGCTGGTTGATGGATCACATATTGTGAAGCATTTACCGTCGGGTCTACAAGAGCCGGGGGTGTCTGGGGACCCCAGCTCACTCACACGCTAGACTCTGGGGGTGTTGGATGAGCCCCAACACACTCTCCCACCAACACTAACCTTCAGGGGTGTTGGGGACCTCAGTCCACACTCTTACACCAACACCGACGCCTCAAAGGAGAAAGACTCATATCCACTCTCCATGCTTTGCTTAACCTTTAATGCGAGTGTTATATTTGTGTTCTTTTCGATATTCTCTAACAATTTTAATAAGAAAATAGGTACAATTCTCATCAACAATACAGGACATTTTTTTTAGAAAGTGGTCACACGATTAGCAAGACAAACACCAGCATTATGGACGACGAGGAAGGCAAATAGACTAAGAGTAAGTCATGATGTCTTCCAGCTGCCGCAGTGGTGGCCATTTAGCATAACATCACGGGACAGACAGCCTACACAGACCATACAGTATATGTTGACCAGGAGACTCAGACTTCACAGACTATACAATGACTATTGAAGGGTACAGAAAGCCCTCACGGACCATACAATATATAGTGTCGGGGAAAGACAGCCTTCAATGAGTATACAGCATATGGTGACGAGGCCAGACAGCCTTCACAGGTGTATGATACAGTATATAGCTATGGAGAGAGATAGTTAGTACTGAGACCACTGTATCTACCAGGGTCACATAGACCTCTGTACCTGTATGGGCCACAAAGACCACTGCATCTACCAAGGTCACATAGACCATTGCGCCTACCAGGGTCATACAGATCTCTCTACTTGCTAGAGTACACAGATTCAACTGCTTTTGAATGGCTGTCTTTTTCCAATTACATATGTATGATTTGTTACAGCGGAGCTGGAGTTACCCCTTCTCGAGGAAATGAAGAAAAGAGTAACATGCTGAGCCAGCAAGCTGCACGTAGATAGTTCTCTTACTGATGAGGGGTGACTTTCGTAGTCCCGAGGCAGACGATTTGAGTCACAAAATGACCCATACCCCTCTCACGAACTGTGATCAGAAAATTTTTGTAATAAGCAAGATAGCCATACTCTTATCAACCTCATCAATGTAACACTATCATAGTCCTGATCAATGGATCACTGACTGTTACTATCGTAATCATTGTTTAAATGACCGTTACTGCCCTGATCAGTGTAACGCTGACGGTTACTATCTTGACTGATATACAGCTGAATGATATATTGAACCTTTCGGAGACGAGGCAGACAGGATAAAGTATGTGAACAGGAGAAACTTCATGATCACATATTTGTATGGTGATAAATGAGGAGAGAGAGAGAGAGAGAGAGAGAGAGAGAGAGAGAGAGAGAGAGAGAGAGAGAGAGAGAGAGAGAGAGAGAGAGAGAGAGAGAGAGAGAGAGAGAGAAACGACACACAAAGAGGTGGAAAGCAAATTCCCTTAATTTGTTTGAAACTCTTGCATCGTGTTCTTTCTCTCCAGACCACCATGTATCTTGTTACAAAGCGTTAACAATAAACCCCCAGAACATCTCCCTCCACTGAGGATGGAGTAAGTTAAGGCAAAAGGTCATGAGAGATAACAACGGAGAAAAGTCACTAGGACGTGAAGAAAGAAACAACGAAGATAGGAAGCAAGAAACGTAAATAGCAAGGTTTCCACGGCATAAAAGATCAAATTACAACATCCTTGGCAAAGACTCATATGATAGAAGGGATTTGATCGCTTAAGTTATATGTTATTTCTCTCATATCATCGCAGATAATCACATGAAAAGTATTCGAGCGTATAAACACCATCGGCTCTCTCGTTCCTCCAACCCCTGTCTCTCCAGGCATTTTTTTTCTCAACATCTTACTCAAACACACCTCAGCAGCCTCAAGGTCCTTATACATCCTGGTTCTCTCCTCAGAACCTTTTCATTTGGTCTTGTTTATGGTGTAGAAAGCGATCTGAATTATACTCGAAGAATTGAACATGAAAAAAAAAAAATATCTATGATCTACCTCGCCCGTCTCCTATCCTGGGATCTTTTGCTAGTATCTCAATCAAACACACATCATGATCCCCAACATCAACCTCCCGCTCCCCCTCCACCACCACCCCCCAGGACGCAGCGTCGAGCGTGGGAACAAGGCATGGCGGACCCCGTGTGCTGCGGTCTGGGAGTGAACGGGCTTTAACGATGTATTTTAAAGTTTAAGCGTATTCGGAAATCCTTTTGCGGTGTGACTTATTGTAGTATATTGAGGCCTGGGGTCAGGGGTGGCGTGACTGGGTCTTGTATGTGGTGGTGATGTGTCTCAGTGTGAGGGTGTCTGACTCCCTGTGTGGGATGGGTCGAACCCAAAGTAGGCTCCTTATTGTATGGTGCAGATGTAGAGGAAGAGTCCTGCGTGGCACAGGTGTAAGGACACAACTCCAGGTGTTGTGTGTGATGCAGGTGTAGGGGAATAGCATTAGGTGTTGTGTGGTAATAAGAGAGAAGTTGTATGATAAAGATCGTTCCCTGCAACATTAATGCATCGTAACATTTATGAAATGTTCGTCTTCACTTACTCATCTTTAAGAACATCAGATTTAATGTAATGCACGGCACAAGCATGCTTTATGGTTCAAATCTTTATAGTAAGGTTGCAGAATACCAAATGAAATGCTTTCACGAATTTCCACATACACACACACGCACATATATATATATATATATATATATATATATATATATATATATATATATATATATATATATATATATATATATATATATATATATATATATATATATATATATATATATAATATATATATATATATATATATATATATATATATATATATATATATATATATATATATATATATATATATATATATATATATATATATATTATCCCTGGGGATAGGGGATTAAGAATACTTCCCACGTATTCCCTGCGTGTCGTAGAAGGCGACTAAAAGGGGAGGGAGCGGGGGGCTGGAAATCCTCCCCTCTCTTTTTTTTTTTTTTAATTTTCCAAAAGAAGGAACAGAGGGGGCCAGGTGAGGATATTCCAAAAAAGGCCCAGTCCTCTGTTCTTAACGCTATCTCGCTAACGCGGGAAATGGCGACAAAGTATAAAAAAAAAAAAAAAAAAAAAAAAAAAAAATATATATATATATATATATATATATATATATATATATATATATATATATATATATATATATATATATATATATATATATATATATATATATATATATATATATATATATATATATATGTGTGTGTGTGTGTGTGTGTGTGTGTGTGTGTGTGTGTGTGTGTGTGTGTGAGTGTGTGTGTGTGTGTGTGAGTGTGTGTGTGTGTGTTTGTGTGGTGTTGACGTTTTCGTATGTTTATCTTGTAAGTAACTAGTCACTGATTTATTATTTCTTTTTTTCATATTTTTCGTCCTCTGCAGGACCTGGCCTCCCAGCTCCTAATCCTGGGTCTCCTCACCACTTTAACCTCGACAAATATTTTCTTTTTTTGTTCAGTTTTCCTGCAGAGCATGTCCGGCTGCTCTCCCAGCCTCCTCCTCCTCCTCCTACCTTTTGCCTATATTCTTCTCTCCTTCTTCCTTCCCCTCCCTATCCCCAGCCCATAACTAGCCCTCTCTCCCCCTTACCGCTGATGAGGGTCGCGGGTGACGGCCGTCATATTGTCTTCATATTACTTCCACGTCACTTCTGGCCCATTTACTCCTTACACAGCGTGACGCGTCCAGACTAGTGAAGTGATGGTGGTGGGGTGTGGTGGTGGAGGGGGTATGGTGGAGAGGGTGTGGTGGTGAGGTGTGGTAGGGGGTAAGGGGACGCTAGTTCTGTTGGAGGAGATGGGCATGATGGTGGTGGGAGTGAGTAGTGCAGAAGGCCCGGGTATGAGGTATGATGTGATTGGCGGAATTGTTGGTGGTGATAGTGATGATAGTGGTTCTGTTAGTTGAGACTGTAGTGATGATGCTGACACACACACACACACACACACACACACACACGCCTGCTCCAGGAGGGAAAGTATCAAACATCACAAAGAAAACTGCTGAGACAAAGTAAATATGAAAAGATGTCACGACATACAACCATGGCAGCGGAAGCACTAGTAAGTGAGGTATGTACGTCACAGAAACTCCCTCCAACTAACCTTCACAGTCGGTCAACCTTTAGGGTGTTTTACCACCCCTGATGGCCATGGGAGGTGCAAGGAAGAATAGAAGGCGTGGGTGTAATAGGGGGCGTGGGCGTGGCACCATGACCACCCGCGCCTGGTAATGCGACACGCCTACTGCGCACCAGGAAGGAACGTAAGAGACCGGACGCAAGGGTTGAGTTAATGACACTGGAATGTTGCGTCGGAAGACTGTAACGCCTTACATGTTTATATCTTCTTGCCATTATCTTTATACTCGTCTTGTACAAAGCTCTTGAAATCCATCTGTCCTGATCTCATTCAAGATTAAATTATCTCTTACTGGACGTCACCAAGACACAAGTGGTAAAAGAACTTTATACAGGAGCGGCGCCACAACGTGCAGATAAACGAACATCGCTAAAAGAGCTTCGAACCCCATCGGAAATTCGTGCCGCTTATCGCCTCGTCGACGGAACCCGGGATCATTGGTCAGCCGTGGAGAGTCAGCGGGGAAGCCTACTCCTGTGTTATAGCCTGGCTCAGGGGTGGGGTTCGCCGGAGATACAAGTAGATGGAGGAATATGCAACCTGATGTCGGTGCCTTGCACGCCGTGCACGACGTCAGCCGTGAGACGCTGCTTCCATGACCCCGCTGGTGGGGGTTATGTTGACTATGGTGGGGTAGGTAAGGTCTATATAAGGTCACACATCCCAGTGAACGCACATTTCAGTCACCACAGAACTGAGACACCACACATTCCAGCCTGCCACATAACCTCGTCATAATGGTCACTACACTCTTCACATAGTATACGTAACGTTCACCATGTATCCCATTGACAAGATATGCTGTTCATCACACATTCCAGCCATCATGTATCTCAGAATCAAGTTATTCTGGAAGTTGCACATTCCTGTCTCCATACATCCCTGGTCACGTCCCAGTCACCACACAACCCTCTCACCACACGCACCGGTCACCACATCCAGACCACGTAAGACGGTTCAGAAAACGCCTTGCAAAATGGCCATCGGCCTGTCTTACTCCACCATCAAGAGCCGATCAAGTCGCCGATCCTCCAGAATGTTTCCAAACATCACTTGGACCTCATCTGACAGCTCGAGAAGGAGCTGCTTTCCTCTTCCCCGCCACTGTCACCTTTTACCACCAGAGATCCCTTGTCCCTGAACTGCAGATTGCATTACAACTGCAGCGAATCCATACGAGATCGAGAAGACCACTACAGGAACAACCTCATCCCACCCACTGGGGACATCATTAGTGATTAACAGTTAACCTCCACTTTGAGTTAACTTCCTTCTCTACAAACCCTCTGATGATTATTGTTATATGCATTTCTCATGATATTTCAGCTGTCTCACCCCTGCCTCACCCCTGCCTCACCCTGCCTCAACCCATCCTCATTCCTGCCTCATCCCTGGTCATCCCATCCTCCAGTTCGCTCCCCGGGTCAACTACTTCCCCACCTTACCTCTAATCCTCCTCAACCTCCCCACCTCACCACTGGTCTTCTCTAGCCTCCCCACGTCACCCTGTTCATGCCCTGCCATGTGTCATGAGGTCAGGGGTGTGTCAGGGTCGGGAAGGTCACGTGACACAGAAGCTGACACTTGGCTCTGAGTTACGAGGGCTCTGGAATAGGATTTTTAATGACTCAGGATGAAAAAAAGATGTGAAATATGGCTTCATTTCTCACTGAAGTTGAATTACAAGTCTTGAAATAAGATTTTTTCTTATAGTTCCTTTAATGGGAGCTTTGATATATGGGGAGATGTTAATCTAAGGATTCTAACTGGTATAATGCACTACACTGTGAAGCCCAAACTACCTAACAGCGATGATATTTAGAACAAAGAAATTCCACACAGAAAAGGATTGATAATGAAATGAAAAAAAAGAAAAATGAATTAGAAAGTAGATTTGAATTTGTGCATTTGCGCATCTCTCTGTCTCTCTCTGTCTCTCTCTCTCTCTCTCTCTCTCTCTCTCTCTCTCTCTCCAAATGTATATATATATATATATATATATATATATATATATTGTAAAAATAATGATAAAGATAAGACTCCAAGACACACGTCTGTATCTTATGGAAGGAGTTTAACCTTCGAGGTAGAGAAGAGGACGAGGTTGAGCACTGCAGCAGAGGAAGACCTTCCTTATGACGACTCGCAATTCCTTGCTGCACGTCCTTGCGTGCACGTCCTTGCGTGCACGTCCTTGCGTGCAGGTACTTGCGTGCACTTCCTCTTTTCTCTCTGTCCCCTGCGGTTAGCTCTACCTAGAGGTAAAATCTCGTAGTGGCTACTTGCAGATACCATTTCTTTCTCTACCTCAGTCTTGTCTCACCTCATCCTTCCTGCTTCCATTAAACCTTCTCATGACTGGAGAGGGTCGTTACCAGTGGCGTAGGGAGGTAGGGAGGGCAGGAGACTCATGCCCAGGAAGTGATGCTAAGTGGCCGGACGGTAAAGCTCCCTGATAACATGGCCACCGGCAGGGAGAGCAGGAGCAAGGAGAGTGGGAGGTGAAGGGAGAAGGGAAGATGAGGGTTGAGGGAGAGTTGGAGATAAGGGCACTGGGAGAGTGGAAGTTGAGAGTGAATGAGAGTGGGAGGTTAATGTGGTGGGAGTGTATGAGGTTGCGATGGAGTGAGGGGGACAAACAGTGGGAAGGGTGTCTTGGGGGATAAGGGAGCGGAAGCATCTGGCTCAAGAAGAGAGAGAGAGAGAGAGAGAGAGAGAGAGAGAGAGAGAGAGAGAGAGAGAGAGAGAGAGAGAGAGAGAGAGAGAGAGAGAGAGAGAGAGAGAGAGAGAGAGAGAGAGAGAGAGAGAGAGAGAGAGAGAGAGAGAGAGAGAGAGAGAGAGAGAGAGAGAGAGAGAGAGAGAGAGAGAGAGAGAAGGGGGGGGAAGTATTACACTCGAGTTGCCCATCTCTTAACCCTGTAAATATGTGCAGTGTCTTTACACACACACACACACACACACAGACACACGATCAGATCTGCCTTGATAAAAACACAGGAAGTGGGAAAGCAAACATAACAAAAATTCCGGACTGTTGCAATAAACATCAATTTGACACTAAAGTAAGAGCTTCGTGAGTCATTACATTAATGCATTTTCTTTGCCAGAGAAACTGCAGTGAGGGTCTGTGAAGCATCTATGGAAGTTTTTGAAAACCACCAGGACCACATACCACAACATTTATCTCTGTATGGATTACAACTTCCTTGTGTGGCTTACAACATCACTGTGTGGATTGCAACTTCCTTGTGTGGGCACAACATCGCTGTGTGGGTTACAGCATTGAAATATAAACTCTCCCTGCCAAGAAAAAATATACTAATTGCTATTTATACATGCTAATTTAAAACACTTCTGACCTCCCATGAGCATGTTTGTACGGTTTAGTATCAGATGAAACATGCAAATGTGACGTAATGTTGAGCCCCAGCAACAGTCAGAGACTGGTCGTCAAGATGCAGTCTGACAACTTGAGGAAAAATGCAATATTTTACAACTTTTTTTCTGCTGGTTCTGTTCTGACCTAAAGGACGAGACAGAGAAGACAATATAATCAAAATATTTCATTTTTCTGAAAGCATCAGCAGTCGCAAGAGACAGACATGTGTTGTCATGGCTCGGATAGCAAGAAGATTCAGGCTGTCTTAAGCAGTACAAGCCAAACCTTCCATCATGAGAAGAATGTATCTGCCTGTATCAGGATCGGTAACTCACACCTCCTGACATTTCCTTTATGATTGGTAAAATCTTCGACTCACACATTTCCCTCAAAACCCACAAACAGACAGACGTTGCTGTCCTCGTAAGGGAGTTTGATTGTATCATACATGGTATATAGTGAGGGAAGTTCCTATCTGGCTTCTCTGATCCGTGGTCTAACCTCAGAATGTTAGCTACTGGGAGACACACACTACGTAACACAGCAACATACGCTCCATGATCAATAGCTATGGCTTACGAAAGCTTTGTTCCTCTAAATCTAATGACTTTTAGGAGAAAAATGTTTTGAAACAGTTCTAAACAGAATACTGACAGGTTAATGCTACATGAGTGTGATGACTAGCAACCTGACCAAAAAAACTTGCTCTCTATATGTACCTGTTCATCTATATACAAATATGGCTCCTCGCTCTATAAATGGATAAAGATCTACGATTATTCATTTGCATGATCGCAGCGCTGAAGGAGTGAGTCACATCTGAAAATGATTCCGAAGTGAAATATTAATAGAAGTGACTGTTTACCTCCGGTGCAAGGCTATCTGTCGTCAACTTTGTCGTCAGCTTCGCGACACCATTATCGGTCACAACATTCAAATGCTACTTGAAAAGTGATCGTTGCAATATATCTACAATGTTCCAACTTACACACAATTCCATAATCGTGTGTTCATCTACATCGAAACTACGCACGATAGATAAACGTAGAATAAAAGAAAAGTCCTTCAGAAAGTCTGGACATCCTAATAATTTTTCCCCAAGAAACAAAGATTTCCGGAATGGCCCTACAGTAGTTTGAGAGTTGGAGGAACTCATGAATTCACTCCCTGATAATATGCAAATTTCATTTTAAAAACCAGATATAAGCATCATTTGCAACCTCGAGACGAGTCCATAATTCCGGGCCTTCAGGAGGGGCGAGCATTAGTCTTCGCCCAGATTCAATAAAGCTCAGTAATCTGGCCTCAATCACGAGCCAATGACCAGCCACTAAAGCAGCCTTACTATTAGACTCGTCTTGAACTTGGGACAAAAACAGCTGTACAGGTGGAGTCTCCCGTCTGGCACCTCGTAGCGGCCAGGCAAATAGTCCTGGAAGATTCACGTACATCTGATGGTTATCGAGCTATCTTGTTGAGTGTTTTCCTCCTCCGCAGTGCTTGGCTATCGTGGCTACACCAAGCTATTACAGGAATCTTGAGTAACGAATCTAGACGTGATCTCGAATTTCGATACCAACTGAGTCATTGTTGGTGGGCAGTCGAGGGGTGGGAGAGGTGGCAGGGCTGCTAGCAGACTGTGGTTGTATCGCGACTCCCACTTTATACTAATGTTCTGCAAGCATCCATTATTACCCCATAATGTGGGTACATATTCTTAATCCCAAACCAGAAGTAAGAGAGGAATCGTCACTGTAAATAATGATAAACTATGTTAGAGTTTACCATCATCTACAGACAAGACTGAGAAGGAAGACGACCTTCGTAATAAACTGCATTTTTGTAAATAACATGAAAATCTTTCGGCTGAAATAATAATCAGCAATAAGCAAAGTTTTATGTGAGACAGATCTATAATCCATCACACAGTTCAATATGATTCATACGGTGACCTAAAGCTTTGATGAAGTTGTTCTCTTACAACAATGAACTAACATCACCTGAGTCTGGGTGAATGTTCTCGTGTATTTGATGATCAACACTGTGTTTGCTGAATTCCATTCTAAATCATATATCCTCAGACCATAGAAGAAAAATACCACGCGAAGAAAATTACCAGTAACTGGAGACTATTCTCATTCCCAAGTTAAAGAATGTAAAGGAAGGTTGAAGTGGGACACGTGTCTCTTGTTTTAAAGATCTATGATATTTGGTTTTTTGAACTATATGAAAAAAAATTACTTGATATGATGAAAGTTAAACGATTCGTTGGAATTCTAATTTGATAGCAAAATTTTTTTTCTTCTTTCAAAGTGGTCGGCTATGGTATTCTCTGATCAAATCTACAAAAATTTAAGAATTTCCGGAAGAGAAAACTAATAGTACCACCTCTAGAACTCAAGTCCTCGATTTACAAACGCTGCAAAGCCAACTCAGCCACGATGTTACCTTTCTCCAAGACCCTTACACAAATGATTCTTTGTTTACAACACAGGCGAGGACCTTCTATGTATACGTTAAACACACAGAGTTGATTGATTAACCAAGCCACAGACGCAATAAATGTTCCAGTACCACAGGAGGAGTACCTGACGAAGACACTAACACTGCCACAGTCAGGGAAGCAAGAAACCTTCCTCGCCACAGTAGGATTACCTGAAATGGGTACTGAGAGCTCATCACTTCAGCCAGAGATTCAGGAAACCCTTAACTGCCATCAGGAGTCAGGTGATGGTGGGTCAGGCTCCAGAGCCGGCCAGCCGCACATTCCCAACACCCAACACCTCATCAAATGCTCCTCAAACAACGCGGCCGGCCATCTAGCGCCTCAAAAACATTAGCGAGAACAAACTTTAGCGTTGCATCAGCCGGGCTATAAATAAAGGTGATAACGTCTCCACCCGGGGCTGTTGTCACTAAATGTCGCCCAGGACTAGCTACCTTCTTAATTACCACGATAATATCTGCATTGCAAATTTATATATCCTCTTTGTGCTTTACACAGATGCTAATGGTCGACCGGGAGGAGCGCCCAGTTACCCAGCTCTTAAATCTTGGTATAAAGTAGGTGGTTTGTCCACATCAGCAACTCCGGTAGGCTGTAATACCAGGCTGTTGGAGGAGGCAGATCTCTCACTGGTTCGACTGTTTAATGGTATCGATGGTCTAATCATTACCTATTCCCTTGATCTCAGGTTGTCTGGAAGGCCTCAGGCCTGGCTCCTGAAGACGTCAGCAAGACCGTTGCTTGGCTTATGAAGACGCCAGCAACGTGAACGCAAGATTAGCTTCTAAAGACGTCAGCTCATAGAAACGCTAAGAGGGAGGATCCACCAGTGGCTTTTGAAAACGTTAGCTGGGTATCGGAGTCTGTCTCCTGAGGATCTAGCAAGAAGACCCGCATCTGGATCCTGAAGATGCCACCAGAACCTGCGCTTGACCTCAGATACCAGTGGCAGCCAAGACCCACGCCTGGCTTTTGAAGACGCCGGCAGCAGCCAGACCCTATTGAAAGAAAAAGACGGACAAAATAAGGGGGAACTGCGTTCATCATGAGTAAATCCACTTCTTCTTTAGTAGGCATTAAAGAGTCCATTAAGGCACCAATCTCGCATGCCGCCGCTGCCGCTGCCGCGTGGTGTTGCCACATAACAAAGTAGAGAGTGATCCGCACCTTGTACCAGCAGATGCACTGCTCTTCCACTGTAAGGAATGAAGTCGTTCGCGATCCGTTGATAAGGAGCGGGCAAATGTGTGTTTAGGAATTCCATTTGTTGATACACTTCGCTACAGCGTCGTAAAGTTCTATCGATATCTCCATTATGCTGCATATGTCCAGTTGATAGATAAAACTATGGCAATACATATAGGAGAGACGAGAGAGGCGTAAACTGCTTTCGGGTGAGTGGAAATGATCCCTTTCTACTTCTTGCATTAGAGCTCTGAGAACTATACCATTTAGCTACTGTGTGAAGATGTCGTCAGCATGCACTCAGCGTCAGCGAATCTCTATGAAGTATATCTTCATGGCTGACGCAGCCCGACCAGTAGCCCGGTAGCATCGTAGCTACCTGTAAGATGGCGATCTTGTGCGTCCTCCAGGCGTTGCCTTGCGGCACACCGCTTGCACCTCTCTGATGGCCTGTGGTAGGGATGATATAACGCCTCACCACAACTTACTCGTCACTCACCAGAGCTTGCATCATCACTCACAATAGCTTCCCTCA
Organism: Panulirus ornatus; assembly: GCF_036320965.1. Lineage (NCBI taxonomy): Eukaryota > Metazoa > Arthropoda > Malacostraca > Decapoda > Palinuridae > Panulirus > Panulirus ornatus. The sequence goes on along the minus strand of NC_092236.1, from coordinate 1,935,050 downwards.
TCACAGCGATCTTTCCTTATCACTCCCTCTCCACTCACCACAACTTTTCTCGTCACTTTACCAACAGGGAACAACATCGTGAAGTTATGAGACATTATGGACTTCTGCTCTGAACCAACCTTCACCTGGGCCCTGCTACCCCAGTCCTGGCTACCCCTAGGCCCCTTCGCCCAATCCCCTTTACCTTTCATTTCCTGCTACCCTTGGTGTCCTTGCCTCATTCCCCACTTACCTGACCGTACTCTTCACCAACGGCCGCGCTGTAGTAATAACATGTCCGACGACTGGCGGTGGCCCGTGTATACATCTGTCGGCAGGTCGTGTGTTGTGGACAGGTTCCCAGAACACAAGTGAAAATGGAAAATCTTCCATAGATCGTACAACTGAAGTTTGGTGGCTCAGGTCCTGTAAGTGAGACTGAAGGAATGCAGCCCAATGGCATGATGTTATGAGTGACAATAGCGAGTGAGACTGGATAAGCCTCAATGATGTTCACTTATGAGGAAGATGAAGGAACTTGGGTTTACCAGGTATGGGGTAATGTGGAGCTGATGCACGTGTGTATAACGTTCGCTGAAGCATGCACAGACCTGCCAGAGGTGTATCGCCTCATACACCCGTTCACAGATGTACATCAGCCTGAAAAACAAGCATAAGGTTACAGGCATGTACAAAAACAACGGAGGAAGTGCCTTCGATGAACGGAAGAGTGCAGATCAGTAAATGGGTAAATGGACCTACAACAATTCACATCAAATGTTGTAATCCAGCCTTAGATAACACGGTTACTTTCTGTGAAGTCTGTTAAAGCAGCAGTTCCTCATAGTGTAAGTCACCTGCTTATTGACGGATATCTGTTCTTCATGCAGTCACTGGTGGCTTGAGACTGTTGTTCTTAAGGTCAGTGTTGGCTTGTGAGTGTTGCACATACGACCGGTCACTAGTGGCTCTGACTGCTGTACACGTCATTATAGACTGTTTGTATCAGTGTTAACGTGCCCACCTCATTGAGAGAGGAGGAGAACCAGTAAGAGCTCGGATGAGCGACTGGGACCGAAGTTTGTTGATGGAATGTTCAGTGTACATAGATTTTCATTGTCTGTAATGTGGGTTTAGAGAAAAAATGAATTGCTTGATATTGTGTTGACTGCTTGGGTCTTGTTGGAATGAGCAGCTTAGCTGGGAAAATGTAGCGTCCTAGGTGGCAGGGCTGGTATGCCTGTGGTGGCAGGGCTGATGTAGTGTCCATATTTGCCTTAACTTTTCCTACTGTTCTACCTAGGTTTGAAATGATACGTATCGTACTAATGAACTGATACTTTTCCATGAATTTTCTGAATTGATGGTAATCAGATGCTTCAAATGTGAACTTAAAAGTCGTTCCCTCCAACGATGACGACAACAGGAGGTCCTTCTTTCTAACAAGTAAATATAACCACAGAACGACTGATGAGCCTCACAAGGCTCTCGCGTCCAGCCTGAGATCCCGACTTTTATTCAACGTTCATTATTTCTTCTGCAAATGAACGTCATGGCGAGGACTGCGAGGTAATGACATGTAATAAGATTTTACGAAAAAATGAACGGATAAATTGCTCGAGCTTTCAGCTCCTTGGCAGATGGAAGACAGCTTTCAGCAAAGGAAGGCATGTTCTAAACAGAAGGAATAAGATATGGAAAACAAATCTTTTCAGATGGAAAAAGATGGCCTCCCAGCAAAGGAAGACACACTGACCCAACAAGAAGAGGAAGACATAACTCATTTTCAGATGGAGGTTGACACGACACGGAATCCCGAGCTAAGGAAGGACACATTAACTTAGCAGAGGGATACAGCTTCCCAGCAGTAGGAGGTAGCGACCTCCCCAAAAAAGAGAACGTGATCTATCATGAGTGGAGGGGCACCCTCCTTAACAAGAGACGGACGGCCTCCCACCAGCTGATGGTCGTGTCCTCCTAACAAATGAAGGAAGAAGGAAGTCATGGAGTCGCAGGAGAAGGAGAAGATTGTCACTAACCAGAAATAAGACGTGGCCTCCCATCAGAAAGAAGTGACTCCTGATAGGAGGAAGATACGACCTTCTAGAAGAGGGAAGATTAGAAAGATGACACAGACTTCCAGTGGGAGGGGAACTGCCTGCTAACCCGAGTGGAACACATCATTCTGGTGGAGGGAGATGACGGTACCCAGCAGGAGGAAGATCCAGCTTCCCATCAAAGATAACACAAACAGGAGGGACTCCTATGGAGCCTCGCCATTCACTTGCGGTGTAACTTCAAAATCGTGAAGTCCGGTAACACACACAAACACACACACATTTATATATATATATATATATATATATATATATATATATATATATATATATATATATATATATATATATATATATATGAAGAGTGATTTTCATGGTTTAATGTCGATATTTTCACAAGAATAATACATGACATTAAACATGAGGTGAATGAGAATTGTAGTTATGGAGCAGCTGGTGGTATACAGGCTGCAGACGGGCCAAGTGGGAGATCCAAGGTCTCATCCTAAACTCCTTACGTTACACCTCGTTAAGCAGATGTGAAGACCCCGACTCGTAATGTTCGTCAGGGTAATGGCCTTTAAATTTAATCAACATCAACAAAGATCAGGGAGGTAATATAGTGATCAGCGGGACTGTCTCCTGTGAAGGAGCAACACGTCTAATTGATAGTAATTCGTGTTCCATCAATGTCACAGTGACAACTGTTTGACTGGGTCCTCGCACGTACATGGTAACCCTGGCAGACACATCTGTATGGTGAGCAGGGAGGAATTCCAGCCTAGACGACAAGTATGCGTTGAATAAATTGCCATATATATATATATATATATATATATATATATATATATATATATATATATATATATATATATATATATATATATATATATATATGTACATATATATATATATATATATATATATATATATATATATATATATATATATATATATATATATATATATGTATATATATATATATATATATATATATATATATATATATATATATATATATATATATGTACATATATATATATATATATATATATATATATATATATATATATATATATATATATATATATATATATATATATATATATATATATATATATATATATATATATATATATATATATATATATATATATATATATATATATATATATATAATGTGTATTCGTTTATTCATTTACCTATTTTCTTATGTATGTATGTATGTATATTTCCGTATTCTGTTTGAGTACACATATAAAGCCATGCTGTAGTTCTTGGTTGATTGTGACATTACATGATGGCACGGACCAGGTTGCCACACACTCAGATGTATCAGGCAGAGTGATGTCGGCCAGGCTTCAGGGATGAAGATACTTGCTGCAGCACACACCACCAAGATCTACACACTACTTGATCATATTTCTTGTTGCACTTATGTTCTGCATTCGTTACTTATCAGAGGAACTCATCTTAAAGATGTTTTCTGTAACTCCAAAAGCGTGTGTGTGTGTGTGTGTGTGTGTGTGTGTGTGTGTGTGTGTGTGTGTGTGTGTGTGTGTGTGTGTGTGTGTGTGTGTGTGTGTGTGTGTGTGTGTGTGGTGCTTCCTGTCAGAGATCGAGCGTGCTTGTGAAGGTTGATCATGGACGATGGAACGTAACTGTGTGTGTGCCGATCATGGCAACTCGCTTAATAGCACCTACAACTGATTTTTGACTCATGTCCACCAGCAAGCAGGAGGTGTAGTAAGTAGAACGTGATTACACTCCTCCTCTGCCATATAATATCATTAAATTTCATAATTTCTTTGCGAACTTCATTAGTGTCCCTGGATACTGCAACTTAACATGGTTTCTATCTGGTTTATAGTATTCCTTCCTATGAAAATATCGTGACGTCACATGATCAGTCTCCGGGGACACGCCCACGAGAACAAAATACAGCCCAGAAAGTGTCGTCGACTCTCCTCACGGTGAACACGAGACAGTCGGAAGGTTACTTACAACAGAAATTTGAAGGTAGAAAGTTCCCAAAGCAAGTAACGGAATAAGTTCTTTGTCTACCGACCAATTAGCCGCAATACAATGTTTTTCCAAATAAAAGCATTAAACTATTATCATACAAGAGACCTGACCAGGAGACGTGTCGTGGACGCTGATCAGTTCGATGTGAAGATTAAACATTAAAACAGAACCGTTTTTTCTGTTGGCAAATGAGATCATCCAAATTTTCAGACAAGAACGAAAAGCTAATTTTCTCCCAAGAAACAGTTAGTCCTTAACAAGCAAAAATGATTCAATTCAACCAAGCTTTCGGTGTAGCCAGATTTCATGAGAAACGAAGGGAAAAAACTGTGAAAGATCCACATTTAGGATGAGGCCTCCGTAAGAGGAAAGAATCAACACAACGTAACCCAAGGCGGCTATGTTTCATACGCACCTTTACTGTTGGATCAAGATCCCATGTGGACTCATGCCTTGCAAATGGATCAGAAAAATGTGTCCAGAATGAGCAGAAACTCTTCTGCCAACGTTTCTGATGAATCATTTCGAAAGCATGACTCAGTCAGACGCTATACGTGAGGAAATCAAAATCATATCAGAGAAAATGATCAGATGTTGATGTCGAAGGCTTAAGGTCTAAAGATACAATCTAAGTAAAGAGAAAGTAAACTGAGAGAAGGTGTCTAGCATCAAGGAAAACTGGATATCTGCTTCCAACAGAATAATCTAAACTATCACAAACCAGAGAACGTTTCTGATGATTAGGAGTAACCAGTCCCTCAATCATAGAATCCAGAATAATCTAGGCAAACTAGAGAAGGCTTAAAATAATCCTTCCCGTGAAGAGATTATCACTTCATGTGTATTGGTCGCTGCACTCTAGTCAACGAATCTAGTGAAGCCATCTTAAGCCCTCGTTCTTGGTGATCAGTCACCAAGACAGCCTGATTAAACAAGAGATAACATAGGTTATCAAGTCGGTTCACATACACTTGATTCAACACTTCGCCTTATGAACAAAATCACGCCAACTACATTAAGCTAGCGATACAAACAGAACAAAATAAAGTTCCATACAATCCAACTTTTCGCCGTAGTGAACGTGTTAACAATGAGGCTGATTATGCAAAACACGGTAAAAAATAACTAAGGTGGGCATCCAGCCGTTTCCTCTAGCTAAGGTCCGCGCGGACGCAGAACACGGCGACGATCCTCAATTTATTGCGAGCGGCGATCGTTGTTGTCGAAGTGGCGTATCAGATGGGATGGGCGGAGGAAGACGAATGGGGACGGTCCCATTGCCTCTGGTCGTGTGAGCTGTGTGATGGGGCTGATCACTGGGGTGCAGGGTGTATGGGATTATCATGGCGAAGGTTGAGCGATGTAGCGGAGGATATGGTGAGTTGGAGTGATTTTCGTGGGTGTATAGGGTTAAAGTGGTGACAGTGGGTAATGGAGGTGGTTAAGGGGTGTAGTGTAGATTATGACTAGTATTAAAAGATGTAGCGAAGGTTGTGTTGGCTGTGGTGATCATCATGGTTCTGTGGTGTAGATGATGGCAGCAGTTGACAATGAACTTGAACGCTGAAGCAAGTTTTTCAAGGTAAGGCGCTACTCCTGCATGTTATATGTTTACATGACAGGTAGAAAGTTGATGCGAATGAGTGCTGCTTCTTCGTCTGTTCTTGGTGCTGTCTTGCTAACGCAGGATACGGTAGACAAATAAATACATCTATATCTATCTATCTATCTATCTATCTATATATATATATATATATATATATATATATATATATATATATATATATATATATATATATATATATATATATATATATATATATATATATATATATATATATATATATATATATATATATATATATATATACGTGTGTATTCATTTACAAATACATATACAAATATATATGGGCATCAGTATTCATGATCGATTCATTGCTATAAAAGAAAAAAAATTGCACAGTTTAAGCCAATAAGTTTAACCTAAAGAAACATTCCAGACAAAGCCAGCAGTAACCATAAACAGCAGGTACTCCTCCGATATTAATTCAGTCTGACACAATGAAGAGTTAGATAAAAGAAGAAGAAGAAGAAGAAGAAGAAGAAGAAGAAGAAGAAGAAGAAGAAGAAGAAGAAGAAGAAGAAGAAGAAGAAATAGGTAATAATCATGATAAAGCTACAATTCCCAAAGTCTACCTTAACATCTTCAAGTATCTCAACTACACCATTCATCAGTTCAACCCTTAAATTTTTTTCTCTCCTGTTTGTGTTTGACTACATGCGCTCTGCTCATTTAGCTGATTGGACAATAAGATAACAAAACAAGAAAGAAGAAACCCGTCTAGTTCCTCTCTTCCCGACCATGCAACAAGGGATCCACCCATACCTTTTATCATTTCAACTTTCGTGTATTTTTTATTTTCATTTTTCTTTATCAGTTTGTGTTGAGTATTGGTGGTGTGGGTATCAGACGGCTGGTCCAGCAAGACTGATGACTCTCACTGTTGCCTCTCATGGTACGACGTCTACCAGGTCATAGCAGGAGGGGGTCTTGACCTTGCACCGCTGTCTTACACGTCCTCCCGGTTTATTTCCTTCGCTAAATTACGTTTTCCGTGTTCTACTCGACATAATTTTCATTTATCGCTAGCATTAGGAGATATATGAAAAATACTGATGGAGTGATTGAACTTATTCAATCTGGAAGAATGTATTTGCGTTTTACATTACGCTGGGAAAGTTGACAACACTCTACTAACTCTTTTTACCAGAGCGAGAAGCGAACCACTGATTCCTGTACGAGCCACACATTCATATGGAAATTATGGTTTCTCTCCTATTAGCACCAAATGATCAAAGTCACATGGACGACATTGCCCTTACGACCCCAGAGGAGCTTCGACCATCACACCTGAAGACTCCCCGCTCGGACGACGACACCGAACAACTCCTATATGAGCTTCGACGATCACAACACTGTGTGGAGCTAGTTGATGACCGTCGGTGCCTCCCGGCCGCATCTAGAGCTAGGGAACGCCGCACCTAATGCCGGATAAGAGACCCAATCGGAGACTTAGTATCGCTACCGCCATCACCTTCACTAAATGCTACCTATTGTGGCCGTCGGAGTACCTCAACTTATCAAATTATCAGGTCTCTGGCCATCACACCCACAGAAACTTTTTTCTTTTCCCGAGGTTGTATGTGGGGCGGGGGGGGGGGGGGGGGGGGACCTGTGGGGATGGGTATTGGTGGGGGAGAGGCGGGCAGCAAGTGCAAGTTTAAGTTGTGGGTTTGAGTCAGTCAAGAGAAAAGAGGCAGACGATTGTGGTCATCCTAAAATGATGGTAGTTGCTCGTTGTGGAAGCAATGATGAATATTGACCCTGTGGTTGTGGGGCGAGAACGTACAGTGAGACACTGGTTGTCGTCCGTTAAGTGTTGGTTAGATCGGGTTGGAAAAAGTGATGGGTCTCCTGTCATTATCATGGTTATAGAGAATACCCAGACTAACGGGCAGTGAAAATGATGGGGATAAGAAAAATATACGAGAAGATGGTATGAAATATTTTCTGATCATTTGTGTAGTCACAGTACCATATAAACGACACATTAACAGGAAGAGGGCGAGAGGGGAAGCAACTTATTGAAGGGTTTGTATAAAGGATGAAAATTATAGAAATAGACGTACGATATCTTGATGATAGTGAGTGTATCGTCTGCGTTCTGAGACCTTGGTGTCATGCGCTCCCAGGTCGCGGGGATCTGAGGCAACACACACAAACATCCTCGACTATTTTGTCACCACATCTGCCCTGGATCAAGCTGAAGCCAAGGGATATATTTGATTGTAGAGACATCTTGAGTCAGGATTATCTTGCAACATGTGACTGTGTTTATGGAGTAGATTGAGTCAGCTGGAGGTTATATATTACATACGCAAAAAAATATTACGTACACAAATTTTGTCAATCACACGTATCTTGAGGTGCGATACAGAGAGGCATGTGTGCGTCAAGCCGATAGTAAGTGTCTGATGGTCGCTGTCTCCTGCACATCTTGCGGACATTTGACGTAAATTAAATGGTGGCGACAGAGATGTAGGTACGGGAAACATCTTCCCACCGAGCATAAACTAACTTGAATAGAAATGCAAAACACATTCCGATAATCCACACCAGGAGGAAAGATTAATTTCAGTTTCTTTGCCTTTCTTTGCTTGTGATTGGGACGGCATTTCAGGACAACAGGAAGTGAAGTACTCGTTCCAAGGTCTCGTAGTAATCAAGAACAGCGAGAAGTTACATGGGACAAAGAAAACTTCGAATGAGAAATGAGTTGATAATAATATTTCTGAATATGGAAGAAAAAAATAAGGAAACAGAAACCTACATGAAAGCAAAGGTGAATATATACATCGACCTGCCCATCTGCCTACATGCCCGTCTACCTACATGCATATCTACACACACACACACACACACACACACACACACACACAAGCACACACACACTCACACACACAAAGAGGTTAACGTTGCAGACTATGAGCCAGCACAAACCCCACCTGGAGTCGGATCCACATAGTACGAATCTTAGAGATGGCAATCGGCCCACATCCAACCCAGGTATTCATCCTTACCTAAGAACTGGTCGATAAAGATTCTAGTGAAGTGGCGCTTCTCTGAATACTTGATATCATTGGTGCAAGAAATGCAACTCAGACTGTGCAGGAATATTTCCACTGAATTTCATTTTCTTATCCAGGAAGTGTTGTTAACCTGAGTGGCAGGGTTCACATTTTGTGGTACACAGGGAATCACCGTCAACTAACATGTGTCGGGAGTTAATCAAAGGAACCGAGAGTTTTGACAGCTTTCTTCACAAATTTTCTCATTCCAGAACCAGTGATCAACGCATCACAACACAACCAACATGTTCAAGCAGGGGAAATCATAGAGTTTGGAGATGACAATTTGCATGATGTCTTGGAAAGTTTCTGAATAACATTATATGTATGAAGCTGAAAATTAACTGATTAAGCATTACCCACTCCCGTGGTGCTTAGTGGCCTCTATAAGGGGGATTCAAGACCCTATGACATATATCTGTTAATGTAGTGTCTGCTCCGAGGCATCGGAAATTCAATCCAGCCTGCCTGTGTTCGCCAGTACGCCAGCTCCTTTTCCCTTGTCACAGTGGTGGGGATCCTTGCTCGTAATGTTATGATAGTAGTTAGGTCATGCTAGCCAGGATGGGATGAATGACAGGCTGCAAAAGAAGAAGTAAGGGAAATTTAAAAGGCTGTCTCTGTTTGCCGGCATATGAATATAGTTCGAGGTGAAAACACGTATGATATGAACTTTTGTCCCTGACTGGAGCCTCCAGTGACATTAAAAAAAAAAGAAATATATGTATACATATATAATGGGAAGTAGCATATCAACACAAAAGAAAATGTATTCACAGTCTCAAAGGTAAACCCTTTCTTTCACATAATGATCATATTGTGAGGTTAGCCCAGGGTACAGTAGGAACCTGGACGTCGAGGACACAACCAACACTGTTCTGATCAATCAAGCTGGGAGGAGACGAACGCTGCAGATGTACTGGCTCTGGTGAAGGTCTTCCATCAACTGGCATCTTTCTATACCGCGCAGACCTATTGTAGAGGCACTGTTTGTTCAATGGATGCTCTCTCTCTCTCTCTCTCTCTCTCTCTCTCTCTCTCTCTCTCTCTCTCTCTCTCTCTCTCTCTCTCTCTCTCTCTCTCTCTCTCTCTCTCTCCTCAGAGCTAGGAGGATCATCCATGATGCTAATGATTCATAGTGAACGATCCATTGTTTATTCACTGATTGGTATATTCTACCGAAAGATAAAGAATCCTTCCTGATCAAAGCGTTCTACAGTATACACATGATCATATTTCACAGCAAGTTTTGGCTTCAAGTATGTAATACCTTTACACAAACACCATATATTGATGGTAGAGTCAAATCTTTTGATTTACTTTCGAGCAAAAAATCAGGAAGACATAACATCAAGAATAGAAAACTCGAACTCCAGCTGGGTTGTTGGCCTACAGAAATGTTTGTGGTCAAGTATCGTTACATGTGAGTGATCTTCCTCAATAAAGTTAGGCAGGGAGGTGCCAACTTAGTCTTTGGATTTATGTAAGTTTACTGAGTGTGTCTTGTATGTAATCGAGATAAACATATGTAGAATTATTTAGTAGATATGTTCACATGTAGAGTGTAGTTATATGATGTTTGTGAGGGAAGTTCTGCAAAATGTTCATGAAAACGGATCGTGCAGAACAGTGGCGTCTCCCTGGGTAGTTGGTCGTGTATCATGATGTATAGCGGAGTGAGACCCGGTTATTATGTGGGTGGTGAGTATACCTTGTTTGTCATTTGTAATTCCTATTTAAAACACTCTGTGTATCTTGCCTTATATCTCTGAGTCTATTTCCTTCCATGGATTGGATTGTTGATGTGCCCACAGTGTGCGAGGGTCTGTATGAGCAGTAGTTTGTCCTCCGGACCTCAAAGGAAAGAATGTCCTTTGCAGCCATAACAGAGGACTAGCAACAGAAAAAAGCAGATGGGGAGTGCTAACAGAAAAACCGATGGGGACTGCAACAGAAATGCTGATAGGGACTGATAATACAGAATAGCTGGGACTGATGACAGGAAACAGGTGGGGACTGATGATACGGAACAGTTTGGGACTAATAATAGAGGAATAATTTGGAAAGATAACAAAATACATGTATGGCCGATACTTTAGGATCTTAATCAGACAGTAATATCTCTTTTACTCCAGTACCACATGGAAGGAAATTCTCTGAGAATGATAAAAGATGACACTGGAAAAGTTAGATAAACACGGTATACGCATGAGAGTGAGGAACCTGGAGAAAGATGAGCAGAACTGTCACGAGGGAAGGTTGGTGAAGCAGCAGCCCAACACTTGGTCCTATTCTTACAGTCAGTCTGATGTTTGCCATCGTCTCTGTCTTACTTGCATGTAGTTGTCTCATCTATTTTTGACCAGATGGTTGATTTTGGGGATCTCTGGGCCCAGATGATTCATTAGGAGGGTAGCTGGGTCCAGATGGTTCGCTAGTGGGATGGCTAGGACCAGGTGGTTCACCAGGGGGAAGATTAGGACCAGATGGTTCACCAGGGGGAATAGCTGGGATCAGATGGTTCATCATGAGGCGTGGCTGGGCCCAGATGCTGTTATGTTAGGTGGTGAGATGTTTGAAAAATGAGAAGAGATCATAATGATGATGACGTTGATGATGATGATGATGATGATGATGATGATGCAGGTGGTGATGATAATGAGATGAAGGAGAGGGATGCAAGTATGATGATGATAATAAAATCAGCAGTAATGATGATGATAGTGATGCTGGCACAACGAACAAGGAAAAGCATAGATTTAAATGATGTCGAGTTTGAGAGGCTTTGAACTAAAGGAATTGGGTGACAGTGATGGCGATAGTGAGGACGAAAGATGATCCTCAGAATACTAAGACCACAAGACATTGATTGTGAGAGTTCTTATTGCTGTTACTGTATTTACTACCACTGTTATTACTGTTTCTGCTTTCATTACCACAACTACTTGACGTCGCCTCTGTAGCTGCTTTACTTTTGTCCTCGTTACTCCAAAAACAACCATAGATAATACAGCAGCTGTCACCATTAACAATCCAATTACCTCTCCCGTTCCAGTTATTATCATAGGACAGGAGTACCTCCCTCCCGGAGGGTGAGCGACGCGGGTGGCACCTGGGAGACGAGGGCGAAGGGCGTCCCCAGCAGGGCGTCACATCAGAGCTCTCGAGCCACTACTACATCACTGACACCAAGATTCATCTGCGACGGTAATAAAACTCCACCTGAGAGATTTGTATTCGTAGAGATACCTACTGATTCATCTCTAGAAGTCTTCTTCACATCAAATGGGCTTAATCTTTGGCATGTAAGCTGGGTTTAAGAAAAATTATCACGAAGACAGTGAGTGCGTGATGAGGAGTGTTTAGTCTGGCGGATAGAGTGCCTTTCGTGAGGTGATGGCTTACAAACTCGTAATTTGAGATAAGAAATAGATGGACTTTCTTGTGAGCAGAAGATAGACACAGGAACAAAGTGCCAGAAGCCCAAAAGTGAAATAAAGAAATGTCGGAAAAAAAAAACCGTACTAATCTCCATTTTCTTTCATCTTCAAAGGAGCGACATCTTAGCAAACGCCAAGATTTCCCCAGAGTAGTTTTATCTAGCAAGAGTCTGTGTAAATAAGCAGGCAGGTATGGTGAGTCTGCATTATGGACCATCTTACGACGAGCTCTGCAACTGACAGCGTCGGGAGACATCAAAGACAGACTATCAGATGCTTATGGCTGATCCATCGATGCTCAGGCCCGGAGCTGTATTGCCAGCAAGCTATGCGCTTCTACCTCCCAATCTGCCAGCCACACCGACATATTTACACCTTGTTTATCATGACATATTTTCGACCCTTTGCTTCGATAACATAAGGGTTATTTGTAATTAACAGTTCGAGCTGTCTTGTGGTATAATTTCCTCTCCAGGACCCTCGAATCAGTAAGGCGCGGCCCAGATGGCGTATCCCCATGGAGAGGACACTACAACACTCGCCTCTCCCACGAGAGGACCGAGAGGTAAGACATCTAGGTGGTAAAATAGCCACAGCTCTTCGATAGGGAGTTAGTAAAGGCAGAATTCCGATGCACAGATACGCCGAAGTCAAGGGTTCCTCCCCGTCAAGTCCTGAAGACGCTCGCCTGGTTTTCTCTGGAGGAAAATGTGCACGAGCTTAATTTACGACTTTTTGGGGGTATTTTTGTTGTGTTGATTTTGTATTTATAGCGAAGAGTCCGGGAATTTATGGCCATCCTGCGTAATTTAAAGGAAAAACGAAGCCTAGTCAGAGACAGTGGTGGGTGTTGGAGGATGTTAAACAACACCATCCTCTTCCCTATGATGTTCCTTCTTTCTCTTTCTATCTCTATGACCTTCATCATCTAGGTATTACTCCTTTTAGCTTTCCTTTCTCTTATTCTTCGTCGCTGTCCTTATTTCTCTTCATCCAATCTTCGTCTTAAGTGCTAATTTACAGTTCTTTATGATACTCTGTTTCTTCTTATTTATTACTACTATTGTCATTATTATAATATATGTTATAACTATAACCATCATCTGTCTGTTTTATAATTAACATCATTATTGTCATATAATGTCATTATCATGATCAGTATTACATTTATCATTACTATTATTATTTCTATCATCATTATTATTACCATTATTTCTATTATTACCGTTCTCATTATTATCATTCTAATTATTATCATTATTATTACTATTATTACTATTATTATAATCATTATCATTATTATTATTATTATTGTTATTATTATTATCATTATTATCATTATTATTATTATTATTATTATTATTATTATTATTATTATTATTATTATTATTACTATCATTATTATTATTATTGTTATCGTTATTATTATTATTATTATTATTATTATTATTATTATTATTATTATTATTATTATTGTCATTATTATCATTATAATTATTACTATTGTTATTATTATTATTATTACTATTATTAGTAGTAGTATTATCATTGTTGTCATAAATATTAGTGTCTTAAAGGAATACTAAGAAATTCAAAAAGCAACAGGCCACTGGGTCCTTTCAAATATATATTTGATACTGGAACAGATCAGAAACGGGTATTAATGTGGGATTAGAAAAGTATGACAATGATTTGTAGAGAAACACCTCTAACTTTTTCTATACCAAAGGAAGCGCAAATAACGTTAGTCCTGAACGTGAAGTTAAGTATTTATCAAAAATATTCTTCAAAGTATGAGTGGTTCTGCCTTTGATCACTCAAACAGGTAAATCATTCCATATGTTAACAATTCAAATGAAGAAATAGCGTTCCGTCTCATTCTACGTCAAACATTTGCCAACAAGTTTGTATCCACTACTACAAGCGAATACAAACAAATATATCTTGAAGTATCTTATTAGACTTAGATCATCAAAGCTTTTGATAGTTTTGAATACCTGCATCAAATCAACTCTTAACTCCTCTTGTAAACTAAGTTAAGCAAATTCGTTTAAGCGCCTTTCATAAGATTTGTTTCTGTCCTGAAATTATGTTGATACGATACGAAACTGTTCTCCTTCCGTTCTGTCTGCGTCTATTGCTTTTCTTCAATTAGGGTGACCAACACCGAACGACCAACACTGAGCACTACTCATTTGGCTTTGCCACCAGAGATTACTGCAACCAAATCTTTTTCCTCTGTTATCTTTACAGCTTGCTTGCCTTCTCGTTTACACTGCCGATGTATAAAACTTTGAACTTCTCGACATCAAATTTTAATTGTCACTTGTGAAACCAGTCCATCGAGTTGTTTATGTCAATATCAAGCTGGAAACGTTCAATTTCCTGTTGTAGATTTATTATCCAGCTTAGTACTGATTGTGAATTTTGATACCTTACATTGCAACCCATTATCAACATAATTGATGCCTATGAGAAAGATAATCGGTTCCAAGACTTATCCCTGTGGCACACCACTTGATGCCTCTTAACCACTCTGTGGCTTGAACATTAATCACCTCAGCTTTGTTTCTAGCCAGTCAGTTGAGTTTTCTAATCACGTATGTACAAGCCATCTATATTCTGTGACTTAAGTCTAACCGGCAATCTTTGATGCCTGACTTTATCGAATGGTTTCTGAACATCTATACAGATGATATCAGATACTTTATTTACACCATAACGCATGTGAAAAGAAATCAGGTAAATTTGTAAGACATGAACGATTTTATGGAAAAGCCATGATGAGATTTCTTTATTAAACTATGATTACAATTCTCTATTAGACCATAATTACATTTCTTTATCAAACATCCTGAGATTCTTTTCTCAACCATGGAGAGATCACTTTATTCAACGGTGATCATCTCAAGGATTTACAATTTTGTCTTGAATGATAATTTCCATAAGTTTGTCAACTGCAGAACTTCTGCTAATTAGGCGATGATTTCCGAGCAAGAAATTATTACCTATTTTGAGTATAAGTAGTACAGTCTTCTCATTATCATTATTACTGTTATTATCATTATCATTTCTGTAATAGATGATAATATTACTGTCGTTGCTATTCTTTGGTTATTGTCATTATCTTTACTATTGCTGTTATTATTATCATGAATATCATCATTATTAAAATTAATTCAATTAGCAGCACTGAAGGCATTATCTATATTCTTATCGTAACAGTTGATGTTATCATCATGATGATTATCATCATTCTTAATAAAAATGATAATGATAATACTGATGATGATACTAATAATTATGATAATGATAACAATATGATAATGATGATGAAAATCAAGATGACAATAACAAGAATTATAATGATGATATTGATAATTAAGATTATGATTAATCTTATTATAAGTTTCACTATCATAAATAAGATATTCTGGCACTGAGGCAAGGTGAAGGCAGTTCACGTCCTGTACTGCAGATGGCGGTCACAGTCGTGGCAACCTGCGTCCTGCAGCACATGACCTGCAGGACACTCCGCCCCTGCGGACCCGCACGCGGCCCGCCCGCTCCCTCTAGCCTGCCTCATTGATTTAGAAACGTAAATGTTTCTAACCCGTTACCAGTGATCACTCATGAGCAGCGTCATGATATCGCTCTGTACACCCATACTGCTAATTTAGTAATATCTTAATCTAATCTAAACCTGAGAATATCTGAAGAGGATTAGGGGGTGGGGGGTCTAGTACCCCGCGATCAGCGGGCTACCCACCTCCGACGAGCGAGCGGAAACATTCTGAAGGCAAGATGTTTGTGGCCGACGTGCGAACATCGCCGAAGGACGAGGAGAACCGTCGGTATTCATAATACTATTCGAAATCCTCAATAGCGAATGGCCTTGAGGAACACCATTTCTGTACTGATGTTACCAAGCGTTCACGTTACGGAGGAGCCACGTGAGGCGGTACGCCAGGTGGCGGTGGTGCGGGGACGGAGTCGGGGATGTGAGTATTACTGAGGCTCAGCCTCACTCTTAACGGGAGAACGCGATGGAATGTACGACTCAATCATAATGGTCATTCTAGGGATTGCATTATACCTGTGCCAGCCTGAGATCTTCTGTATCTTTTGTTTCATATCTTATGTCCTGGAAAATATGCATGATAACCAGAGACCTGATATAAGGTACAGGAGGATATAGTGGCCTTTCTTATTGATGATGAGACGACGGATAAAATGATGGTTATACTAAGAAAAGCCACTGATGTGATTCTCCATACCGAGAACTGCACTAGAACAGGACCTCAAGGACAACACTAAGGGACGCAGGACAGTATCCACAGCTCCAGCGTTCAGGATGTGATGACCTCTGATGTGCTCGGGTAACCGACCCGAGGACCTAATAAGTCGCACCTGTGACTGTTGATCTGCTTGACTTAATCACTCGTCGACTCTTAAGGTACGTCAGCACCTCTGATCACAGAGCTGTCTCACCGCACTGGCACTGAAAACAGTGAGGGATGAAAACACCGTCAGCATCACCTGGCCACGGGATAGGCAGGTTAGCAGGAGGACGATCAGTGAGTAGTCCTACTTACTGAATGGCTCCACTGCTGGTGGCCGAGCAGAGAAGCACCTGCCGTCACTGGACACATACCAGTGACAGTACATGACCAAGCCACCAAACTAGCTGGTGGCTGCAAGTACACAGCTCTGTCACAGAATAGAAGTTATACAAATACGCATCTTAGTAACCCTTACACTGTAGACTGCAGGAAAACAGAAGAGATGAAACACTGAACATCACAGCGAAGATGCTTTCACTTATTCTGGACTATGTTGCGTCGCTTTTGGAAGTGGATGGACACCAGTTCTTTATGGTCTTTTAGAGCTGAACGACACAAAAACAAGAAATTGTAATGTAGAAAATTCCTTTAGTTTCGCATCGCATCATGAAATAAAACAAGAAGTGGTAAATAAGAAGTCAAGAAATGCTCCTCAAAAGACCCAAGCTTGCTGAAAACAGAGGCGAGGGGAGTGTGAGCCTTATAATTAGCGTTCTACCTTCCAAAATCTTGTGAATCGCTGAGAAACTTACTATGAATCCCTGGTCCTCTAGTTACGTGTGGAGTATCCTGAAGGACAGTTCATTAGGGGCGACAGACACGGCATACACCTGGGTCTTCGCTGCTCCTGGAACTGTAACAGTATGGCCGCGTCCCTCCGTGTGTCTGACAGATCTCTAGGAATTTTATTCTGTTGGGAGAGATGTACAAGTGGTGTTGGCGGCTCTGTCACACGTTGATGGTTCCATCCCGTGATGATGACTCTATTCTAGGAGGTGGATCCATCCCACATTAATGGTTCCGTACTACATTGTAACGTTGTCCCACGACAGTGCCTCATTCACACACATTTCGAATCTCAGGGGCTTGTCTGTAGCTATCCCTCACACCTGTAACTGCTCCCTCACACCTGGAACTGTAAACCATGGTGGCGTTTTCATTTCACCAGCTGGTCACAGTAGCTGCAGATGTTGTTTATCGTTTATAATTATATTCAATAACGGAAACTGTTATCACTTGTTTTCCTCCAAAAGTGTCGATGATTCATTCAAAGTGTTTCTATCATGGGTCTGGAGAAACCTTATATATGTGTGAGGTTGAGTCGGAGTTTCAGTAAATGGTGTAGAGGTGAGGCAGGGATGTGTTACTTGTCTTCGTACTTGCTCTATGTCTTAAGGGACGAACTTTGAAGGAAGTTCTGAGCAGGTCATGGTTAGTTAAGATGAGAATGTTGATGAATGTTGTGGAGTTTGTTCGGAGGCATTGCTCAGCTCAAGTTTGGATGTGAAGCTGAAAAACAAGTGTGAAATACATAATATAAGGGCGGTGTAAACTGTGCAGACGGATCTTTTATGATCAAAATGGAAATAAGAAACTTGTAAAAAGTGGAATGAAAATATTGGAATAAATCAATCGTCTGTAATACCTTTAGAAAACTAATAACAGGAACAAAAACCAACGTTATCTCATTACTGTTAATGAATTCAGTTATAGTTATTCTTCTTATCCATGTGTAAGTCGACATTTGATTTGAGTCCAACCACTGAATCTTGGCGTTAAGAACTATAACCAACTTACGTTTGCCCTTTAAGAGTCAGTGATTCAAGGAATTAATAGCTTAAGAATCTTAGATAAAGGATCAATTTTTGTATCGTAAACCACAGACTTTACGACCTAACTGAAGGAAAAATTGAGATTTCACAACTCGGTTGACAGGACTGTCTGTGGGATCCACACACGATCGACCCCCTGCCGTACGTCACTGATAAACGAAGACAGATGACTCGAAGGAAGTTATGCGATACAAAAAGTGTGAAAAACGCCCCAAATCATGATATTTGCAGAGAGCCAAACATCGACTTGATGTCTTGGAGGTGGGGAGGAGATCAGCTCGCGAGGTGCCACGCTTTATTCATCACGACACCGATGGACAGGATTGGAGTGCGCGACTGAAGGGAGTCTCTGAAGGGCGTCTCTGATATATAATAATAATCTCTTGCGGCAAAGTACGAGTGAATGTAGCTATAACTTGACCCAGATATTGTCGACGGGAAGGGCAGGGAGCGGCCGACAACAATGCCAGAAGCTGAGTTACGAGGGCGGGCGGCCGCCACGGGACATTAAACCTGGAGAAGGAGTTGGAGACATCTACATATCTCGGCGTGTGTCGGGGGTCGTGATTGGGAGATTGGTAGGGGAAGACCAGCTGGAGCAGGTGGTGTGGTGCTGTGGGGGAGACCACCTGAGGCATGTGGTGTAGATATGGGTTGGAGAGACCAGCTGTGGCAGGTGGTGTGGTGATGTGAGGAGGAAGACCAAAGCAGATGCTGTGGTGTCGCAGAGGAGAGAGGCCGGCTAGGGAAGGTCTGACGGTGATAAAGAGGAGGAAAAGCAGCCAAGGCAGGTGGTGTGGTGATGTGGGGGAAGGAGACTGGTGGTGTGCTGGTGTACGTGGGGGGAAGGTGGTTGTGTAAGTGTGAGGGAGATAGGTGGAGGCATTGGTATAACAGAGGGAAAAAGTGGGGATGGATATGTGAGGGAGGAAGACATATATGGTGGAGACATGAAGGACAGAAGTATATTGTGGTGGAAACTCACAGTCTTAACCTCGGATGGTTAGGTTCTGATTCAGTCAGCTCAAGGCCAAGTGAGTCTCCTGTATACACTTCGCTTTGATCATTAGAAGAGAGATGGTGGTAGAGAGGGAAGAAATGATGAATGGAAGAGGGATACTGGAAGGGACATTAGGAGGAAGGAGGGATGAT
>NC_092236.1:1765533-1913033 GCF_036320965.1 Panulirus ornatus | reverse complement strand
GATCGTGGAAACCCACGCCACAGTCTGTACTGTCTGTATTCCAGTCCAGAATGTTTTTATATAGATTTGGGGACAAAACGAGGTCAGGTGGATGACAACGCTCCGTCAGGTCAGAGATATTCGCCTGTCCTCATTACCTCTACTGTTAATCATATATAAGATGTGGTAATGAAGATCCATGGCCGAACTCAGCCCAAATTTTCTTGCAATAAAAAAGTAATAAATCCAAGAGCATGAGATAATGGGTATATGATTGCACCTAATTTGGGATTTAAAGCCCTGATGACTACAGACAAGATGTGTGTTAATGGCTGCCTGCACCAGCTCTGAGCCCGAAAGAGTCACTGGTATAGACACGAGAGAGATAACAAGCAACCAGGTGAGATGTCTCCATTTACGAGTCTCATCAGCACCAGCACTGGCGAGATTAGAGGACCATCTCCCTAGGACCGGTGACGAGACTGACAAATGGTTATCGAGTGCAGGATGAGTCGATCCTCCTGCTTCATGAGGCCTGGGACAGGTGCCACTTGTTGCTCATTATATATTAGAAAAAGGAAAGTTAATGTGGAGTCCAGACGATGTTTAATGTGTAGGTGCAGGAAATTCAGATACTGATGTAAATATATAATTTTCATGCACATACCAAAGTTATCATCAAACTTAAAAGAAACAAAAGCTCCGTCCATGAAGATGATGATAATCATGGAACCAAAATCAAAAGCTAAACTAAAGGACACAATCTACCTCTGCTGCAGATGCTTAACAGTATAGGTTGTTCTGTGTAACAGTAAAGAGCCTCATACCTGTGGCTCTTATACCTCACCACCGGGATCACCTTAAATTGATGGTGACACCCGTAGGTCCGGCCTCTCTCGCCAGATGAATCTGTATCGTATAACTTGAGGGACAAGCGGGCGGGCGAGCCAGGGAGAGCTGTTGGAGTAACGACCTTAAGTCCCTTTTTTGTAGCTGAGTGCAACCGCTGTTGCTGCTGCTGCTCTGTTGCTGCTCCTGCTGCTCTTCCTACTGCTATTGGTTCTGTATTCTTATTACTGGTTCTCTTGTTATTACTGCTGCTGCTGCTCCTACCACGGTTGTTCCTGCTTCTGCTGCTATTGTAGCTGCTATTGCTCAGCAGCTGTTCCCAATGCTGTGTTGCTGCTGCTGTGCTGAGTCCAGTCCCTGTCATCACATACCTACAATAGACTATAAGGGGCTCGCTCATGAGGTGATCAACTCCGGGTCCAACTCAAGTTCGCCCTCTCAATAATTTCCTTTTATTCCCCGACCCTGTCACCCTCATTCACCTGCACCCAGCTACCCTCATTATCTTCCTTCTTTCCATTTATCTATTTGGCTCTTTCCTTCACCGTTTCCTAATTCTCCATCCCTCTTTCCTGTTTGTACCCTCCCTCGCCCTCTTTTCTCTAACCCTTTTCTATTAGCCTTTCAATCCTTCCCTTTCTCACCACATTATCCTCCTGGTCTCTGGGTTATCCTGGGGATACTCACCTCTAATTGATGGTACTTTATTCTCATGGGAGGAGGAGAAGGATTGGGCTGGTGATGGGGCTGGTGAAGGAGAATGATGGTGCGGCTTTGATGGGGCTAAGGACTGGGGCTGGTGATGGCCTGATGATGAAGTTGATGATGGGGATGGGGGCTGGTGATGGGATTGTTAATTATGCTTAAGTGTAAGTGTTTCTTACCATCTTGAAAAGAAAATTCACCCATCACACAGTTCTACCACGCAGATGGTTGCGTTCACAGCTCCCCTGTACCCCATCAGTCATGTTGCATCGTCACACTATCATCAGCTTTCCTCGTCTTGTGTCCTTCGTCTCGTCTGCTTCTATAACGACCTCTTCATCCGATTTAGTTTACTAAAATGTTTATATCATTAACTGCAGGGATGTCTCAGCAGACCACCAATGAGGCGAGGGACGACTGGTCCACCAGTGATCACAAGATATCTTGCTTGAGAGTTGATCAGCCACATTCTGTCCAGGTCGACCTTCCATGGTACGAGTGGCTAGACAGGAGCACGATCACGCACACCAGGGATCTTTCACGCTCATCCCTGCACTAAAACCAAGATACTAGTTACCCAAAGATGTAAAATATAATTCACAGCAAAAACCGCGAAAATCTATGCCAGATAAACTGTGTGTATACAGGCGTAACCATAACTCTTGTTTACAGACGGAATTATATACAAGATAAAGGTATATAGTTATCCTATAGATAAAGGTATATAGTTATCCTATAGATAAAGGTATATAGTTATCCTATAGATAAAGGTATATAGTTATCCTATAGATAAAGGTATATAGTTATCCTATAGATAAAGGTATATAGTTATCCTATAGATAAAGGTATATAGTTATCCTATAGATAAAGGTATATAGTTATCCTATAGATAAGTATTAAGGCTTCATAAACAATGTCTAAATTAACAGTCAAGAACTTTTCAGACGCTAAACACGTCATGATTACATACCAACACACCGGCCAGTCTGGACTTATCTGACCCAAGAATGATGGCACTCATCTGCGAGCTGCAGTCATCCCCGAGCCACAAGACCATGCAGGAGTTGCAGCCAGCCTCCGGCCCTCTCAACAGCTATTCCTGATATGCATGAGAGTTCAGAAGGGAACTGAAGATGGAAAGACTTAGCAATATTGAGGTTATTCTTACCTATAACTGTGTAAGTCGTCCGTGATGCGTTTTGCTTCTCTCCTTTATTGCAACTGTTAACAATAACATGTCTCCTACAGTCCCTTGAACACCCCGCCACCCTCCAAATATCACTCATACACTGTCAGTCTATTCTCTCTGTAACATTTCTCTTCTGACTCTCATCTCTCCCTACCATCTATTCTGTCTCAGGTCTCAGGTTCAACTCTTTTTATTGTGTCTCTCAATCAACGCCACAACCCTGCCAACCCCTCACCGTATTTCTAAAACCTCATCAACATATCCTGGCTCTCCCCATCCCATATCATCCCGTACCTATTCTGCTCTTTTTCCTTCCTTTCCATCCCTCTTCAATTCCTGTCTCAACCCGTTCCTCACTCTCTCCTGCAGGACTTACTCCTCTTAAGCATTATATATACATACGAAAGAGTAAGTAACTAGCACGGACTTCACACATACTTTGTGTCTTTAAAAACTCAATGATATAATAACAAAGAAGAAGACATCTAACCACATCAGTATAAACAATCGCCATGTAGACTAAGTTTTAGTAATTCACCTAAGGTAAAGATGACAGAAAACACACTGTACTGACAGTATCAGATTTCTCTATTGCTCACCACTTCAGTTATCGCAGTGACTCGCCTCTACCTATTACACACTTGCCATAAAAATGTAATCTACCTTTCTATAGGCCTAGCATATATATATATATATATATATATATATATATATATATATATATATATATATATATATATATATATATATATATATATATATATATATATATATATATATATATATATATATACATATATATATATATATATATATATATATATATATATATATATATATATATATATATATATATATATATATATATATATATATATATATATATATATATATATATATAGTGGCAGGATCTCAATATTCCCTTTGGAACGAGTGATGTTATCCCGCCACTACACGGCTTCCTCTCCTACAGAATCCTATGAAACAACCATTTATATGATCCAGCTCTCTTAATGTTCTATCATTTTCTTTTGTTTGTCAAATAATTCCAATTTTCCCTCTGCGAGATAACTGCCCTCTACTGTTTGCCGTATCTGGGCCTTATCCCACATTCATCGAACAGGGAAAAATAACCCACATTGGACAGTGTCATAGGGTCGTTTGCTATGCCCGAAGGGCGCTGCTGGATACATCTCCCATGATGACGAATGGACACTTATCAACATCTTCCCATTCTTCAATCGGAATATGTACAGGGGGAAGAAGGACCGGACGGGATCTGAGGGGTGAGATAAGGTCCCCTCGCGGCCAGTGAGGGGTTCGAACCCCTTTTGTTGTGTTGTCTGAGGGAAACGAGGGTTGGATGCTCCCTGATGGCCCCAAGACAATGGCAAACAACACCTTCTCGTTTGGTCCACTTATATGTGCTCTAGCTCGCTGCTGTTGATCATAGAGGCCTGATACTGGAGACTGATTCCGTCTGTTGCTGCTAGAGCCGTGGGTGGCATGAACCAGAGGGTCCTCTTGCCTCTTGCTATCTCCATAACACAAAGAAGAGACCCCTTTACATTGATATTCACAACTCAAATACAGTTCAGTAGCTTTGATCTATTGAAACGTGGAAGATAGACAGCAACATATATATATGGAAATGTTAATCCAAAGTCTTTTTTTTCTACAGGGTAAGCTGAAGATCACTGAAGGGAATCCTAAGCTTCAAAGACTAAACTTTGTAAGAATATTTGTGGTCATGGCAACCGTGAGCTGACGGTTGCATACAGGTCCAAGTACTGATACACTGTACGGCAGGGTCATGACACTGTGAACTTTAATGTAAATGGATGACATACTGACCGTTTTGTGGACATCAGTGAAGTGCACACCGTGACTGATGTCACCGACGTAATGTGTGGCTATCATACTGACGCTCATTTCCAGCTGTTTGCTATGTGATTCTCAAGTAAATCAATTCGACTTCATAATTTTCACGTGATTCTGCTTTTACTGGATACTAGGTGTCTGTTGTATACCTGACGCACGAACTTGGTGAGGCAGTGCATGTGGGATGACGAGTTGACTGCAGGGAGAACACTGAGCTCTGGCAAGAGGAACTCCCTCAGAACAGTTGTAAGGATGGCTGTCACAGTCTTATCTGTGAATCCGTACTAATGCTCCATTTAGGAGACTTGCTCCTCAGACATGAACAATGTTGCTAGTGAGGGGCTTATCCTTGTATCAGCCATGATTATGATTATAAGATTATCATCCTTGAAGCACTAACGCTAATGTCGGTTGATTAAGCCTAGTACAGTAATATTTATGCTTTTGTCAAACTCACTTATGCAACACTGATGTTGTCAGGTCAGACTTAAGTCTTGAAGTCGTAATAATGATATTCCTGTAGCTGTGATATTTACGTCTGAGAACTGAACTCTTCATATTAGTTCTCATGCTTCATTTAGATATATTCTTGTTCCTAGCAACTGCTGTCTGTTTTTAGTCTTTGTGACCCAAGCCACGAGGTGTTCCAGCAACACTGTGATCCTATGGATCATTGATGGTGATCACAGCGTTATGACAGCTACACTCTAATGACATACACTAACCAACACTAGTAAAAAGAATACAGAAGACGACATTCGACATAATTCACATACATACTATGTTCACACTATGTTCACACTGAAGAATTAGTGTGAAGTAATAAAACGAATACTTGTTCATTGCATGATGTATTGCAGAATATCACCAGAGCTACCAATGAAACGCTGTGCTGAAAGAACTCCTGCTTAAGAAAAATTTTATTAGAGCGAACCACGTCATGGTCCAGTACCTTACCTTATATCATCTTTTGGAAGATCAGGTTTCATTTAGCTTACAGAAGTGACCGTCATCAACAAGCAGAAGGAACGGCCACACATACAGAGTTCATGGCTGACATGGGCACTCTTCTTCTTCCCATACTCCAGGAAGCCTCACTAGTGTCCTGTTAGGGCTCGGCCCTCAACCATCACTTACCCCCTACCCCAGCCCTCTCTCAGTCCTGCCCACTACCCGCCCCACCCCCATGCCCCCAGCCCTTGAGTTAATTGTGTTATCATTTTAGTAGTCCCTTGGCCAGGCGGTGATGGCTACCTCTGATACAGTTGTTCACTTGGAACCCCTTATCGTAATCGCTATCTGGAGAAGCCCTAGAGGTTCTGCTGTGAGGGTTACGTTGGGGATGAGTGCCAAGTGGGCACAGGGGGTCCGGGGAGACAGGGGAAGTGCCATAGGGAGGCAAACGGGACTGCAATTGGAAGACGAGGTGGAGGAGAGTTTTTTAGTTTTTTAATATGCATTGTCCAGATATACTATACTCACAAAGCGTTTCATTGAGAGTATGAGTGAAGGGCACATACCTAGAGGTAGGTGGAGACATGCATAGAGCGTACAGTGGGTGGGCCCAAGCAGGGCCCAGGGACCCAATGAGTTTCAAATTCCGTCGGGGGGGGGGGATCAAGGATACATCAAATACATGATATATAGTTGCAGGTTAGTGAGTCATGTTGACAGCAACATAGGTAACAGGTAATGAAGGAACTGTGCCATTAAAGGAAGGAGGGGTTAGGGATGAGGGAGGAGTACCACAGAGAGAAAAGAGTGGAAGGAGGGCGTCATAGAAAGAAAGAAGGGATAAGGGGAGTCTTATGAGGAACAAGAGCGAAGGGGATGTGCCACTGGTGAAGAGGTGAGGGTGGAGCACAATATTTGAGGACGCGCAATTGAACTGTAAAGACTGGGAACAATTTCCTTAGACTGAAGTTCTACAGCATTCTAAATGAATCCAGGAACTTTGTTCGCCATTCTTTTCAGTCACACAATTGCTCTCCGATTATCTTTTCTAGTATCATATAGTCCACACTGGTCAAAAAAAATATTTTCTACTGTTCAGTGCAACTTCCTTGCCTAATTTCTTGGATTTGTATGAAATTTGGCATCTTACAGTCCCTTAGCACTTTACCTTCCTCCAGTAACATCTTTAACAGCATTTCAAGTTTGTCTACACACTCCCTCAGCACGTACTGAGAAACTTAATCAGAACAATGAGCCTTAAATGGGTCAGGGCCTTTGAAAAGTATGGTTGTCTTTTCAAGATACTTCACTGCTTTTAAAAAGTCTTATCCACTCTCCCTCACTAGTGTTGGAGCTATAGTCTGTTCCACAGGAAAAATCCTTTAAACTTCTCACCCATTTCCCCATATATCTTTACATCATCCTCTACAATTCTTTACTGTCAGTCCCTTAGCTTTATCATCTGTTCATTAGCTGACAGTTATCTCCTGTCTTTTCCACAATATTCTTCTCAGTGTTTCTTATTCTGCGTACACGTTCCTACCTCCCTTATATCTTCCTAGTGCCGGCTAACAGCTGGCCACCTACTGTATATCTCCCTCACAATACATTCGTAAGTTCTTATATTTTCCGATGTCTTTTACTGAACCATACATCTCACATCTCCCTTCTTTAATCTTTCCTTTGTATCTGAAGCTACGGTGCCCTTGTTCCAACTCCATCGTAAATTTCACAAAACCGCTAACAATGATAACCTATATCGTGGCTATGTAATTCTGTTTCCTAATTCATGTTTCTGCAGAGATTTTCTACTTCTCTTGAGTCTCTGACTTTATCTCCTCCATGAGACTCGTTCCAAATCTGTTCTTTGTATGTTTTCATCTACTTGATAATCAAACTTGGACAACACTTTTCCAATTTGTGTATTTCATATCATATTCTTAACTTTTGTGGTAAAGATAAGGTCTTGCAATGCTGGTGCATCAACCACTATGATTCAGTGACACGCGAATGCAGGAGATTTTTCCTTATACACTCTAAGAACTTGTCCTTCTATGACTTTTCGTCACCATGAGAATGTGATTTTCTAAATCTCCCTTTTTACAGTAAAAATTTCCTAAATTAGATCTTTATCATCTCTGAAATTTGCGAGTATAGCTGTTTCATATAAATTCTGATAGTTTCTCATTGCTTTATTCTTATATTTGTTCTTGTTTATCAAAAGACTTTAGAGGATTGTATATTATCAACATCGCTGTGTGATTCTCTCCTCCAGATACTCTTTCCATTACGCATTGTTTTAATGGACCATCTTCCTGTTATTCCTGAAATTTAAGGCTGTTCCTTATCAGAATTGTTCCTCTCTTCCTTTATCTGCTCTTTCCCTACCTGCTGTCAAGCATTCCTTCCAGGAAGATTAGGCCATATCTTATCTTCTTTCAGTAGTTTCGTCTCTACTACTCCGGCAACTCTAATTCTCTTCCTGTACCTGCTGGTTCATCTGCACTTATATACATTATTTTGTGTGAGATGTTCCCCTCACCTAACGTTCTTGACCTCTCTGAGGTTCTGACACAGCTGGTCCCCTCATTTACCCTCTTCGGTTGTCATACGTGTTTACCTTCTCCATCTGATTGTATTCTTTACTTCTGTCTTTTATCCCTTCGTCAGTCACTACTTACAAATATCCTTCTGAATTCCTCCTTACTTGTACGCTATTTAGCGCGCGCGTGTGTGTGTGTGTGTGTGTGCATGTGTGTGTGTGTGTGTGTGTGTGTGTGTGTGTGTGTGTGTGTGTGTGTGTGTATGCGCCCATGTTTATGTATGTGTGCGTGCGTTCATGCACTTGTTTCTGTATGTTTCATAACCGATATATTGCTTCTCATGGAACACCGTACGGGTTAGGGGAGGGTAGAGGGGTAATGACAGTATTAGTGAGAGAGAAATTAATGGTATGGTGTTGTGTAATCAGGAGGAGGTTATGGCCGGTGGCGGGGGAGATTAGGGCTTTCTTTATGGCGCCTCAGCATACTGGATGATGGATGAGGCTGGGCTAGCGAGGTCGGTGCCATGACTGACTGTGTCTTTGTTCGTGTGGGTGGCGAGCGTGAGGACGGCTTATGTTTGTCTAGTGTCTGTAGTGTCTTGCCCACACCATGCCACGTGGGCTGCTAGATGTAGTGATGAGATTAACTATCTTACAGGATGATCGCTTAAAGATTGGTAGTCCCAGAGGCGATAAATATTTTATCACTATATGAATTATAATGACTTTATTGTTTTCCAAATTCAATAACTTTCTTGTCACAAAAAAAAGATTCTTTTATCACAATATATACCTTCCGGAAGTTTGCCCATTTCATATGTGATAGTATATGTCGTAGCTGTGTGGTTCTTGGATCCAAGAGACACCCGGAAAGATTTGATTTACTACAGCGCATCGCTCAACTAAACTTGTCGTTATGGAAACACTCCCACTGAACTTCAGATCCTTAGAAGCTGCAGCTGCTCCTGCCCAGTGCCTCTGCGTCTCTCACTACACTTTTACCTACTGTCTCTTAGTCATTCTTCCATGCTATCTGTTACAACACTTTGTTATCTATCATTGTAACAGCACAACTACCCACAATCCTTCCATCAAAACATGCCACTTTCGACGATCTTTTAGTCACAACATGCAGTCATCCACATTATTCAGCCACAACACACCACTTTCCTGTTACAAGGCCCCACAACCCAGAATCCTTCAGTCACAACACATCATTGCTCACAATCCTCTAGTCATATCCTCCCGCTACTCAGAATTCCCTATCACAACACCAGCATCCTTTTTACCCAAGTCCTTCCCCACAACCCCTGCTGGGAACACTTCATATCCCACAACCCCTTCCTACCCCAGCCTCAGCAAAGTTTATTATTTTTTCGCGCGATTACTCCCGAACTGAGAGCAAATCATGTACACGTGGCGACGCGCCCTTCTTCCCCCAGATTGTTGTGGTCGGTTAGACCTCGTTACGCTCCTCAACTTTCTCGCCACCAGGGGTTACGGGCCTAGTGGAGTTTCTCATTTATTGATTCCAGTCTCAGTGCGTGATTCTAATTCTATAGTTTTAGAACAGAAATAGGTCTAGCTGTAGAATCAGGACTCTGTTTATGTTAGGAGTTTGTTAAGGTGTTGTTTGACGAAGGAATGACGAGGAGGTGTCGAGTGGGGAGTTATCTTTACGGTATTGATTTAACCGGAGTCCACATTGTCCTGCCGGTATATTGAGTCCCTTTGCCGGGCCTGAATATTCTTTGCAAGATTTTATAAAGATTTAACAGACTCTCAATGAGGCTGAGGACAACTCAGACAGGATAGAATTTAACCCCCAACAAAATGGCTGCCACAACCACAGCTGTTGCTCATCTACATATCATGGTAGCTTGATTATTATCTTAACAACTTGGACGGGCGAGAGAAATGGACGAGATCGTCTTTGACAATGTTTATCTGGGAATGATAATGCACAAGGTGTATTCCGGGACAAAGATCGTTTTTTCATGCTCATCAACAAAGTAATAAGGTTTACGTTAATTTCTCATTATTGAAGTAGCTGAGGGAGGAGTCTCAACGTAGCTGGTCACAGTGGTAGAAATGTACAAGACAAACAAATTCAAAGCCATTGGTTCGGATCACACGAACCAGGGAGTCGGTTGAGGGTAGGAGGGGAGGGGCATGGGAGCCTGGCGACAGGCAAGGGAGCGACAAACACACCACAACAAGAACAGCCCTTTATCCTCCCTGTCTCACAAACTCCCCTTTTTCACACCCTCTCCCCTCCTACTGCCTCCTTTTCCTCCCTTCCCCTCTCATTTCCGTAATTCATCCTCACCCCAAACACGACTTTAAAGTTTATAAAGTTTAAATGGAATGGTTTGAAAATGTTATTAAGTTAATTAGAAGGCTGGGGGGAGGTGAGTGAGGGGGAGAGAGTCGGAGCGACGGCTCCAGAGGGGAAACTCAATTATTTTTATGGTGGGTACGTTGAGGGTAAACTCCAGGTCGGATGGTGATATAGAGTTAATTGTTATTCTGACATTCTAATCAGAGGCTGACGTAGCGTAGCCAGAGTGTATACATAGGTTTGCATCGGTGGTTGCTGGTTTGGTGTTATCTTCCGTGAGGGATGAGTGTGTGTGTGTGTGTGTGTGTGTGTGTGTGTGTGTGTGTGTGTGTGTGCACCCCTGTAGAATGTGGAAGTGTGTTAGTGTGTAACACATATGTGTTCTGTCACGACACATAATGTTTAGAAGCTGTGCATTTATCTCTCTGTGTGGTATATTTACCAACACATAAAATTTTCAGACATTTTGTTGTTGAGCTTCCGTCAGGAAATCTGAAAGTACATGAAAGAGAAAATAATCTAAGAGTTGATTGCTTATATTAGCGCTCATGTTCACGCTGCAGCAGACAGCTCAACATACGTGTCAGTGTCGTACTCATCCTTGAACAGTTGTTTCGTCCACAGTTCCATGATAAACAAGGCTAAACTTAATCCTGTACGAGGTTTATCCAGGCTTCGACGTCGAGAACAGTCATAAATCTGGACCCTGTGCATGTTCCATAATTTCCAGGCAGAGATCAGATACTGGTGACGAATCGTTGGCCACTTCCGCACAACAGAGCGCCGAGCTGCCAGATTACACAATTATTTTTCTTGTTCTCGCACGCACGATGGTTGCGGTACGTCACTACTTGGGATAAACAGTACGAGTGTTAACGATCTGATGGTGATGGTATACGATGATTATCAGTGGCAATGACAATTAATGGTCGCCCTTTCTTACATGATTAGAAATGTTTTCTCCATATTTTGATGAATATTGGTTCACTGGGTCTCCCCTTCCCAGTAAAGAAAGAAAACATAAAAAAAAAAGAAATGGAAGATTGGAATATCTTCACTGACGTGTTCTGTGGCATGTCTGTCTGTGTCAACTTTCTCGCGAGCTTCCTCACCATGCAGCAAGCCACGCCTGACCAGCTTCTTTCCTTGGACGAGGTGGAAAATGATATGTTATATCTACAGATGAAAACATTTAATACTATTGAATCTATCGGTCATCCTTCATATTGTTCTTGCTTCTTATTGTTATGAAATGAGCATTTCACTTTCAGCTTCTGAAAATGATCTATACTTTTGAGATGCATTTTGAGATGAATTCTGTTCCTGAGTTCAAGCTGGTTTGAGCTGAACCGCTGAATTTATGCCGAGCTTCTTAATTTGAACTAAATTTTTGAGCTGTAGTTTATCTTCTGAACATGAGATGAATTTCTAATTCTGAGCTGAACTTCTCAGCTTGACCCAAAATTCTAAACTTAAAGTGAAACTCTGAACTTGAAATAAACTTCCCAACTTCAGATACTGAGTTGAGTCTATGAGCTTTGGCTGAATTTTAAACTTGCGCGAACTTTTGGGACACCCGAACTTCTGAGATGGATCAGAGCTTCTGGATGTAGTGTTTCAACACAGACCTCTAACCTCTTGTAAACTCTCTCACTCGAGACACAATCCACATGCAAGCCTCATCCCTCACACAGGCACAAATCCTCATCCCTCACACAGGCACATATCCTCATACAGGCCTGACGGAAGCATCATATCTTCACACAACCAGCATGGCCTCCTGCATACTTGACGCAGGCACAATACCCTCATACAAACTTGACACAAGCACTTTAACCTCGTAAATGCTTGACGCAAGCCTCACACCCTCATTCAGGCTTGAGGGAAAGTCCCATACACTCATATAATGATTGTATTTTATACGACAGAGTTTATATATATCCGAATCCTCATACCCTGCACGGAACTCATATTTCATGAGGCTCACACCTTACAGAGGCCTTAGACATCTCACCGACCATATGTCACACAAGCTGAATAAGTACACACCTTCATACGTCACCAATACCTGATACAAAACACGTTTCATATGTCAAATGAATCTCATACGTCACAGAAGCCTCATAAACTACAGAAACCTCATACGTCATAGAAGCCTCATGCGTTACAGAAGCCTCATACATCACACAAGCCTCACTTAAACCCCAGAGAATCCTCTAATCCTCACACTTCCACCTCGCAAACGCCTCACATCTCACACACAAATCTCGCTCGCACCTTTGTCAAACCTCACGCTTCACAAAAACTTCGTACCCAGCAGTGTCAGTTGCAAGATCCTTTTCAGTATCGATTTTGATATCGATACTGGAAGGGTGGGAGGGAGGTGGGGTTACGTCTGTCTTCCACGCTTGTGCTGGACGCTGTCTTCACCAGCTGTGAACGACCTGGTGATCAGTCTCAGACAACTGTGAAATCCTGGTGACCTGTCTCAGTCAGCTTTGGGCTGGTAGAGTGAGAGCGGGATGACGGAGTGAGAGAGGGAGGAGTGGTGGAGTGAGAGCGGGGTGACAGTGAGAGCTGGGTTAAGTAAGAACGAGGTAGCGCCATACGCGAACACTGATAATCAATCATTGTAAAAAGTGAACAGGAGTTAAGGAATAAAGAGAAAAGTCAACAGCACTTTCATTCGATGATGGAGTAGAAGATAAGAGAGAAACAGATAAAAGAAGAAATTCAAACCGTGATGAAGGGAAAGAGAGGTCAGATGAAAGATATCATAGAGATAGGGAAATAGAAAATCAAGTCATAAACGAGGCAAAGAAGAGAAGAGGGGTAAAGGTGAGTCAAATTAAGAGGAAAGGAGGCAGGAGGCAGGAGGCAGGAGGAGGAGGAGGAGGATACCGGCAGAGGGAGGACAAAGGGCTGGTCAGGAGGAATATGTCACCCAAGTCCGTCAACCGGAATCAAGTGGTTCCCTCAGCCTCTGCCCGCCGCCAACTGCCGCTCGAAAATTAAAGCCAAATCCCTTTTTTCCAATGATTGAAGTCTTTTTCCGCCATTTCCTGTAAGATTCTTCATGTCTTCAGATGTCTCCGTGGAGAGAAGTAAATTCTGATTTTCTTTTGTGTAATGAAAATGATTCCAGCAAGTACTGAAACACAAAAGAAACCTGCTTTTTATATCCGAGGCTTCAACATTCTCAAACTCCACCAAAATGAACGGTATCGCCACTCGCTGGGAGTGGGTCGGCAGTGTCCCTGCAGTCAGTCGTCTTCACTATCTTATCAACATCTTATTTTATCTCATCTAAATCATGGGTCGCGTCAGGAGGCGTAAGTCGCTCTCATCCCAACATTCTCCGTCTGTTTACATCACAGTTCACCACATCCTACATTTCCTCAACCATTCCACCAACCTAGATCCATCTCTCATATTCCAAAGAAGACCAAATAAACTTTGATTTTACATTAAACCTATATCATTTTTAAAGTGTCCAGGTGGGGAGGTTCGTCATAAACGTGTGGTTGGTTATCTCGATAATTCAACATGTCAAGAAAATGAGAATTTACATAAGTTGTCACCCCGGGTCGAGGTTGTGACGGTGAACGCTGCCGGACGGTCCGCCTTTAGCATTCATATTTCCCTCTTATGTGAGTGTGTATTGTGATGGTGGACATTCTATGACTCGATCTGAATAATGGTTGATGTCCACGTTATGCGACCATCGTTAAAAAGGCCGAGATGAATGGGACAGTTCGCGAGATGGGACTGGACAGGGGGCAGCCCTGCCGGGTCCTGATGCCAATCAGGTCGTGGTGGCCAAGTTGAATGTTAGCTTAAGATCTTTCATGATAACTGTATGTAACGATCGTTGATATGAACCTCTCCACAATGACTGTATGTAACGATCGTTAACACGAGCCTCTCCACGGTATTTTATCAAAACAAATGTATATTGTTTATTTACGGTATCTTCTCCACATCTCTTGATAAGTTTCTGCTGATGGCACCTTACATTAGCTTCTTCAGATCTACTGATAATACCTTCATGTGGTGATTATTCGCGTTAGCTTCTGTAAATCTTCTTTTGATAGATGAATATCATTATTTATGGAAGGAACTTTAAATCTTCTCATAGCCAAAACAATCATCCGTTAACTTCACCAGATCTCCCGGAGGTATTTGAATCTCTCCTCATATTACTGCAAGTAGTAATGATAAATTATGGCTGACCATTCACCTATTACTGGTACATTTTCAGACTGGTTATCCACTTCGATCTCTCTTGTGGAATTGCTCAAATCAGAAGTTGAACAATGAAAAAATGATATATATTTTCGTAAAAACTGAGCTTCACATGTTACGTATACGCTGGTGTAGACTACGTCTATCCGTTTAGGGTCACGTGCCGTCTATCCTCTATCGTCCAGTCATAAGTCTGTGTAACAAAGATTTCATTCAAGTTCAGTTCTGATGAACTTATGTATGAGTACTTCATGAATATTTGTGTATTATTAAGACAAAAAGGAACATTTTGACTTTGAAACTTCATACACGAGCCACTCACCTACCAGAACATAAAAGCCTTGACCAACAGCTAAAAACGGAAAAAGCCCGAAAAACAGCCACCCCAATTTTTTTTTAAATCTTTTTCAATTTCATTTAATCTGCTCCTCAAACTCTATCTGAAACTTGTCAACCTTCTCTACCTCAACCCGGGACTTGTCTCCGAGAATCGGGTCTTCGTGAGTCTGTGCTTCAAGGTCGCGCCGTCCGTCTTTGAAGATTATATCAGGAAAGAACATCTACGAATTTCACGCGTAACTTGAGGTGGCGGCGGTCAAGAGAAGAGCAAGGAGGTTGTAGGTACATATAGCGGTTATAAGAGGGTTGTAGGCATCTAGCGAGACGTAGAAGGTGTTATATACGTACAGGTATACAGAAGGGGGGTGGGGGGTGTTGTGAGAAGGTCATAGACGAGCAGGAATAAGATCCCATATGAGGAGCAGAGGAATTTTTTTCTTATCATAGAGAAAATAGCTTACTACTGCTGCACTAACTGTTGACTATATGGTGTACATAAACAGATAAATAAATGAAAATATACATATACACACACACACACACATATATATATATATATATATATATATATATATATATATATATATATATATATATATATATATATATATATAACGATGAATATGGTACAATGACGCCTACATATGTAGACAGCGGGATTCGAACCGCCGCCATTGCCATGGCAGCTGGGTATGTTAGTCAATTTGCTATAAAGCCATCGAGTGTCCTATCGATTCAAGTGATATGCTTCGTCATAATGGATTTTCGCATTATTTCCGTTCTATATGATCTTTGATGCTAAACATTTCATAAAGAATATGAGGGAGATTATTCGTATTAGGTAATGACAGTGATACCTGATTATAATGATAGCAATGATATTATGAAAATAATGATGATCATTGTGTTGTCTGACTGCCAGGAACCTTTCCCTACTCTACTCAGTAAGAGATTGATGAGGGAAGCAACCAAAGGGAGGCATAAGAGGAACCACAAATATGACCCTTTCCATTATCATCATACGTATGATAACTATGTTATCAGACATACATCTTTGTTATCACTCACACAACTGTGTTATCACCAACACTACACTGTCTACACCAGTAAGAAAACGGATGTACACTGTAACAAACAGTGATGGTTTTGTTGATTGAAAACTTAATGCCAGAGTGGGTAGTAGTGGTAAGGATAGGAGTGAAAAATAGTAGAGTAGTGAAGATGGGTGAGATGATGGTGTGATGGTGGAGATACAAAGGTGAAGACAGTGCAATGTTGCAGACCGCCGTAACAAATGGTTCAGTTGGTTAGGCTCAGGACAACACGATGACCACACAGACTTTTCGGCCAGTATGGTGGCCGGACGTACGCTGCCCAATTCTCGACGGGAGTCTGGGTGGAGACCCTCTTCTCTGTCCACCTATTTTCTTTTTTTCTTTCTCCCTAGTGATTTTCTCCCCATTAAAAGGAAGTCTTTTGCTCATGAAGTTCTGTAGATTCTGTTAAAGGCACTCATATTTGTGTTGAATTTCACGCTGCCTGGCATCATATGGCTGACGTAGTATCTTACATAACTATGAGCTTCACTCCGGATGATTCAGCAACAGAATTCTGACATATACGGAGAACGTAGCCTCATTACCAGCACAACCAGGAGCCTTACTTTACTAACCACAAGATAAAGAACCGACCACAATGAGACGGACATCAAACAATACTTCGAAGTACAAAGCCACTGGAAGGAGCATTATTCCAAACTCTTGGCTTCTGGTGTTGTAATGGTCTACTCAGGTCGGTCACAATCCTCGACCATCGAACACTAAATCAAAGCTCAGAACAACTCTTTATATTCTGTAGCATTTGAGGAGACTTGTGAGATGCTGCCCGCCTCGCTGGTGGACAAGTTATTGGTTATGTCATGAGTTAATATCCCAGGTGTTGCATTATTCTTCCCACAATTCACCACCAGCTCCCTCCCCACAACCCATCACCACCTCCCTCCCCACATCCCACCAACAGCGCCCTCCTCACAACCCACCACCTGCTCTCTCCCTACAACCCATCACCAGCTCCCTAACCACAATTCATCACTAGCTCCCTCCCCACATCCTACCAACAGCGCCCTCCTCACAACCCACCACCAGCTCCCTCCCCACAACCTACCTCCATCTCCCTTCCCACAACCCTCCACCAGCTCCACCTCTCCCTCCACCTACCTCATCCATTCCCCCCTGTCACCTCTCCTCCCAGACCTGCAGCATCACATTCTCCCTCCTATCCACCAACATAACCTTTCGTCCATCTCTATTTCATTCCACTATTGGTTTCACCTCCCTCCATCAGTAGCCACCCTCCCTCTCTTGGCCAGTCCATCTTGTACTTCACTACGAATGCCCTATCTCTCCATCCCTATATCATCATTCCTTCTAGACTTCCTCCACATCATCCACTCCTCTTCCTTCTCTCCAACAAAACCATCCCTCCCACCCTCCGCATCCTCCCTCCTACCATCAGCATTCCTTCCTCCATCCTGGAGGAGCACCACCTCCCTCCCAGAGCACCCAGGTCCTCCGTCCGCCCGACGGCTGCTGTCTTCTCACCGCGGGGAGTCGAGCCTCCTACATCGACCTGGCCTGTGGACCCTCTACCCGCGGGCGGATAGGAAGGTGCGGTGAGAGAGAGAGAGAGAGAGAGAGAGAGAGAGAGAGAGAGAGAGAGAGAGAGAGAGAGAGAGAGAGAGAGAGGTATCATTATATGCGTATATGTTTGTGTGCTGTGTGTGTTTGTACGTATGTACTCCTGTATATGTGCTTGCGTGCTTGTGAGGTCATCTAGCTAGCGACCTCACTGGCTCATTAACAGGATCACAACAACACTACCACAGCGAAGCTGGCCCCGTCACAGTTGACCACAGCATACCTATCCCCGTTACAGTGGACCAGAGTACTGCTGGCCCCATAGCAGTTGATCTTAGCACAGCTGGACCTGTTACAGTCAATCACAACACAGCTGACCCCGTCACAGGTGACCTCGACATTGGTTCAGAAACAGAAGCATCGGGAGGGCGGCGGAGGACAAGGCCCCAGGGTCACGGGCATGAGGGATGGCAGGACTCTATCACGAAGGATTAGCAGCAATTTAGATGCTCATCTGAGGCTGGTTAACAGACGGCCAGGGAAGATGGAGGGGAACAGGAGGGCAAGGACGAAGAC
This sequence comes from Panulirus ornatus, assembly GCF_036320965.1. Classification (NCBI taxonomy): domain Eukaryota; kingdom Metazoa; phylum Arthropoda; class Malacostraca; order Decapoda; family Palinuridae; genus Panulirus; species Panulirus ornatus. The sequence goes on along the minus strand of NC_092236.1, from coordinate 1,894,794 downwards.
GAGCACGGGGCGCCAGGCAGGATGGACGAGAAGAGAAAGAGAACGAAGGAGGAAGAATCATGGAATGGATACAAAAAGGGAGATAAATGGCCGGGGAGAAAAGGAAAAACGTAATAGATAAATTGGGATGTAAAAGAGGCGGGAGTGTTTACAAGAAAGAGAACATAAGTCAGAGAAGACGAGGAATAGTTGAGGAGAAAAAGGGGAGAGGGAAGAAAGAGAATTAAGAAAAACGGGACTAAGAAAGGGAAAGAAATATAAGAAAGGAGTGAAGTGAAGGGTGGTATTATTGGAGAGCCAAAGACAGACATAGTCAGGGTGAGGGTTGTGTAGTGAAGGCTGTGTTGAGCATTGTGTGGTGAGGACTGTGCACTTAGGGCTGTGTGTGTGGTGAGGTTTGTGTGGTGAGGATTGTGCGGTGAGGGCTATGCGGTTAGGGGTGTACGGTGAGGATTATGTATTGAGGATTGTGCGGTGAGGGCTGTGTGGTTGAGAGCTATGTGGTTAGGGTTATGTGGTGAGGATTGTGTGGTGAGGGCTTTGCGGTGAAGGCTGTGAGGTGAGGGTTATGTGGTAAAGGTTTGCGGGGATATGTGATAGGGACACTGGGTCCTTGGCTTAAGCTGTGCGGTAAGGAAGGGACTTATATCCCGACTACTCAACAAAGAGAACGTTGGAATAGAGGAAAATTCTTTATGGCCTGAAGAAAAAAGATAAAGGGAAAAGATGGGACGAAGACGCAAAAATATGTCAGAAACTTCATAAAGAGCTATGAGGCGAAAGGAGGATAAATGAACCAATAAACCAGACGAGAAGGTTCTTAATAAGAGAGAAAGATGCGGCGTGATGGCACGGGCGATCCTGGGACGAGACGTCAGGGCGAGGCAGGACGGTCCAGGCAGCGAAGAGCCACCACCACTGACGCAGCGGGAGTGCAGACGAGGAGAAAAAGTGTTTTAGATCAACGATGAGAAGTTTACATGCAGGCACGGGGGAGGGATGGGAGAGAGGTTTACATGCAGGCACGGGGGAGGGATGGGAGAGAGGTTTACATGCAGGCACGGGGGAGGGATGGGAGAGAGGTTTACACACAGGAACAGGAGGAGGGATAGAAGAGAGATTTACGTACAGGTACAAGAGGAAGGTTGGAAGTGAGACCCCACGATTACTGGAAAGACATTTGAGGGAGGGGGTGATGAGGGAAGGAGGTTTAGGACATGATAAGAATCACAGCAACAAGGCAGAAGAGGCTAATCAAAATATGACTGTAAGGAGAGACATACAGGAAACTCAATATTTACCAGAATATCTCTTGGATAATCGTTCGTTGGAGGTTAATGTGATTTGATTCTAATTTCCTTGCTTGTTTTCTCCCATGAGCGAATGAATTTAGGAGTCTGGCATATTGGACCACGTATAGATTGATTTCTTAATAGGTCACCAACGAACATCTGTGTAGTGATAACTAAGATATTGAGACAATCCTGATATCATTAGAGTAGCAGCAGCATCCGTTCAACACATGATCATCAGAGCCAATAGGGAAGGCCACACATCGCATCTAAATACATATTGGGAAAACATCAGATTACGTAACAAGTCCGAGGTCAATAGCCGTCCTTCTGTTAATACACAGTCACAATGCTATCCATGCCTGAAGACATCATCAACACTGGAAAAAGAATAGAAGTGAACGCTATCATAAGTACCTGAACGGCGCACTTAGAATGCTGTCTCCTATTTAACTAAAGTCTGACATTTAGCTTAGAAGCCCTAAGTGTATCCTTTAGTTCCTGCGTCTGCGTGTGCGACCCTCTATCCTCTTAGTAAAGATAATGTTTTTCTTAGAAAGATACATCTTTTCGAGGACCACACTCAGGAATGTCCAGTTACGAATATCATAATCCAGAGCGTTAAGTGCTGGTGGACTAGAAATGAAGCGACATTCTCTGCACGACTTTTCATCAGCTCTGAGAGGAATCTGAGGTAGAGGTATCTATTCTAAATCAAGGCAAGATACAAGGATCGTATAGCTGGGTCCAGTTTGTTGGAAAGGCTCTACTGTGAATGAGGTCAATTCTTTCTTACATGATTGATGGAAATCAAACTTCAGTAGAAATGAACCAATACAAACACTATGATCTGATTTACAACGGCATGATTCATTCAGAATGAAATAACATTGTTTGTCTTTTCTGATTCGTAAATATTTCACAATGTCCATCACAAGAAACTGAGAGAATCAAAATCAGGACAAGATAACTTATTGCCTGGTGGTGTGATATGAACACTGAACAATCCTTTTCATAAAACCTCAAAGGAAAAACCATTCACATGCAGCAAACCATTGGCTGGATGGATTGATATTTCAGAAAGAGGACCGATGACACGGGCAGTGGTGAGCCATCGGAGAGACTGAGGCATCAGTAGGGAGTTGACACTAGTCTCAGTGACAATGGTTATAAATACACTAAGGAAAACACCACTAGCAGGGGAGACTATTCTGCTCCTCATGGACGCCACAGCTTTTACTCATGTTTGATTAAATTTCCATAAGTTACTTCCTGCAGCATACCGACCTTCCTTAGGAAACGTTACATTACTGGTTCTCAAAATGATTAATTTTCTACGGCAAGATCCGAAGGTCCGGAGGAGACCTTTGATGGGTCAGACATCTCATTCCAAGACGGTGGTTTGATGGGTGTTGTTCTATCCCTCCTCTGGCTCTTCAGGACTTGTACCCACTCTAGTGACCAGAGAATGGCCCATAAATCATAAAGAAGGCAAGATGAAGCGATACAGTGAAAACTTTAACAAATTGCACCGGTGTGGGGCGACCTCGATCTCGCGCTGCTCAACACCCTCCAGCGGCGCGCCTCAGATCACCACTTCATGAGCGTGATTTAACGCCCCGTCTCGTTTCCACGGCCTGTAATCCCTCATCGTTGCAATTTGCAGAAACTTAATCAAGCATCTGATAGCTCAATCCAAGACTTTAAATGCAAGGTGTCAAGTTAGTCATGCGAACCTTTTTAACTTAGGTCACGCGTCCGTTCCCTGGTGGTGACCCCCGCTGTGACGCCGTTGCTGAGCCGGGAGTTAAGGACCAACCAGCTGCTCCCATCCACTCGCCTAGACAACTTCCAGCTCTGCCTTTTTTGTTTGTGTTGAAGATCCTGGAGGGTATGATGTTCCTGTCAAACTAGGGAACAGGAATTAAGGAAATGTTCAGTGTTTCAGATCCTTTATCGAGGTAAGTGGAATATTGCAGGGTAATTCTGTTGTATTTCATTTCCTAAAAACTACGATTTCCTGTGCAAATGCTTAACTTGAGATTCAGGCTTTACCAAACGTGACAATTGAATAATCAAGGCCAGAGTAACATCGACTATATTCATCTGTGAAGATCATGTTTTTTCACACGGCTTTGACACCTCAAAAACTACGAGACACTCTTTGTCTTAACAGTTGATAATACTACAGTTGGTTTAATCATCTCTACAGTTGTTGGAGTATCTGCCATTTTCTGATGACGCTGGCTAATGAATCACTAGAAAAAGAATACATGGGAATCTGCATATAAGATGTTCTGTGTGGAATGTAATAGATTCTGATGACTGTGGTGAACAAGAAGCTCGTCTCTCCAGTAAACTGTGGAGGAGTTTCCTATTTTGCTTCAAACCTAATGAAAAAATCGTAGGACATCTGTTATTCTCTTACTGAAAAAAATAAGATTGAAAATTCTATGTGCAGATATTTTCGTTGAATTCAATATGATCTTTTTAAAATTAAACTAGAGCACCTAATACTGTTTTTTTTTTTTTTTTGCTGTTTCCTTTTTCTATAACCTTAGAAAAATTGTTTTTAATCTTTCGACTAGATTTGGACTTACTATGGTGTTAAAGCAAAAAAGAAATTTGCTTACGATTTCAATTAAAACTTTGAATACCACATGGATGCGAGGAGGCAAGACTGTTGTTTGGGAAACCGCAAGACGCAACAGATCTCAGTAATGACTGCAGGGATAACTACTACAGCAGTGACAGTAATCAGCAATAATAACTGTAGTGATAATACCTCCAACAAGAGTCATAATCACCAAAAGAAGAAGCTGCTGTAATCAAAACTACAACAGCAATGACAATTATCAACAGCAATGCCTGCTGTGGTAACAGCTGCCATCTCAGCAGTAATCTTGGTTAAAACACCAGAACATTACAACGGTACCGTCCATATTACCTCCTACCGTTGTTATCATAAGATCAATTAAAACAAAGTTAGTATCATAGGAGTTTTATGGAAGGCTGAAGAAGACGCATCCATCAGTACTGTCATCTCTCCATCTGTCCCCTAACTACCACTGCTTACTACAGCCGTCCTCTCTCTCTCTCTCTCTCTCTCTCTCTCTATATATATATATATATATATATATATATATATATATATATATATATATATATATATATATATATATATATATATATATATATATATCTATCTATCTATCTATCTCTGTTTTGACTGATGTATCTTAAACCCTCTTCGGCTTTACCACAGGAGAAACACATGAATCCTTCTTTCCCTCGGTTTACTTTCTTGATTAATATATTCGTACTTTTCTATCATTCTTCCGAACAATCTTTCCCCATATTTTCATCTTGATCAGCATATCTCATGCGTGGCTATTCAAAGGGTATCATTAAATTACCTTCCACACTTCCCAACAATACATCATATGCCATTCTCAAGCGATGTAGATCTAAAGTATTTTTAAACAATTTCAAAAACTACACCGAGGCATAAAGTTCCCTCTGCATGGTACCAAAAATTTTGACTTGTATACAAGCATATTCAGTTACAGGTTATACGTCACACATGACTTGCGATAAACCACGACTCTGACAATTCGTTCATATCACATTTCTCTTTCCAGATCCGCATGTCTATGAAATCATATCACGAAGTTTACTCCTGGAGAGATCTCTTGACATGACTGGAGGTATCCCTACTGGCTTACTACAGCAGAGTCAGTACAATGTGACTTCTAGGAATAGAAATATTATGCTACGGAACATAATGTTAGGACATGACATTTTGGGACATGATATTGCTACCAAACTATAAAGTTCTGGAATATTATCACTAGAATATGACCTTCTGGAATAGTAGCACTAGAGTATTACCTTCCGGAGTATGACTTCTTTAGAGATGATAACATCATAGATCATGACACTTGAGATCACAGCTACAGGATCACATCCTCTTGCAGCAGATTCTGCTGGCCTTCTGTCGAAGCCGTTCAATCACACAAAGTTCTGCAAATCTTTTGGTGTTCAAAAGAGTCTTTGATGGAACATCTTACTTATCAAGATCACTTGGGAATGAACAGTAACTATAGTACCAAATACCCAGTAAGGCTACGGTAACTTGGATTGTGGGGTTATTCTTGCGACCATAAACATCGTGGTAGACAGCCGCGTGAGGTCCGCCGTGCCAAGGCAACTCTAACCATTTTCTCACTAAACAACTCATCTTCTTCCCCGTCGACTCTCATTATTGCCTGGCAACGATCTTCATCTGGGCATCCAATCTTCCCTCCTGATGGTACGCTAAATATTCACCCCAAACTATTACTCATTTTCAAGTCCTATCTCGAACCTGGGCCCGCCCATCCTCACAACCCGGGGAGTCTCTACTCGTGACCTAGCCTGGCGTAACACAGGTAGTTGGATATCTCTGTAAGGAAGACCACCTGGTCCCAATGACCACGTAGTTCGCCCCTTCACAGTGTTAGCGTGGGGGGCCCCGTGATCGGTATTCTGTGCCTGTCGATACCTGAAGTTCGCAGGCGTTATTTTATTGTTGCCCGGTTTGTTTACATGGCCCCAGCTCCTGGTCGCTGATTGGTTGACGCTCTCGACGAAGCCTTTTACCTGCCCATCGTTATATACTCACTTCCACTACCATATTATGCCACAGTCAGCATGATTATCTTTTTTAAGTTATAGACACTGAAAAATTATACGAAACCTAATATACGTTTGATTGGGGCAAATCAGAGCACCAGCCATTCAGAGATTTGCGCTTGATGAAATTTGTTTTTCATGCCTGAACGTGCGTCCGGTCTGCATACAGGGACGAACCCAAGGGCCCGGTATGAGCGAGGGATGGTCCGGCAGCCTCGGACCTTCGTCTGACCAGACAAAGTTGGGCAGGGCCGTAAACAAAGAAAAAAGAAAAAATATTTACATTTTTCCACGTTTTCCTTTCCTGTCTTCAGACGTAATGCTAGAATTTATAAGTTACTTTTCCAGTCATATTGTCATATACATATTCCTGTTCTATATATATATATATATATATATATATATATATATATATATATATATATATATATATATATATATATATATATATATATATGTATGTATATATATATATATATATATATATATATATATATATATATACATATTTTCATACTATTCGCCATTTCCTGCGTTAGCGAGGTAGCGTTAAGAACAGAGGACTGGGCCTTTGAGGGAATATCCTCACCTGGTCCCCTTCTGTGTGTGTGTGTGCGTGTGTGTGTGTGTGTGTGTGTGTGTGTGTGTGTGTGTGTGTGTGTGTGTGCTTTACCGAACACCGCCTCGTGGGTGAAAAGTTACATTTAACAAGGCTGTATCAGTTTATGATACAGAACCCACATATCTATGTATTTTCATACATGTATATATAGGTGCTGTCGGAGTCCGCTTGTTTTAGGTTTCATCGCGAGTGAAAAGTCACCTCGGCAAGGCTGTATTGTCCTCTGTTGTGCAATTGAAGCACAGTCTGGTAGAGGAACTCTGTATTACAGAGGATTCCATCATTACTCTGCTACTGAAAGTTGCGGCACCATGAAGCTGCGGTACTCCATCCAGAGGAGTGGATCTTGGAGACATGTAATGATAGTAATGATGTTATGTACATTTATTCTGCCTCAGCCTTTACCTTCAACTCAATCTTTATTCATCCGTAGTTTCTATGCTGCATTGGTTTCAAGTCATCATTTCTGACACAAGAGTTGGTAATGTTGTTCCAGCACTGTAGTGTCCTATCATCATACTCCTCGTTATAAAGTGATAACTATATCATATTGTAGGTTATCGTGATTATCTAAATCGCGATCAGTTTATCATGTTGATTATGTTTTGTCTCATTACTGTTGCTTTTGTCATAATCTATTCTATTGTTATTGATGCTTATGTTTTCTTTATGAACCTTTTGGTCTCGAATATGATTAATGAATGGTCAGTATATCAGTGTAGAGCAAGATTAAGGAGAGAGAAAGGAGTATTTACTAATACATACTAACAGATTTTGCCTAAAACCACGACTAGCGCGTAGCGTTCACAGCAGGAAAATATAGAGTTGAAAGAGAGAGAGAGAGAGAGAGAGAGAGAGAGAGAGAGAGAGAGAGAGAGAGAGAGAGAGAGAGAGAGAGAGAGAGAGAGAGAGAGAGAGAGAGAGAGAGAGAGAGAGAGAGAGAGAGAGAGTAAAATAGAGTATGTGACAGGGACAATGACAAAAGCATACACAGAGATAATTAAAGATAATTTATGGGACAGCCAACAGGGAGGCGACACGTCCCCGGGACCAATGGCCGCCGCTGGCCGGTACATGGACCACTAACATACCGATGGACCAGCTCGTAACTCAGCTCCTGCCCCCATGCACAACGCCCCCCTCCTACTCTCCCTCCTGCTCCCCCACAGGTCCTCTCCCTTGCCAAAAGAGGACAGAAACTCCCTGGCCACGCCTAATTCACTCCCGCCCAACACAAACACAGTTCCCGTTCCACGCCTACAGAGGCCGCTGCTTCCTTCGTCTTGGCCAGGGACAATGTCCACCTGTGCGAGATCGTCCGAGTTAGCCGCAGATTAGCTACACGTAACGCTGCAGGATGAGCATCCAGGTGAACTACAGGTCGATCTTCCAATCTAGTTGTAGGTATAGCAACTAGGTCGACATTAGATCGAGCCTCTCAGTCAGCTAGAGGTCATGTCAACAGGTCAGCTGAAGAATAAGTCTTCCGGTAAACTCGGGGGTCATGCCTCCAGGTCTTTTCAAGTCGAAATCCACATTAGCTGCATATCTTGTCTCTAGATCAGGTACATGTTGAGCATTTACATGAAATTTAGATCCAGTCTCCCGTCAGTCGCAGATGGAGGCTCCACTTTAGCAACAGACAAATATTTCAGGGAAAGTAAAGGTGGAGGCTTCAAGTGAAGAGCAGGTGGATGAATCTTCAAGATCACCTGAGGCAGAATACTTCAGATGGGCAGTATGTGGAAGTTTCTAAAGTACTGTAGATAAGGTTCCAGGTTAGATGCAGGTGAAGCGTCCAAGCCAGGTACTGGTGGAAGCTCCAGGTCAGCCCCAAATAAAACAGCCAAGTCGTTACAGATGAAGGCACCAGGCGGGTTATAGATAAGTTTTCCATCTCAGCTGCAGATGGGTCCTTCAAGCTAGCTGTACGTGGAAGCTCCATGTATGACATGAGTCATCCATATAAGCAAAACAACCAGACCAGCAATGGAGGAAGATAATCTCGAGCAACAAGTTCTCCAGAGGAAGATCACTTATACCACAGTAAAATGTTCTCAAAAGGAAGATGACCAATGGTAACAACCTCTCAGGAGGAAGATCCTGTGGCAACATACTTTCGAGTGAAGTTGAACATAAACTCTTATTACTATAACATTTATGACTACGTTTAGAAAGGCACTTTAGTCTCATATTCACCAGTGGACGACAGCGCTAGGAGGTAGCCATGCGTATCATGCAGTAAAAATCTTTCTATATCGATAATTCCTCTCATTGCTGATAGAAGTTATTGCCACTATTTACGTATTCGTAACATGTATTACATGAATACATACTCGTATACATTATATGTATATGAGGAATCATTAGAGCATAAAAGGCTTGTAGGAAACCCTTCATCCCTGAGCCTATGAGAGTACCCCAGAGGCTGAGACGTCGGGAAACTGATTAATAAGTCTCACTCACATCATAAATCATCAAGGGTTAGTTAATCATCTTCCTTTACGACCTCCACTGAGCAACGTAAACTTTCAAACTCGGATCTTCTCCAGACAATGAATTCAAGGTCGAGGAAGATTCTGTGGGAAGGTGATGAGGATAAGACATCAAGTTTGATAAGTGAATAGAGTTATGCATAGCACTTCAAACTTTTAGTAAGATAATTGCTTCTTAATCAATTGTTATATTACGTATATGATTGTATGAAATGATGTCAATATTTCTCAACAGAAGAATGAAAAATCAAGAATCTAAATACATGGGCAAGGAATTCACTTCTTTGCAACATTACCTGCAGTGCTGCAGTTGTAACTTCTGTTTGTATTATTGACTATAGTTATCATAAGAATAGAATCAAGAGTGAGCGAAACAAAATATAATGAATCCTTTATGATGAGAGTCATTTGCCATCGGCCTTGTGACTCCATAGCATTATCCATTCCTCTGTTTGTGAGTGTATCGTCGATCATATGTGATGTGTGTCTGTTGTGCTATGTCCGTCCCAGACTGCCACCATCACCACACACACTGTGGGCTATCCTACCACACACACACACACCACTCTCTAGCTGACCCAAGACATTACCTAATACAAGGATACGACAGAGAGAACAGAACTATAATAAGTAAGATAAGATTAATTTACAATCTCTAACATTAATAAGTGAAGGTGAAGATAACGCTGACTTACGATAACCAAGAGATAAGCGAGATTGGTTCAAGTTATTGTAAACTTGGCCGGCATGAGAGTCCAGCGATATCGTGACTATTAGGGACTTAAAGCTTCAGTCGGGTCAAGGTGCACACTATAGTCGACCCGTGGCAAATGAGGTCATATTTTAGACAGGTAACGGGCAAATGAATAAAGCGTCCCATGTCATCTTCTCTTCGTCATGACCTTAAAGTCCTAAATTTTTACGACATTTTAGGAAGTAGATTTCTTGTTTTGTTTATAACTTCAGCGGTAGAGTAATGTTAAGTATGATGTCCCTACTGCAGTATCTTAACTCTCAGAGACAAGTAATGTGGTGAATTGTGATTTATGATATTTATCGCTAAAAGCAGCTAAGTAAATCTTTTTGGAGATTAGACATAAATATTATCTCTGTTTTCCACTTCTGTGATTTTTTTAAAAATGGCTGGATAGGTCACAGGTAAATATGCAGAACATGCATTGAGGTGATGACTGATAGCCACACAGAGGATCTGGGATAGGCCAAAGATAACTCATTTACCAACAGTATCCTCGGCAACTCTTCTCCAGATGAGTGGTCAACATACAGGAACATCAGACTTGAGGCAGAACAATGTAGAGAGAGTTAGCAACACCAAGAGTGGCACATTTGTGTGATGATCATCACCTTCGTCAACATTACTAAGGACAATATGGATGAAGTAATGAATCAATTATGATGGTGAATATTACTGATCAAAGTTATGGTGATGCTTGTAAACATCCCAAGACTGAATGTCTGGATATAGATAATGAATGATTCTCACCCATTCCAATGTACCTTTACTCATCATATGTAATCGTTAATCATTACTAAATGAAAGTGAAATATAGGATTATAAGTGAGAAACGTGCATATTCAATTCTTAATAATCTTGTGTTTCATGTCTTACGACAGTCGTGTTGACATTAGTATCTGGGTAAGAACTGCTCAACAGACACAAAAAAATCCATTGTCTAGTTGAATGTCTATAAAATGAAACATAGATATCTTCTATACTGATCTATAGAGTTCTGGCTTCACCATGGAGCAAACTAGTCATGTCAAAAGGCATACCTTAAGGTCAGAAATAAGAATATCATTTACACAGAGGGCTGACACATGGTAACCAGGATACAGAGCGGACGTATGATGGCCTGAATACACCAGACAAAACGATACATGACGTGCCATTGTGTACCTGTGTGTCTCCGCTCGCACGTCTCACCTTAAGAATATTTCAGCGTCACAACGTGTTGCTACACAGTGCCCACCCACCACCAGGCCAGGTATGTACCTCTGATGACACTGGGTTTCATATCTCTTGATCTTTTTTTCACTCTTTTTCTCCCGTTTTCTGTCTCTGTGCATGCAAGTTTTAAGTATGTATGTGTTTATATATATATATATATATATATATATATATATATATATATATATATATATATATATATATATATATATATATATATATATATATATATATATATATATATATATATATATATATATATATATATTGAAGAATGTATGTGAGAAATACTTAGAAAAGCAAATGGATTTGTATGTAGCATTTATGGATCTGGAGAAGGCATATGATAGAGTTGATAGAGATGCTCTGTGGAAGGTATTAAGAATATATGGTGTGGGAGGCAAGTTGTTAGAAGCAGTGAAAAGTTTTTATCGAGGATGTAAGGCATGTGTACGTGTAGGAAGAGAGGAAAGTGATTGGTTCTCAGTGAATGTAGGTTTGCGGCAGGGGTGTGTGATGTCTCCATGGTTGTTTAATTTGTTTATGGATGGGGTTGTTAGGGAGGTAAATGCAAGAGTCCTGGAAAGAGGGGCAAGTATGAAGTCTGTTGGGGATGAGAGAGCTTGGGAAGTGAGTCAGTTGTTGTTCGCTGATGATACAGCGCTGGTGGCTGATTCATGTGAGAAACTGCAGAAGCTGGTGACTGAGTTTGGTAAAGTGTGTGGAAGAAGAAAGTTAAGAGTAAATGTGAATAAGAGCAAGGTTATTAGGTACAGTAGGGTTGAGGGTCAAGTCAATTGGGAGGTGAGTTTGAATGGAGAAAAACTGGAGGAAGTGAAGTGTTTTAGATATCTGGGAGTGGATCTGTCAGCGGATGGAACCATGGAAGCGGAAGTGGATCATAGGGTGGGGGAGGGGGCGAAAATTTTGGGAGCCTTGAAAAATGTGTGGAAGTCGAGAACATTATCTCGGAAAGCAAAAATGGGTATGTTTGAAGGAATAGTGGTTCCAACAATGTTGTATGGTTGCGAGGCGTGGGCTATGGATAGAGTTGTGCGCAGGAGGATGGACGTGCTGGAAATGAGATGTTTGAGGAAAATGTGTGGTGTGAGGTGGTTTGATCGAGTAAGTAACGTAAGGGTAAGAGAGATGTGTGGAAATAAAAAGAGCGTGGTTGAGAGAGCAGAAGAGGGTGTTTTGAAATGGTTTGGGCACATGGAGAGAATGAGTGAGGAAAGATTGACCAAGAGGATATATGTGTCGGAGGTGGAGGGAACGAGGAGAAGAGGGAGACCAAATTGGAGGTGGAAAGATGGAGTGAAAAAGATTTTGTGTGATCGGGGCCTGAACATGCAGGAGGGTGAAAGGAGGGCAAGGAATAGAGTGAATTGGAGCGATGTGGTATACAGGGGTTGACGTGCTGTCAGTGGATTGAGTCGGGGCATGTGAAGCGTCTGGGGTAAACCATGGAAAGCTGTGTAGGTATGTATATTTGCGTGTGTGGACGTGTGTATGTACATGTGTATGGGGGGGGGGGGTTGGGCCATTTCTTTCGTCTGTTTCCTTGCGCTACCTCGCAAACGCGGGAGACAGCGACAACGTATAAAAAAAAAAAAAAAAAAATATATATATATAATGTATGTTCGAAATTACCTATTTGTGCTGTACAGGGATGAGGTTCTACATTCGTAGGGCCCCATTTCATGAACTTTCACTCGTATAATATGCATATTATACATGTAGGTCAGGTGCGTTCGAACGCACCTAACCTACATTCGGGTTGTCACTTGTATATCAAATGGCTTCCTAGCTACGTCTCTTCGTTGTACATCAATTGACTGTTGTATTTCTTACTTGTATCTCCCCTGATGATGTGATTATTACACGAAAGTGTGTGTGTGTGTGTGTGTGTGTGTGTGTGTGTGTATGTAATAGTAATAATTATATAATAGATATGTAAGTAGATAATTATACATACTTTCCCGTACACATGATATGAATACATGTATATGGTACTAACAACAACTTGGGAAATCACCAAAAACACTGGTAACGATAGATGAGAGAATTCTTCAAACATGTCTTGGGATCTCTGTCACAGACCAGTGCTGAAGACCGTTAGCAACGTCGTTTGTCGTAGCTGTATTAATATTGACGTATTACTTACACAGGTGTTGGATACATCGAGCGCTCTTCCGTGAGACCTGACAGAGAGACACTCCCTCCAGTCCTTGAGATGTGATTACGAGACCTAGTCTCTAAGAGGTGGAGATGAGGCCTTGTCTCTAAGACGTTGTCCCTGAGAGGCGACGATGAGACGCCGTCCCACAGCAGAAGGGGCGCGAAGAGACGCCATCACGTACAGATAGTGAGGAAATCATATCGTCCTTTGTTTATACAAATCATCCACAATACTCCTCAGCAGGACGACGACAACAGAAGAACCAGAGAAAGACAGTCAAAAGGTACAAGGAAAATACTGTCTTGGCTGAGCGTTAGATCTTGGGCTTTTCGATATGTAAGCTTAAATAACGAGACAAGTTACTAGCAAGCCTTCTCTCTCTCTCTCTCTCTCTCTCTCTCTCTCTCTCTCTCTCTCTCTCTCTCTCTCTCTCTCTCTCTCTCTCTCTCTCTCTCTCTCTCTCTCTTGGTTTCCTCAACTAGATTACTGTCTCTGCTGATTTCTTTCGATAAGAGAATAAGTGCCTCTGCTTTAGGCTGTCTGACTTGGTAATGTCGGGCTGGGGTGATAACCTCTTCCCCTCCTCCTCCCTCGTAAAGTAAACACCCACAAAAGCTGTAGCGCCGCTGGTGACCGTTGGACGAACGTGAAGTTTGCATCGTATTAAAGGAACAAATGTACAAATGCACTTCCTCAAATTCCTTGAGGACCTGAAGATGCCATTGTCCCCTAGTAATAAATGTTATTAGCCTGAAGCTGAAAACTCATAATTCATTGTTAAAAAATTAGCAATGAATACAGAAAGTCTTGTAGTGAAGACGTGCTCGCGGGTCCCCGACTTTAGAGATCATCATAACAACGAATATGAGCATATGTTTGTATGTGAACATTAGAGTGCCTCCCTGGCCTTACCATAGTAAGTAGCTTTGCAGTCTGTGTGAGACAGACATACGTCTCAAATTCTCTGAAAAGGGCTCTCGTATCGTCACAAAACTTCGCGTCACAACCAACACTATGTTTTCCTAATGTTCTCATTATTCTCTAAGGTAGATACGTTGAAGGCAACAATTCTTATAGTGTTTTTCCATGTTTTTCCCTTGTGTTCTGTGTCCGCTGCAAGACGTTAACTGTTGTTTCAGTTGATTCCTAGTAAGAAATGAACGTTGTCAGCGGAAGCTTCAACCACCAGCGGCGTGCTAGGCCGGTCATGGCTTCTGATCGCTTCCTTCTGCTGCTGATTAGAATGAAAGATGGAAACTAATAACAAATCAGCCCCTGAAAGTCCAGACATTCTGTTTGTATGATGAAGGAAACGAGACAGACATTGGAAAAGTTAAAATGTCACTACAAGTGACTGGCAGTCGCGGTTCCTCCTTCCCAAAAACACATAAAGCCTATAAATTACGGCTCACCATCATCACAGTTGCAAGATCTGAATTTTGTTGAAGAACTTGAGAAGAAAGATAGATATTGGTAACAGCAGACGATTAAGTGTATTAGTCTCCCAGACTCTTGTGGATTCTGGAAACCTCATAGATCTTCTTAGTTCGCTGGGTATAGATATACTGTCCAATAATTGTATCCCATGACTCTGTTGCCATGACTATCATTGTCTAGAGAAAGGCCTGCTCATACATCTTTTAGATATAAAGAACTCATAGGTAACTTTCTCGATAATCTAACTTTTTATCATACATCAGTGACAAATGCCTATGAATATATGTACTTTTAGCTGGTTTCACTATAAAAAGAATTATTCCTGTTCTTACACACTCTGATAACATCCTGGATAAAACACATCACGACGATCGTATCATATCTTGAGCAGACTTATAATAGGAAAAGTAACGAAGTATATCTAAACTAATTTTCTATCATTTTCTAACCCGCACAAATTGTTATGAATTCTAGGATGAGTGATGGTATTTTTCCTGGCTATTGATCCACTCGCTATCCCGGTGATCTGCCCCCATTAATCTCCTGGACAAAACACACAACAGAATAAACATTTGATCATCCAAAACACACCATCAATCTCCTAATTGTAAACATTAGCGTTTGCCTTTGTCTGTTGATATACGTTAAAACTGATAATCTATGAACCCAAGCCAGGCATGGTATTGGATCTCTGTCTCTCTCTCTCTCTCTCTCTCTCTCTCTCTCTCTCTCTCTCTCTCTCTCTCTCTCTCTCTCTCTCTCTCTCTCTCTCTCTCTCTCTTACACAAAGACCTGCAATGCCATATTAAGTGAAGAAGATAGGCTAAGATTACAAGAGCTGAATGGTACTCTAGAAAATGGCAGATTCCATTTAGCGTAAGTAAATGTCAGGTGTTGCATGTAGGAAACCTCAACAAGATATTCGATTATGAACTGATGGGCTACAAGATAAAGGACATTCCTTATATGAGGAATCTAAGGGTCATTGTCCCCAACAACCTTAAATCGTCCCAGCTTTGTAACGAAGCTGCCAAGAAAGCAAATTGGATATTTGGGTTTATTGACAGAAACTTTACATACCAAAGTCTAGTTAGACCCCACCTCGAATATGCGATGTAGTTTTAGGCCCCTTACCCGAGTTTTGATAAAGTCAATGTAGAAGTAGTGCAGCGATGAGCAACCAAAATGATTCCTTCCTTACACAATAAACCATTTGAGAACAGCCTTTAGGAACTGAATTTGTTCTATCTAAGCAAGAATCGGCAATGTACATTATCAGAATGTTTTGATATGCTTAAAGGATTGAACAACGACAATACTGAAAATATTTTTGCGGTAGCGCCAGTACTACCAACGAGAGAAAATGGGCTAAAACATAGGGATCACCGAGTCAATGTGGACTGCATTAAATATACCTTTACGATCAACATTACCTACGCGTGGAAAAAACTCCCAGAACTTATTCAGAACAACACTGCTAGTATCTTCAAAAATAGGCTTGATCATCACCTGTCATTCTCCGGTATTGAATGATTCTCTTAATCAGTCATCTTAACGTAGTGGTATATCATGCTACCTTTTCAACCACTGATCTCACCATGGCCAGGCTGCCATAACATACCAACATTGATTAACC
The DNA here is from genome assembly GCF_036320965.1 of Panulirus ornatus. Taxonomy (NCBI): domain Eukaryota; kingdom Metazoa; phylum Arthropoda; class Malacostraca; order Decapoda; family Palinuridae; genus Panulirus; species Panulirus ornatus. The sequence goes on along the minus strand of NC_092236.1, from coordinate 1,878,487 downwards.
CGTGTCGCCTGCTGTAAAGGAACAAGAGTGACTTATTGTATCATTCGTCCATATCAGGGGTAATATAGATATGGTAAGTCGCGAGGCTGGAGCTCAAAGTTTATCCTTACTATTGTCTTGTAAGAAAAAGTGAAGAGACACATGTGTTTGGTGATGGGATGCATGACATATTCACATTCATTCTACATTCTGACTTTCCTATAAAAGTTTCCTTGTGGCTTATTAATCCTGCATGGAATTTTTTCGATCTGTTTCCCGTCCGGCGCGTGCCGGAGGGAGTGGAGAGTGGGGAGAGAGCCTTTGCTCTGCTCTCCTTTTTTTTCTCCTGCTTGGAAAGGAACTGCATCTTCTTTCAGAAGTGTTGAGGCCAGGCCATCTTCCTTGGACCTTTGGTCCGTGTGATCTGTATATGTGTAACTATGTAACGCTCCTCTGTTCCTCTATCTCTTTTGTGCTATGACGGAAAATTCTCTCTCTCTCTCTCTCTCTCTCTCTCTCTCTCTCTCTCTCTCTCTCTCTCTCTCTCTCTCTCTCTCTCTCTCTCTCTCTCTCTCTCTCTCTCTCTCTCTCTCTCTCTCTCTCTCTCTCTCTCTCTCTCTCTCTCTCTCTCTCTCTCTCTCTCTCTCTCTCTCTCCATTAAGAACTGGTGAGGGAGGGCTGGCCAGCCAGGCAGGGAGGCAGGAATGCAATAAAATGAAACATGATATTTAATCACACGTGGAGGGGCAGTGCTCCTGGGCGTTCTGACTGAGCAGGGGTGGGTAGGGAGTGGCTTTAGGAGTTGGCAGAGGAGTGGGCTCAGGAGTGGACTGAGGAATGGGTTCAGGAGTAGGCTGAGAAGTGGGTTCAGGTTCAGGGGTGGGCTGGGGAGTGGGATTAGGAGTGGACAGGGAAGTGTGTTTAAGTTTGTGCTTGGGAGTGGGGGCAGGGTTGAGCAGAGTAGTGGGTTCAGGAGTGGACGCAAAGGTGGGCCGGGAGTTGGGCAGGGAGTGGTCAAGGGTGGGCAGAGGAGTGGGTTCTCAAGTGGGAAGGGCAGCGAACTGAGGAGTGTGCTGGGAAGTGGACTTAGGGTGAACAGTGTTCATAGATGTTCTGAATAGGCCAGCAGTGCAAACATGGGACACCCTTGGGTCCCCCATGACCTCAAAGCACTAGGGAAGCCCCAGGCTATTCATCAAAGTACAGATCAAACAATGTTTAGCTTAGCTTAGCTAATTTCCTTTCCTTCCCAAACCGAAAAGAAACTACACCAGTCTGCCGGAGGCATGTTCATAAGGCACCAAACACGCCTCCAGCAAACCTGCCACACACATCAGAATTCATACACCGTTCTCAGCTTTCTCCTATATTTCAGACCTATAGCTTCACTGCTCAACCTCTTCCACCTTCCTCAGTAAGCATCCGAGTGAAAATAAAAATGGTGGAGTTTACTTAGTAGTCGAATGAAGGTCGGTTTAGGAAATCTGCTGAGAAATGGACTGTGGAGTGGACTTCATAGTAAAGAAGAGAGAGAGAGAGAGAGAGAGAGAGAGAGAGAGAGAGAGAGAGAGAGAGAGAGAGAGAGATGATATCTATAAGGTTTACAGTAATGAAATACATATCTAGTGAAAATCTAACATCCAAAAGTAGATGGGAGGAGAGAAAAGACAGATAAGAGAAACAATGACTTTAGAGGAGATAAGGAAGAATTTTTTTGAGAACAGAGAGACAGAATGGATAAGTATGAGATATAGATAGTAGGAAGGGCGAGAAAGAGCGTAAACCAGCTTTATCATTCCATTCACTGAATTCAAGAAGGGACGACAGGAAGAGGTGATGTTACCGTAGCGAGGAAGACTGACAAGCTGGCAAAGGAACACGAGTTATAACCTTCACTATCACCTCTACTGAACTAAAGACTGAGTTCACGAACACATGAGGGAGAGCGAATGAGAGGGAACCAGTCCATTAGAAACAATGAAGCAGAAAGAACTAGTTTATAGGAAGCAGTGATGTGGAAAAGATAGGTCCATGTAAAGGAGTAAAGCTGGGAGAACCAACTTATGTGTGGGAATAAAGCACAGAGCCAATCCGAGTGAGAGATTGAAGCGATGGGAAGCAAAACCTGTGAGAAAGTGAAGCAGAGAACCAACACATGTAACGTAAAGAACCATAGAGAACCAAACAATGTAAAGGGTTGTGAGAGTATATGAAAGAGAACCATCCCATGTTAAACAGTAAAACAGAAAGACCCAATCCATGCAAGGGAGTGAATCAGACTGGACGAACTTCAAAAGACAGATTATTTGGTAATAAAATGAAACACTACACTTTACGACCTGTGGCGCCCCGCCACGGCTGCGCAGGGAACTATGCCGGTATTGTCATTTTTGTGAAGAAAATCCTGAGAAATATGCGGAACACAAGCTGAAGACGATGGAGATAATAACGCTGGGTGTGGTGGAGGTGCAACCTGAAGGTGCAGGATGTGTCACCTCGGGAGCTGCCGGCATGACCCATGATCGCTGCAGGAGGCTGGCTGACTGCAGGCACATTTAGTGGACTCAGAATAGCAAACTGATCCTAAAACTCCATAACAAGATATTTGTATATTTGCGTCAGATTTGTATGTTTGTGAGATTTGTGTTGTCTGTTTTCAATTGAGGATGATCAGATCTGCCGAGACAAACGACAAATAAGAAATCTTTACTTAGTGTAGGTTATTGCAGGGTAGTACAGGGTACTACAGGGTAGTACAGGGTAGCGCAGGGTAACGCATTTATTTTGGTGGCAAAATAGTTTGAAGACAGTATTCTCATTAGTAAAGCATTGTCTTCCGCTCACTTAATGAGATGCTGTATCGTTGACGACCCGCACATAATCACACTGAGACACAAACGTAATGAGTTATCTCAGACTTCACTTAGTTCACACTTTTTTCCCCGTCTAAACAGATGAGTGTGTGTGTGTGTAGGAAGAGAGAGAGAGAGAGAGAGAGAGAGAGAGAGAGAGAGAGAGAGAGAGAGAGAGAGAGAGAGAGAGAGAGAGAGAGAGAGAGAGAGAGAGAGAGAGAGAGAGAGAGAGAGAGAGAGAGAGAGAGAGAGAGAGAGAGATTGTATAATAATTCTCATTATAATGCAATAAAGTGAAACCAGACACCTCTAAACAGAGCGAGCGAATTCCTGACCAGCTCCCGAACATTTCTATGAGTGGACGTTATATTTCTTTGCTCAGGAGTCGTGTGAGAGGGTTAGTGGACTCCAGGGCTGCAGTGTGGGACGGTGAGTGGGCTCCAGGGCTGCGGTGTGGGACGGTGAGTGGGCTTCAGGTCTCTGGTGTGAGAGGACGAGCAAGCTCTGGGCTCGGATGTGGGACACCAACGCTTGTTTTTAACAACTGCTGTTATTGTGCTTGGTTAGAGCCGATGTTGACTGATCTGAGTCTCATCTGTTTCTAGCGGTAGGGTATTGGGAACCTTGTCGCTCAGCTGCCACATTAAATGCTATATCTTCGGTTGACTCTGACGATACGTTCTTTACTGAACACTTGCATAAAAGCACTTCTCTCAAGACGCAGGCTTATTAAGAAGAAACAACAGAGTGAGTGACTATGCCAGAAACACTAATAGTCTCTGTCACTGTGGAAAGGTCAAACACTGACTTCCATGAAGGGCTTCATTTACGCCGTTAACAAACCTTACAAGTCATGCAGCGATGTGCTTTTAAAAGTTCATCTCTCATTAGCATTTTCTTGTGAGTGTATGGTATTCTGGGTGAGTGCCTCGATTTACAGAAGTCATTGCCATGTTTTCCTGAAGTTAATTATTAAGTCCATGAAGTCAGATGCAGCAGATTTCATTTTCTTTTCATTTTGCGTTGGAGGTTCCAGTCACGAACAGAAGTCCTCATTAAGGCTGAACCTTAATTGAAATATAGAGAGGTTGATGGAAGGGAAAAAGAAGACAATGGAAAATATTTCCAAATTTTGGAGGAAGTGAAAAACCAGTCTTTTAGAAGGTGTCAGGTCATAGTCTGGGAAAGAAATGAGAGGGTAGAAAGTTCCAAAGCTTCTAGGTGTAGGAAAAGAAACTGTTATCAAAACAGTACATCCTTGAGTTACCAAGAAACTTATGATAACCATGTGACGCAGCAGCTTACCGAGTATAGCGTGATCTACCTAGTGGTGGGGGCACACAAACAGCCAACTCTCTCAACAAAAACCAAAGTAATACCTATATAAGAGGGAAAGCGAAACAACGTTTCAGCGAAGGGCAAGTGGATCAAGTTTCGAAATTAGCATAGGAGAGTTGATAAGTTGGACCGCTTTCGACACAAGTCAAGTAAGGATGCAGGACTAGAACATGCAAGAACAATACTCATACCAGGACGGATCAATCCTTTATATAAACGATGCAACTGTTCGGGAGAAAAGAAATTTAATCTAAGCACGACTCTAAGTTTCTTAGAGGCAGACTTAGCTATTTCCGTAATGTAGGATTTCCAAGAAATAGTGGATGTTACAGTAACACTAATCATGTTCGTTGAGCTAAGAGATGGAATTGCAGGACCCTCGAGTGACGAAAGTTGTGATGAATTTTTGATAGAGAGAATGGCAAAAACTGGGTCTTGGAGGTATTTAACTTAGCCAGATTTCATCTGCCCCACTGAGATCTCCTGTCTAAGTCTGAGTTTATTGAGGAAATTGTGTCGAAACGAGATACAGATTGAGTGAGAGATGAGGGAGCAGAAATGAAGGATATGGAGAAATGTGGTATTGAGTCATCAGCGTATGAGTGCATTTGGTCATTTATAGAACAAAGAAAATCGTTGACAAAAAGGAGAAAAAACATAGGGGACAGGACAAAACCTTGAGGGACACCGCTATTGATGAAGAAGAAGGGTGTCGCGCTGATCCATCCACAACCATAGAGATGAAGAAGCAAAGTTAGAGAGGGACTCCAAAGGAGGGGGAGCTTAGAGATGGGACCCCGATGCCACACCCTACCAAAAACTTCGAACATATCAACGGCACCTTAATACGATTCCTCAAATTTTTTTAGGGATGATGATCAGACATTAGTACGATAGGAAAGAATTTCACTAGTGGATCTGGCCTTACGGAAGCCATACTGGTGATGAGAGAGAAGACTGTGAGGTTCATGACGCCGGAGGATATGGAAGTTGAGGATAGATTCAAATACTTTGGAATTGGTAAATGTCAAAGTTAGATACTGAGATAAGTGGAGGGGTTAGAATATTCACCCTTCTTGGAGATGGACTGTACCAACGTATGCTTTCAAGAAGGAAAAGTTCTGGTTTTTCAACAGATCGGAACAGACGAACAAGTACAGGTGCAAGTTTGGAGGGATACTCCCTCAGTACCCGGGCATTTGTGTCACTTCCTTGATCCTCCTCTGCGCAGTTTTCGATTGAGAAGCATTGTCCTCAATTCACACTTAAGTTGTACTTGTATTCATCGTATTCTTAGATATGTTGTGTGACTCTTGGACGTTTTGTTAGAAATTTAGGCTTGAATCCCACACATATAATAAGTTGACTGACACAAAAATACCTCTCAAACCACGAAACATCTGCTCTTGTTGGGACGTAAAGTAATACACAGGTAAACATCCCATGTTCCACTGAGCTCCTCCCTGCAGAGCCTCACCAGCTGTGATGTAAAGTTGAGGCAGAAGAGGATGCGGGGTCACACTGTTGCCAGTTGTCTCCCGCTAGTGACACTGCGGTCAGCGGCCGCGGGCTCCACCCACACTCTCGGCTGCCATGAAAATGTAGATTTATAAAAGCTTTTTAATAGGATTTTTTTGTATATATATATATGAATGTAAATCTCTGAGTGTGTATCCGTACGAGGATGTACTTATATTTGTACTAAGATTGCTCAGAACTATGGACATATAACAATCCCTCACACAAAACCCCTATGTTACAAGTAATATTCATCCGTCTACATGTAAGTTTTTTTATCATTTATGCAGAGGTGTTCGTCTATTTGTGTGGCTCTGAATGCGTGTGTGTGTGTGTGTGTGTGTGTGTGTGTGTGTGTAATTACCTCAATGTCTAGTAAAGGGGAGAAGTTCTATACTCACGGGGCAACATTTCTTGAATCTTTTATCCTACAACTTTTTTCTAACCCTTGTATGGTGTCAGCATTCACTATTTCATATCTGTTCCAGTTATCCAAATTCTTAAACTAATAATGTTCTTCTTCACATCATTTCTATCACGTCTCTTGCCTAATCTTATATTTGATATATGGTTTTTCAACATTTACATTTTTCGAAAGACTATTCATTATTGACAACTAATCTGGCCTGTAAAATTAATGATTGTGATCAAGCCACCCTTTACTCTTCTCGCTTTCACGTTGGACAAATATATAGTCTCTAACCTCTCATTGTAACTCAGCTCTTAATTCTGGCACCAAATTCACTGACTTTCTCTGGGTCTCCTGCGTAAGTTTTTTCTGCGTCAAGTTTGGTGACCTTACTTGAGAAGCATATTCTAGGTTTGGCCTAATGTAGGATATGAACAGCTTTGTGTGTGTGTGTGTGTGTGTGTGTGTGTGTGTGTGTGTGTGTGTGTGTGTGTGTGCGGGCGCGCGTGCGAGAGTGGGCCAGAGCTCCCCCGCGGAGCAGGTGGACTCCCCTCTGTGTACAATCTCCAGGCTAGCTCGCTCCCTCCTTGATAGCAACAGCCATCTCCCTTGCTACGCCCTCCTCACCTCCACTTATACACATAATGCTGTATATCTCCCGTCGTACACGACGCCTAGTCCCACAATGGCACCAAATACATAGGCACGAATCAATCTTTCTTTTCCTGGTATATAATGATCACAGGAGGAATCTTATGGATACTTCTGAGATACTTTAAAGCGAGAGAATCAGAGGCGGCCTCCAGACTTCATTCTATTGTCTTAGCGTATAAGACTTCGCAATATTCGGGAGATTTTTATAGTTAGTTTTTCGTGATTATAGCAGAGAGCTGTCGGGGTCTTGATATCATTATTATGCACGCCACTGCCAACCATCACCAGGTTGTCATACAAATAACTATAAATTCCCTTCATCCTTACAGTATCATTCTTTGTGAATAGGCAAAGATATTAGCTATACTTCAGAAAGTCTCTATGTAGTGTGTATTCTATACTAATTTGTTCTCCATAACGTACGAGAATGGCTATTTTATGGGTCGGTCCAGCCATAGTGGAGATTATACTGGTGGTCGTCGCAGACAGAGGTGGGGCATCCCTCAAGGGGCAAGACTGCTGCCTTCCTGTGTGCTGCTGCAGTAATGAAGAAGTTTATCAGTTTTATGGGCCTTTGTAGTGGACAGCTCGGTTTGTCTGCACCGCCATAATTCTCTTTCATAGAACTGTAAATGAGGTGCAAATGAAGCTTTTTTTTTTCACATTGCTGTGGAATGAATGAACAACTTTGACGTGATAATGCTATTCACAAAAAAGGAAAAGGAAAATGTTGTCATATTTCTTTTTCTGAGGAAATTATGATAAAGTGGACACAGTCACAACCAAGAAGATTTTTCCCATCCACTACAGTTTATTATCACTTTTGTTTTTATCCATTTAATGAAATTGCACTACTCTCACTTCTCCGTTGTTCTGTCTGTTATATGAGTCTGTTTCTGAGTTTCTGTGGCCACCTTTGTTTATATCATCCGGTGGCATACATTTCTCCAGTGTAACCCTTTGTTTATCTACGTTTTTCAATGTAGGAAATAAAATTTATAATGTATGTACCTACTTAACTAATTATCTGTCTCCTGTCAGTTCATCAACATGTTTCCCTATCTACACAATCTCACACACATACACACACACACACACACACACACACAGCCTAAGCCAGGTAGAGAGCCATGAGTTCTTACTTTCTGATGAATTGTGAAACTACATCAGCTTCAGCAAACCTTGTTGTAGTGGATCTAACCACCACCACGGGACAACGTATCAAGAATCATGAACACTTTAATACGCAGGCAAAACTCTACATCTGTACAATAACTTTACCCATTTTTTCACATTACGAAAAAAAAGAGATTTTCGAAAGTTGTTAAGTGATACGAAAGTCTTTGTAAACACTATGATCAACCTTTTCTGTACAATGGAAAGTGTACGAAGAAATGTTCTTCACAGTTTTGGATAGACTTGTATGAAAAATTAGTGAGAACAACTTTGAATCAGAAATTGAACAACCTGCAGAAGAGTGTTACAGCTCGTAATGAGAACTGTTCTCCCTACAAACAAACAAACAAAAATAAAGATACCTTTGAATTTCCCTGTGATCAACCACATCTCTAGAAACTTCATATCTTCATGAACATAATCATCAAACTTTACAATTGTGATAAAAGTATCGACAAATAAATACCCTACAAAGTATCTGCTACATGACAGAAAGTCTTTTGTTTCGTCCATAAAAGCAACATAAACACATTCCTTATCCTGAACCTGTGCAATTAATGAGTAGGGACAACCCAGGAAAACACCCCTTATAACAGAACGATGAACATTTAGTGACCATTATACTACCACTGGCTTGAAATGAGTCTTATGGACTCTGATGATGAAGATATATTTCCCAAGTGTGATTTGTGAATGTTGTTTATTGAACATTTTCCAACAGATATATGAATGGTGTACATTTTAGTTACGTTTCATAAAAGCATCAGGAACATCTTGAGCAAAGCTTTATCTTCATACTAGTGAAAAAATGTGAGGAACACTGTACTTGTTTGGACAGTGTAAGGGAGCAGCCTCTGCAGCAGCAGCAGCAGCTGTAAGGCGAGGGTCCGGCGCCGACGCAGCAGTGCTGCTGTTGCTGAGTTTTGCCTATAATTACCTGTACAGTTTGTCGACTCAAGTTTTGTTTAAAGAGCGAAGGCTGCGACCACCGATAAAGGACTTGCTATTGGAGGATTTGCGGCCAGGAGGAAGGGCGTAACCAACCGGCACCCTGTTGGATTTTAGAGGCTCCGATAGCCCTCTTGATATTAACCGATTCCAAATCTGATTGGTTCACTGTGTAGATGCAGGATCGAGGTGTCTTATATCTGAAAATTAGAGTTGTAGTTGGGGTGTAAGTGGGTCAAAATCTGGCGGGTGTTTGGATGTAGCGGGCGGGCGGGTTGGGACGCGCGCGTGACTCAGAACTGAGGTAAGTATTTGGCCGCATGTGACTGTGCTCGGGCAGATAAGGGAGAGGCTGCCGGCCCTGCTGCGGCTGATAACCCTGGTGTCTGCTATATAAAGCATCAACTTGCAACGCTCTGGCCTAGTCTAGCTTCGGAGGTTGGGGAAATCAGGTTAATTGGGCGGAAAGCGGCGCGTGCGGCGGTCCTAGGACCTCTGAGGAAGCTACGGCTGAAGCTGCGGCTCCTGATCTGAAGCTGCTGTTGTGTGGCTACTGAAGCCAGTCATGGCGGAGAGTTTGTGTGTGGGGGGCGCACGAGGGAGCTCAGTGATCTAAATGGAGTCTAACATCACCAGAAGAAGTTCCCAAACGTTGTGTATGTGTTACAGTGAAGACAAGCGAATTACGTCAGTGATTACGAACAAATGTGCTTCAGTTCATGAAAACTTTATTACCGAGTTGAGGATCAGTAGGAGCAGCGTCCCCCGGCCCCCTGGGCCACAGTGCCGGCCCCCACGGCTGGCTGTTCAACCTACCGCCAGGGGGAAACATGCCGGTGTGAGCTGGGGACGTTCCCTGAGAGCCAGTGTGAGTTGGGAAAGTGGCTCCTAAGGCTCACTGTGAACTGACGACGTTGTCCCTGGGGCCACTGTGAACTGGTGACGTGGCTCCTGGGGGCCAGTGTGATCCTGGGAGGTGCCACTTAGGGTCGCTGCCCAGTACGATGTGTCCTGATGGGTTAGTGCCACAGCGTCGGCTTGGAAGCTAAGGTGTGTGGCCAAGGGTCCTGCCAGAGGCGCCAGCGAGATTGGCAAGTGGAGAGTAAGGATAGAATGCTTTGAGTAACTTGTGCTGACAAATTGTAGTGAAACCTATGGTGATCTTCAGGTACAGTGCATGTTCACAGAGGTGATGAATATCGCTAGTTACACTATAGAAACTGCGGTGATATCCTGGTGCAATGCTCATGTTGTGTATGTGCCATACGTCATCAAAGAGTGACGTAACAGGGCCTAATTTAGCTTGAGGTAACCAGTTTAGTGTCACATGCTATTATGTTGTCGTCTGATCATATCATAAAGTTGTACTTCACATCATGCACCTTCCCTTGAAGTTTTTGTTTTCTGCAGAAAGATGTATAAGAAAAATCATTATATCAAAACAACAATGAAAGCGCCAGAGTTAAATATGTATAAAACAACTTGAATTTCTTGATTCAATCCTGACACAGGAAATCACCCGTATGATCTCCGCCGACTGTGTTATACAGAACAAGTTCGTCTGTACAAACACTACTCTTTGTCATTAGGATCTCGCTGCTGCGATTTTTTTTTATCAGCTGAATTTAAGTAAAAATTGATTTCATAAAGAGTAGAATAATTGGAACCAATCCATGAGTGATATATGGATAAAGAACACTCATTATATATGTGATCTGTATATTATATGAGATATACATCTAAGACTGACTGTAATTTCTACAAATTTGTAAAAGAAAAGAAAAATCACGATAAAGCCGCGCGCCTGGACCAGTGTTAAGGTGGTCTAGTGGGTGACGAGGTTATCTTGTCAACGTTGCCTCACGCGGTCCTGGTCCTGCTGAGGACGATGACGTCTCAAACGTTTTGTGTGGAGACCTGAGGATGAGTGAGGGAGGGGCATCACAGCTGGGTCACTGCTCCGTCGTCATCAGGAAATGGAGTGACCCACTCCCCAACAGTGGTGTACAGAGAGCTGAATATATCTAAACAACACAAGTGCTTTTCGTAAATGTGATCATACTTTTTATTGTCTTCAGATTTAATGATCATTTACCTCTTCACATGCAGGATGTACTTGTATGGGACAAAATGGAAGATTTGTCTGAAAACATAAGAAAGTGTCGGGTCAGAGATGAAGACTCATTTTTTCGAGTTTAAGATAACCTCAGATAAAGGAAATAAGCATCATATTACGAAGAAATTGTAGGAGTGAGAGCATGATAGAAATTAGATGTCATCTAAAAGACACTGGAAACTGATATAACAAATAATGATTAGATATACAGTGTTTCCTCAAGTCTTCACCTTCATTGTCGTTGATCTAAGAAATTAAGATGTTCACTGGTCATCTGGAGAGTCTTGTGATGATCAATAAATCCTGTTATTATCATAATGATTCTTCAAACACAGCGATGACTTCTATTTAGAGGTTTAGTGATCGGAAATGCCGGGGTCTCTGGCATTCACCCTGATAGTATCAGTTCCCACCCACTGGTCGTCTGACGTTGGTATATTTGGCATTTTATTGTTGGGTACGTGATGGCCTTACCTGGCTTTGGTTTACAAGATACAGTGATCCGTGTTGGCTGTGTGGGTGGGTCTTCATGCTATGGTAACCTCGCCTGTAACGGAACCTTCCAGCTTTTGTGAGTTTGATATTCCCGTGTTGATTATATATATATATATATATATATATATATATATATATATATATATATATATATATATATATATATATATATATATATATTCATTTATTAGGAGGTTACTTGCGTCGGAAATCTTAACTGGCGCAGAGGATGACGTAGCTTGTGACGTAGGCTGTTGCTGGGCGTCTGACTGAGTTAGGAATCGCTCCATCTTCCCCAGCAGCCACTAGATGACTACCGTGTACAGCCCCACAATGTTTCTGTAGCGTTCACGTGTCTATAAGTCTGGCATCTGTGGAAAAGCGTTACCTAATCAGCGTTGATAGCCAACATAAGTAACGTAAGTGGTTAATGCAGGTTATTCTTAAAATATTCTATTGATGTTGGATCTTCAATGTGGCTTGAATATTTACCATATATCTTTCCTCCTGTATAAAGTCTTCATCTCTGGTTTATCTATAATTATCCAACGAACAATGAAGCCTTTATGAAATGATTTCTTGCAACAAAACACAGCATTAGGTCCACTTCCAAGCCAGGGAACAATTAGTCATATAAGCACACCCGTCTACAAAACAAGTTATTACGTCGCCTCCTCGCGATATTTTACTTATAGATTATATCATTGTTGATGATACTTTCATCAGAGGAAAAAGCCTTTCAAAACCATTTACGTAAATCTCTTCCCCGAAACCAACAGAAAACACTATGCTGGAAAATGAAACTCGTTCAGTATCTTCCGCTCCGAGCCATTCCACTTCCATATCAAAACTCGGTTCGAATATTGGATCAAACATGGAGATGAATTATTCATAGGCCAAGAAAAACTCGGGGGACATTATCCCAGCATCAATCATCTCAGCCGCCCACATGAAGACGTAATCTGTGTCCACCTGATTGGTTTCTGTGTCTGAGTCTTGCTCCCTCTGCTGAGCTTTGGCTGAAGGGAACACAGCCTGTATAGGACCCGTAAACCTCTCTCTCTCTCTCTCTCTCTCTCTCTCTCTCTCTCTCTCTCTCTCTCTCTCTCTCTCTCTCTCTCTCTCTCTCTCTCTCTCTCTCTCTCTCTCCACTAACTACAACACCTAGAGTATCTCAACAGTGAGGCTTGCACTTCTGTGTCATTTCTTGACTCAAACAGATAATTCCCTAAGTCATTAATTTCATTATTGAAAAACTATCTGCGAAAGCTCTTCAAGGGTAAGATAACCGATATGAGAAAATAAATGTAGTAAGAATTAATTTGAGCTTCCCAGGTGTTTGTAGAAGCAACTCTTAAAGGTGGAAAGATTATTGGAGGAGGAGACGAGAGACGGGAGATAATTCCGCTGGACGATAGTAGGAGGTAATACAACGGTCCATCCTCGTGTGGCTGGTCTCCATATAGAAGCTCTAGGAAAAAATGGTATCACTGAAATTGTCTAAGAAAAAGCGTGCAGCAATTTAGGATTTCTTGTCATCAGACGTTCACACAAAGGTATCGGAACATTGTTAAACAAGACATGAAACTGAGTAGGGTGTTTAGACAGCACATATACAACAAGTCTGATTATGAATTAATGTCAAAATTTACTTAATAACGAATGGTGACTCGTTATAAGATGTCGGAAACATTGTACCAGGAATGTTCTAGTGCTAAGAGCAATATAAGATACGTCGGAAACTTATATGACTCTGTAAATGTGGCAAAATTAAGAAAGCAGTAGCAGACTTGACGTCTTTTGCCACATAGAGGGACGGGTCACCTTACTGTTCTGAACTTTTCCATGTTTCTCAGATCAACTGTTCCTCAGCTGTAGCGTAGGCTGGTTTTGTATATATCATCTTGTTCACATTGACTCTACACTTGAAATTGGTCTGAAATACATTCGAAAGCTTATAGTTTTTGAGTTTGTTTTTCCAGTGAGTCTACTCATATCTTTCCTTCACGTATGTAATGATTTATAACAATTTATGTATATATACATATATATATATATATATATATATATATATATATATATATATATATATATATATATATATATATATATATATATATATACATATATATATATATATATATATATATATATATATATACTTTCATTTTTTGGGGGAGGGGGAATTCAAGGAGAGTTCTTTCCAATACATTTTGTATAATTCTTCACCAGTATTTCGCATTTCAACTCAAAACAGAGGATGAAGTGCTATGTATTGTTCGTGTAACAAAGGGGTAGGGTACGGTATGTGACATATATGGTACAGTATTTGATAACATATGCTTGTTATAAATAATATTATGAAGTCGTCAGCAACACACAGTAACTGAACTATGTCTGAAGATATAGAGACACTGTTTGTCTCGTGTGTGAACCACCCTAAACCAAACTCGTCAAAATGTTATGGGAGTGATGGGTGAGTCGTGCACGTAAGTGTGGCTATTTAGTTCTTGACAATGCAAGATTCTCAAGGCCTTGGATTTCACATTTCACCTCCCAGTGTTGTCCAGTTAGACAGGCTTCACACCACAACAGCACTGACAGACCCTATTACAGGTGATTCACTGCTTCTCTCCGGCTTGATGGTTCGTTACGGTCCTCCCCGGGCCTGAGGCGTGGCAGGGAAACACTTTCACGCCTCCAAGTTCTAATCTGAGGCCAATCCAGGGATTTATAACGTAATTGCTGCCTACGTCACTCATGGTGTCAGTCAAGGAGACAAAATGCCAAACCTTCATGATCAAAATATCCTGGAAAACCACAAGTATGTTTATCAGCTTGGATACATAATATCTATATCATGAAAGCAATCATGCTTGCTTTTCAGTCGTAGGTCAAACGTTCTTGAAAATAAAACGGTGATGGATATCAAAGGGGTAATATTAAGTCTTTGATCAAGAAGCAGTTTGCTTCCAAACTGGAATTGAAATCATTATGAAATAGCACTTAGCTGGTCAATAGGAATAAAACATTGTCCACCATCAGAGTCAGTTTATATAGAAATTAGTCCAATTTTGACGCCTTTATAAGTCTTTTGGTCTACGCTGATAGAGATCAGAGTGGCGTGACGTTGGCCAAGTCAAATGAGGTCGAATACTATAATGGTTAATTCACGTCTCGTTCTACTATCATTTGGACTGGAAATAGTTCGGTCATTTTTCATATTCTCCATAATATATTATTGATATACCAGAAATATATAGCGTTTTGATGTCTAAATGATAAACTGATTATTCAGTACCGTGATCATCTCGGCGTCTAAACTGCTGTCTATCATTTATCGTTGATTCGCTCACGTCCATTATCAGTTAACATAAACCTTTCCTCCTTTTTCACCTGCAAACTAGGCTGATTCGTCAGGAGAAACCCCACACTGATTATATTATTCATCTAATTAGTATGACGCTATTTCAAACACATCCTTATATGTCCACCTGAAATTTTACATGAATGAGTTCCCTATTCTCTCCTTTTTATTGCTCAGTTTCTTACTAATAGTAACATCCCGTGAGAGAAGTTCATCGACAGTTTGTGAAGCTTCTACTGTGTTCTGAACTTGTATGTTTCCAGAATGAATTTACGTTAGCAACTATCGTCCCCGATCGTCTGACCAATCCTCGTCCCACGTGTAGGTTTCCCAGCGAACAACTTCTTACGGAAAGTCATCAAACACAGATTTATGTCGATATCCAGCAGGTCTGCGGGTCCAGTCCACTACTTCAAACGATGTTAAGTAACATTTGGATTTCTCTGTCGCCTTTCAACTGGCGATGACCAAAGCTCAGGTTTGCCTGGGTATTTGTTTGATCTTTCTCGGTGCTGATGCGCGGATAGCTGGTCTCAGAACTGTGCTGAGGGAGCGCCCGTCAGTCCGTCTACAGTGTAACATGTTGTTTGATCTTGTGCCCTGCAGCTGGCTGTCGGCCCTGAGCTGCCTTTGACTCACGTTCGAAATCATTGCAACAGTTCCCCTGGAATGAGCGGAATAGTAAGCCATATTGCTCCATGTGGGTAATGTTTGACTGTATATTGTGGTCTATATTTTGTGTATATGGCAGTATATCAGATGAATTATCCTCACCAGGGGAGGACGTATCATATAATGCTACAGTCGTTAATCTTACACATGTAGATGCAGATGATTTTTGTTCAATAGTGATTATGTTGTTCTTATGGAGATTACACCACTTTTGTTGTGTTGCTTCTTACACAACCATTGACAGATTCACTAGAGGCTCATGATCTCAGAGTCGCATAATGTACTGGTATATACATGTGGAGCGATAGGTCATATAGAATAAGCACGATGGAATATTGGGATCTATTAGAATATAGAGAGCATATTCTTAATCCTATGTGCTAACAACCAATTTCTAGCTCTAATGCATATATATATATATATATATATATATATATATATATATATATATATATATATATATATATATATATATATATATATATATATATATATATATGTATATGCTTATATATACATGACAAGTAGAGACTGAGTGTGAACGAATGTGGTCTTTGTTGTCTTTTCCTAGCGCTACCTCGCGCGCATGCTGGGGGAGGGGGTTGTCATTTTATGTATGGCGGGGTGGCAACGGAAATGAATAAAGGCAACAAGTATGAATTATGTACATGTGTATATATGTATATGTCTGTGTATGTATATGTCTGTATACGTTGAAATGTATAGGTATGTATATGTGCGTGTGTGGACGTGTATGTATATACATGTGTATGTGGGTTGGTTGGGCCATTGTTTCGTCTGTTTCCTAGCGCTACCTCGCTAACGCGGGAGACAGCGACTAAGTATAATAATTGAAAAAGAACAATGATATATATATATATATATATATATATATATATATATATATATATATATATATACATATATATATATATATATATATATATATATATATATGTATATATATATATATATATATATATATATATATATATATATATAGAGAGAGAGAGAGAGAGAGAGAGAGAGAGAGAGAGAGAGAGAGTGAGATAATGTGTGTTTTGAGTGTATTAATTGTGATTGTTATGTTCTGTTAAGCAGTATTGCTATTAGCCACGAAATATTAAAATCCGCAGAATTAAAGTTTCATACGTTTCCATGAAATATTGATTTTGAATGCTAGGTAGAAGGATATGTCTTATGGGCGTATAAGATGATATATATGCTTTGGCTTCAGCTTTATCTAGACATTAAGAACTAGCGAAACGACTGATAAACTGGATTTTCCCAGAATACAACACAGAATACAACATAGACCACACGACACAAACGTTGTTTGTGCATCGTCGGTGTAAGCAGTGTACATATGTGCCTACCAGAGTGATGTTTACAAGTGGCTACTTATGGTGGTGTGAATGTTCACATGTACATGTGATCTAAATGCACTTTATGATGGACAGTTCATCTGTTTACCACTGGATTGCTGAAGGAGAGGCTCCTTGTGAATGATCTTGTCCTCGGAGTATCCATGTCATAACAAAGTACTCTCGTTACAGTGTTTGTGTCTCACGTGACAACCCTAGTAACAAGCATATACACCTACCATCATTCATGCCACACGTAGCTGGAGTACTTTCGTCACTCAGGTCACAGTTGTGTGATCATTTCAATGATCATTTTCTTCATTCTTTTCTCTCGTCTGTTCTTGATGATTCAGTAAACAACATCCGTCACTAAATATGTTAGAGGAAAATTATTTTGACGGTTGAGTTCTTCCTGCCTGGGCGTGAGCTGTTCGCATGGCTACTCTTGTGTATATCAGTGCAGTACCGGGCTCAACTCTTTCACCACTTTGTACATAAAGCAAATTTCATGAGCTTTCGTTCAATTGATATGTTCTTTGTTTAAATTTATGTTGTTTTTCTTACAAATTTTTTTTGGTATGGTAATATTAGAGGAAACATCCGGCATGTGTAGAAGAACTATATACAGTTCAGGTTTTTTGTGTATTATTCACAGAATCTTTCCAGATTTATGAATTAGTTATGACTACATTGATAAAAGTGACGTCAACATTGGATAGTCATTAGCAATATATATATTCAGGTCTCAAACTCAAACAGTTGTTGTGATTCTTGCTCGTTGCCCATTGGTCGAGAGCTTTACACTGTTGGTGAAGTTGGCACCCCTGCTGTGCTCCCTGTGGTTTATATTGCTACTGTTGGTACCCCTGCTGTGATCTATTCAACCCTAGACATGAGGGATCAAAACATGAATGCACCGTAATGACGTTACAATTGATAAAACCGAGGTGGGCGCAATAAAGCCGTGTGTTCTGATCTGTGATAGAATTTTTGGATATAGGAAGGTCTATGAAGATTATAGATAAAAGAAGAGTATCTCGTTCTTATGATAAAGACCAGCACTTAACTCAGACTTACGACAGTTTGTTATATTTCGTGAATGGTGGTTATTGGTCCGTCTGAGGATGTCAGAGAAGCTTTGTGCAGGGAAGGTGGCTTAGACAAATGGTCATAGGTGCTCAATGTTTACTCAAGGTTTCTTGAACTGGACAGAGAGATTTTCAGTAATTTTCTTCTTAAGAACTGAGCACACTAGGGGGCGCTTCATTCATACATGAGTTACAATACTGCTCAGTGGCACTATACCAAGGTATTGTGTAATCCTCCTGTGGAGATAGTGAGAGGCAGGACTCTACCACTGTGGGAGGAACCGATATCAACCAGTTCAACCTACTTAATAAACATTGCAAAAATTCTTTTCCAGTGAATACATTCAAATTTTGTTTATTGAAGCAATTTTCTTGTCTGCCACGTTCAGTTATCTTAATCAATCTCAAAACACATACTCTGCGTTTCCTGATCTTTATTAAGTCGTCAGTCAGAGAGAAAAGCTGGTTTAGGTGCGGTGTCCTCTGTCTGTCTGTCTGTGGCAGCGGTGCTTGAAATGTTAGATGTGATGATGAACACAAGAGCTGATGTGCTGTTATACTTGGGTCGTTATCATCCTGACTCAGTCACCGTTGTTAGAGGGCATTATCTGACTCTCTCTCTCGAGGAAGACTATCGTGAGGGACTCGCCTCCATCATACTCAGCCTCACAGGACAAGTCGTGAGTTGTGAACGAGTAAAGGAAGGGAAGGATAGGCAGTCTACAGGCGAAGATCCGTACCAGGATAAGACCTGACGGATCCTCAGCAAGAACAACAAGTTGTGGTGTCCTCTTGCGACACCAAGAACGCAGACCTTCACATCTGTGTTAACTATACACCTATGGTCTGGTACTCTGATACACCACACGTCTGTATCCGCAATACAAGAAACCTCATAATCCGTAAAGCTAAGGGTCCGTCTCTGAAAATAATAGAGCCATGATTTACATTATCAACCCCTTGTTTCGCCCAACCCTGAGAGTCTGTACACACGACCAGCATGACTGTATAAGTAGCGGCAACAAAAATAACCTGGGAGGAAGAACTACCCAGGAAGGTAATCATGAGGTCCTACTTAGCATGCATCAGTGGCATCTGCCCGAGATGTGTTATCCATCGGGTCATCAAGGGAGGTGATTAGCCGAGGGCATATGCCACCCCAGACGAACGACCAGGCCGAGCTGTTAATAAATTGTTTCCATTTATCAACTTCTTCCTTGGCGAGGGCGGGACCCAGCGGTGGGTTGCCCACCAGTAAATACTGGGCTTACTCCGAGGTGGAACGTGTTAGCTGTAACTTTACCTCCAGGTTTAACCATTACAGTAAGCTTGTCAACCTTTTTACCAACATATCTAAGTATTTATAGTTTTACATCGGTCAAGTAGAGAATATGTTGTTATATTTAGTGGCATTTACCAGAGGTATAACGAACTGGCAGCTCCAGCTTATCAGTGAGGGTGGGTTGAGCTGTGGTCAGGACACGTCAGGCAGGTGGCAGTGTTTGATCTATGGTGAGGCTGACACCTTGCCCCGGGCCCTCTGTTGGGACTACCTCACACCACGCCCACGGGGGCGTTCGGACTACCTCACACCACGCCCATCTAACCATCCCTGCATCCCACTATCCCTTTTTATCTTTTATTATTCTTTCCCACTAACCCCCCCACCCTTCCTTCCCCCATCCACAACCTCACACTGTAGTTCATGTAACCCCGAGCAATCATAGGACTATTCTATGCTACTCGATATTCACGACTGAAAACTGAGAACATGAGGATCCCGAATGAAGTGTGAGGCGAGGGTGTCTGGCGGCAAAGTGTGAGGGCTCTGTGGAGAAGGATGAGAGGTGAGGGAAAGCTCTGTACAGTAAATATCATGGTGCTCATGGTGGGTGCCATATCCTGATTCGCTAGTAGAGGGGAGAGGAAACTCTCCCCTCTCGTTTTTTTAATTTTCGAAAAGAGGAACAGAAAAGGGGGCCAAGTGAGGATATTCCCTCAAAGGCTCAGCCCTCTGTTCTTAAAGCTACCTCGCTAATGTGGGGAATGGCGAATAGTATGAAAAAAAATAAATATGTATATATAGATAGATAGACAGATAGATAGATAGAGATAGATAGATAGATAGATAGATAGATAGATGGTAATTTCTGCCCTTTAAGTAACAATGGTTGAAAAAACTCCTTCGTCTGGGAGCGAAAATCAAATGGGAATCACTTTCATGGTTATTAATCACCGTGAAGTAATTACATCCCATACTAAGATTCTTTGCTCAGATTTTACTGTCATTAGAAAAGAAAATAAACTTAACGACTTCCAGGGAGGGATGGTTGCCCCCCACGACCTGACCTCCAGGGGGTCGTGGACCCCACGCTACCTTACCCCCGGGGAGGGTGCACCCCCATGGGTCGGGAAGAGATATCAGTAGATAATCGGAAGCTCAACTTTGCCACATTTTCTCTAAAACACAGAAGGACGTCGCCACCTCACCAGTGTGTATGTCCAGGACCAATCTGGCTCGGAGGAAGGGAGCGTTGCCTTAATGGTATACGGAAAAGCTTTTTACCTTAATGGATGGGAGGGAGTCTTGTCCTAATGGTAAGGTGTCGTTGTCTCAAAGATATTGTACAGAAGCGTTTCCTTTATCGAGGGAGTAAGGGCGTCACTATCATGGTAGAGGGCCGGGGCACTACGTCAGTGACTGGATCTTGCACATATACCACGCGTTCCTTTAATGGTAGGAGTCTGAAGCGTTACATTAACGAGAGAAGTAGGAAAAGCGTCTTCATGGTAGTCACAAATGGTAAGGTGCAATGAGTATCTTTAATGGTAGGGGTCCAGGATAGTATCAGTCGATGAGGCAATGGTAAAAGGTAAGGATATTGTCTTATTTCTTAACGGTAGTGAGCAAAGATGCTGCTTTACAAGCAGTGTCCTGCAGCAGGGGATGGGGCAGTTGTCAAAGGTAAAGGGCAAAAGTCACCTTTCGGGTAAGGACAAGGAAGTAACGTTTATGTAAAGATCAGTTTATCTTGCTGATGGGGAGAAATAGGAAGTGTTTAATGATGAAGGCAGAGGGTTTCCTGGCAGGTAAGAGAAGCAATTTTCCCTTAATGTTATTGTCAGGAGGCTGGCAACCATACTGGTATCGTTACGAGGATGATCAACTCACTGGTGACGATAAGGAGGCTGGTTACCTTAATGATATCGGTAATAGGGTGATTAACTTAATAGTTTCGGTAGGAGGCTAATTACCTTAATGATATCGGTAGGAAGCAAATTACCCTAAGGATATCGGTAAGAGGCTGGTTGCCTAATTGATATCAGTAGGAGGGTGATCACCTTAATGAGCGCCAAGATTATTATCTTATACATCAGGAACAATACAATGCCCCCGGAGGATGATGAGTCGAATTACCTCCCATGACACGTCAGTGGAGACCTCCTTTCCTCGGGAGCCACGAAGCTGCAGAAGTGAGTAGACGTCGTCCTAATGGGAGTCGTGTTCGGTACTGATACAGAGAGTTAGCAGGTGAGGGAGGCACGGCTGATGGGATGGTAGGACAGTCAGGACGAAGTGCTGCTGAAAGAAAGTAATCATAAGAAACAATCGGTGATGAAGTAAAATAAAAAGATCGCTAAACCTTTACCAAGTATGATGTGAACATTTCTTAGGGATGTGGACACAGTAAGTCGAACTGCTGTTGTCCAATATACCATGTAATCTCTCCTGCATGTCTCTCTCCTTTTATCCTTTGAGTGTCTCACTCCCTTTCTCTACAAGTCTTAGTCAGATCCACAGCCTCCTGCCCTCAGTGCCTCTATCCCTCATCCCTCCACCCGTCTCACACCCCCAGCCATCGGCCTCCGCCTCCCCCGGGGCAAGCCGTCAGGGGGGCCCCAAAGATCAACCGTTGATAATCAGTCGTTTATCTGCCTGCGAAATTTCCCTTATAGGCGCCACCTCACTTTTCTCTAATGGTCCTGTGCTTTATGGCGCGGTTGTGTGCCTGTCTGTAGGGCGGATGCGGCTGGCTGTGGTGCTATCTGGCTGTGTCGGTGACTGTTTGCATCTGTGGCTGTGGCTTCGACTGAAGCTGTGACTCTGTTCAGAGTTATGTCATAGATTAATTCTCCGGTTTGTGTATGGCTGTATCTTTTCTGGGTGTGTTTCTGTCTCTTTCTCTGTGTCTCTGGCTTTGACTATGGTTCTCTTTCTCTGTTTGTGTATGCCCGTGACAGTGGCAGAGCTTCTGTAAGTGCCTGGTGCATGTGTCTACGTCCATATCTTGAATGTCTGCTTATGTCCTCAACATGATCTGTTTCACTGTCCTTAACGAAAGATACACATGATAATTCTTATCTTATTTCTGTTAATGATGTTTGCTTCTATGTGATCTTTCCACATGTTTATTGACGCATCTATCTAGCCTATACTGATTAAATGGTTTCTTTTCCTCCTCTCCCTTTCAGGCCTTCTCTTCCCTCTCTTTCTCACCCCTCCTTATTCCATTCTGACCATCTCTCCTCTCTCCCTCCCTGTGCCTATCGCACTTCATCCTCATTTCCTTCCTGGTCAACTAACTAGGCAGTGTGGAGTGTGTCGAGGGAGAGAGGCAGAAGGTAATCGGTGGATCATCTCTCTGCGGAACTCCCTCCCTCACAGCTGCCCCCACAGCACAGCGGGACATTCCTCCAGGTACTGTACCTGGCTCACGGTAATTACTGGCGTTCACACGGTGTGGGAGAAAGAAACAGAGAGAAACCTGGCCAAATTATGATATACAATAACAAGGCAATATGGAAAAGAGAAAAAAATCAGGAAAGCTCAGCTCATCCTAAGTTATATATATATATATATATATATATATATATATATATATATATATATATATATATATATATATATATATATATATATATATATATATATATACATATATATATATATATATATATATATATATATATATATATATATATATATATATATATATATATATATATATATATATATATATATATATATATATTCTTTCTTTCTTTCATACTATTCGCCATTTCAGGCATTAGTGAGGTAGCGTTAAGAACAGAGGACTGGGCCTTTGAGGGAATATCCTCACCTAGCCCCCTTCTCTGTTCCTTCTTTTGGAAAATTAAAAAAAAAAAAATGAGAGGGGAGGATCTCCAGCCCCCGCGCTCCCTTCCCTTTTAGTCGCATTCTACGACACGCAGGGAATACGTGGGAAGTATTCTTTCTCCCCTATCCCCAGGGATAATATATATATGTGCCTGGTGAACATATATATATATATATATATATATATATATATATATATATATATATATATATATATATATATATATATATATATATATATATATATATATATATATATATATATATACATATATATATATATACATATATATATATATATATATACATATATATATATATATATATATATATATATATATATATATATATATATATATATATATATATATATATATATATATATATATATATATATATATATATATATTTCAGGAGACAAGTCTAGGTTTCTGTAGCATGTTAAAGACTCATAAGGAACATATCAAAATCAAATTCTCATTTTCAAGTTACGCTTTTAAAAGGATGACAAGGAAAGAAACAGAGAATCAGGTGCACTAGCATTCATGCACTTCCTGGCTCCTGTGTATTTGCAACAAACGTCACCTGTTTTGAGGATACACAAATGTTTTTCACTGTTCACTGTACCAATAAGATACGAAAGGCACATTGTGTGAGGACAAGAACCAAACAACTGTTTTCATGATGAACGGAGTTGCAGGATGGACAGGTAAAGATATCTCAGAATACACAAACGTGTGATACATGTTGATTGAAGAAGTGACAAAATCTTTCATGAGGAATTCGTTTTCACACATTTCACTTTACTTGATGCAAAGTTGAAAATGTGTCCAACGCTGATATTGTATGGTGTATTTCTAATTCGTAACTGTTAGTTATTATAATCATGATCTTAGATTTCCTTTGGAAAAACGAAAACGTCAATATCTTTATCTCTGACGAGGAATTTTCAACGGTACAGTTAGCAAAAGCTTTGCCTCATATCTGATCCAAGACTCACTGATCCTGTTTTAATTTTTGCTTAAATGTGACTAAGATGATGGTTTTATAACAATCTCCTCTCTGTTGTTATGTCGTGTGATCGGTTAGTTATGGTCCGTATACTGACAAAATCCTAACCCCCTCCTCAGGTCGAGGACCTCAGAAGACATCTTCTCACCTCAGCAGCTTCAGTTTTCATGATGTTATTTTCTTCTGGTTCGACCTCCTGTGTTTATGCATTTACCCTTACGCCACGTCGCGACGCCTCAGACTTCAGAAGATGTCCTACACCAGTGCTCGTACACCCTGGTGCCGGCGTCCCCTTCGCCCATCCTTGCTCCCGCCTTCACCTCATGTTGATGGAGAAAGGGGGTAGCCCAGGTCGCGGAGGTCACCCTACATGACCTAGCAGGTGGGCGATGGACGGAAGATAATCAGTAGCCATCTTGAGCCGCTCCCTGGCGCACCTTTTCTCGTGGTGAAGAGGACTAGGAGGAGAAGCTGGAGTAGTGAGAGAACTAAAAGGAATTCTGGGGATGAGAATGAGAGGAGGACGAACAGTGGGTGAGGCAGAAGGGAGGTGGAACACAGGAAAAGACAACGAGTAAACAAGATTTGTTGTATCACTCAATAAGAGAAAGATCAACACTCCTGATCACATTATTCGTCTATAACTTCACCTGCGATGTATTTAGCTTAACCTAGATAAGAATTTTCATATATAGGTTCTAGTAAACACACATAAGTTTAACATACTGTAAATGAAAGATGAAAAAATCACACTGAATAATCTATATCATCTTGTAATTTGTAAAACGCTGAATGTTGAAAGTATGATCTCGGATGGCTAAGGTTGCTACCATCGCTTGCGATATAGGGAAGGGTCTGTTTGCTTGCAGGCACGAGCAGAGAACCCACTAGCGGACCTTCATATATCCTTGCTGAACAAAGGCTGAGCTGCGCCCTCACCTCAACCCTCTAACTCTGCGGGTCGGTCAGCGAAAGAGTTGATGACTGTAAGTAAGGGTACACAACGCGAGATGAACCAGACGTCTTGAGGAACAGGTTATATTCCTCTTGCTTGAAATTCAACGGAAACAAAAATTTCAAGAAGTAGAAAATATTGAAGTTTTTCTCAAAACATCGTAAAACTTTGATATTTTTCCGTATATCAAGTTACTCCCCAAAATATTTTGTTTGCTTGTTTTCAAATTCTTCATATAAACTTTGACATTAAATATTTCTTATTCAGATCTTCCTCTGGGTTCTGACGACCAGACATTTCCCAAATTTAGGGCAGCGGAGGGTGAGGTGCGCCGCCTGATAACGCAAAGGCATCTTAGATCATCATTCAGAGATGGAAGATGGATGGACGAGAGATGATGGGGAGATGGAGGGGAGATATAGTGGGTAGCTGGGAGATAACGGGACTGGGGAGATAACAGAGGGAAGATAAGGACGAGAGATAGTGAGGAGAGTGCAGTAGGTGTCGTGTGGTTATGACTGATGGCATGTCTCTCTCCCCCAACCTTTCCCCTCCCTTCTCCTCCCCTCGCAATGTGTCTGCTTAGCTAAGTTACCTCTGGACCGGTGGGCCTTGGTTACCTCTGGACTGGGCCTTGGTTACCTCTGGATCGGTGGGCCTTGGTTACCTCTAGACTGATGGACCTTGGTCACTCTTTCAACTCCTCACTGCTGACTCAGCGACAGGTAATCGTTTGGAAATCTCTAGTCTTTTAAAAAACGTTTTCGAAACCTACAACGTCTTTTGTAAAACACGAAAGCTCTGCTGGAAACCTTGAGATACAGGGGTTTCAGGATTACTTAACAACTATAGCGCGGGAATGATGTCCACTGTGGAGTTGTAGGGAAATCTGAACATTCATGTTATCATCTGATTTTGAATCAAGAAAGTTTTGAAACACCCAGCATTATCATGGAAGCAGTGTTCTGTGCCGTCATTAGAAAAAAGATAATTACTTTAATTCTGATATGAGTAATACTACACTGTATGATTTAGATCTATCTGTTCCAGTGTTGGTCCTGAGGCATTAACGACCACCAAACAACCCCAGTTGAATAGAAACCACTTCACATTACCTCCCTGCAGCAAAACAACCTGTATTCCACTACAGAATGAGTATAGGAACAGACAACAGACGACTAGTCTCCAAATGTAACACCTAAGCGCGGGCTCTTCTCCTTAGGTTCCATCGGGCTTACTAACACGGTGTACTGGAGGTAAAGAGTGAGTCGTCTGATCTCGGGAGTGGGAGTGAGAGGATTGAGTCTCTTGATCCCAGGAGTAAGAAAGAGGAGTGGGTCGTCTGATCTCTGGAGTGATACCATCGGGCTGGCGAGCACTCCCCGATCCAGCCAGCATTATCATAAGTATGTCAAGCTGCTGCCGAGGAGGTGCCACCCATCCGCACACTCTCCCTTCTGGCTGTGTCCCGTGTGCGTGTTGTTGTGTATCCATCCAGTGATCTAATACATTCACTCTTACTCGAAACTACTGATGGAGGTGTTAGTAAAGGCAGCCTCATACACTCTTAAGCCCTCTTCGTTGTGTTTCCTGTTTGTGCATGTGATACAGAGTGTGATCTCCCACTACCCTCGGCCCTGCTTCCTGGATGGGTATGTGATGCAGTATATACGTACCTTAAACATGAAAAGAAAAGTATGCAGTTTTCTACATATGCACTGCTTAGTGTCACCATTAGATATTAGTAGAGTGTATGCATATGATCCATCACTTCAGCTCTGACTACATTCTATTTGTGTGCATCCTACTCAACCCATACGAGAAGCACATGTATTATGTTCCTACATAGTGTATAAGTACTATGTTATAATAGCTGTCATCTGGTATACGTAGTAAATAGGATGATATGATGATTTAATCTGACGTTCATGTCACAATGGGCTGAGCAGAGGCCTTCCCCTCCACTGGTAGTGAGTGTCATCAAAGATGTTGTCCAACACTGGAAATTCTAACACCAACTTTGGTCTTCCTAAGACGTTCTTTCGGAACCTTTAGTAGATACTTATCGCTTGATACTGTTAATAAATTATCAAGTTTAATGTTACATCTTACATTCTGATATATGATCATATCAGGTAATAACTGCTATCCTTGTAAAACAGAAACTTAAACCGAAACAATATATGCAAATAAGGTTATCTGATGTACATAAATAGCAACTAAGGTCAATATAAGGACACAACAACTTTACTACAACAGTATATATCCAGTAAGATAACAATGGATAAATAAATCAATAAAGTTAAGTTACACACAGAATCAAAACAAAATTAGATTACCGATTTTTTTCTTTGTTTTTGAGGGACAAAAATTTGATGAGAGTTCCTGGAATCTCCTGCAGCTGTCTGTATTTTTTGACGGTTCATAAATTTGACTTTGAATTAGTGCAAAGTTCTGAAGGTTCGCTGGTTAGGTTCAATTTTGAAAAGAAAAATGACTAAAAATCACTGACCGCATTTTCTTTTTATCTTTCTCTTTCTAGCCTACGAAACTCATTTTTTCTAATAACGCATTTTCTCTGCTTCCGCTTGAATATTCGTCCGAGTCCTGTCTGTTGGAGAATGATGGAGAGAACATAGCTTGTCCGTGCGTCGAGGAAGCACCTCCCAGCTTGAGCTTCTCCCTCGGTCACAACAGACCGTGACGTCACGCATTCCAGACCTCAAGGGCCACTCGATCCTATCTGAGAAGGTTCGAATCCTATCTCAACTTATCCGGAACCCATCGTGCAGATTCTCAGGTGTTTACTGCCGCGCTGCCCAAATTAACGCTATCACGCCTGTTAAAACGCCCCCGATTAACGAGATAAGGGCGTGATAGGGTGTGATCGGACCTCCCATCTCGCCTGATAACTTGCTAGAACACATATCGTGCCGAGCATGATTGCTGGAGACGCAAGGAGCGCCAGGGCGGGAGGGAGGTACTGTAAGGTGGGTAGAGGGCTATGGTAGTGGGTGGCGGATGGTGGGTGGTGGGGCCGTGGGTGGTGGGTGATAGGCCGTGGGTGGTGGGTAATGGACCCATGGGTAGCGAGCTGTGTAGGTGGCATACTGTGGGCGGTGAAGAATGTGTGTGTGAATGTGTGTGTGTGTGTGTGTGTGTGTGTGTGTGTGTGTGTGTGTGTGTGTGTAGGTTCGTGCGTGGCCAGGAGGAAACTGAATGAAGAACTGATCCCCTACAATGAGGAAGGTAATGACGCTAACTGGAAGCCGAGTATAGATGGAAATGTAACAGAAATCTAATGAACAGAAATCATATCGAAACTGATGGGTAAAGGATATTCAGTCGTAAGATTTGGTTAAATGAAAAGAAGACCTTTATGTATATATATATATATATATATATATATATATATATATATATATATATATATATATATATTCCAATCATTACAAAAAGTAAAGGAACAAGTACTAGAAGTAAATGATGGATTTGCTGTTGATTTTCAGGTAATTCAGTAAATTATTCATGAATCTACATACACAAATATATATGCAGACACACATGTGCGAAAGAAAACACACACACACACACACACACACACACACACACACACACACACACACACACACACACACACACACACACATGTAAGTAAGCACAAGCAAACATAAGAGGAGGAAGGGAACAAAAGACGCATGTTGGAGGAGCCTTCTCGAAAAAGGTTGAGGTCACCGGCGGAGTGCCGTAGGGTTCTGTTCTGGGACCATTACTCTTCTTGATTTATGTGAATGACTTGCCAGAAGGTATGACTCCTACCTGAATATGTCTGCAGATGATGGTAAGGTCGTGAGGGCGGTGGAAAGCCAGGAGGATTGCATCAACATACAAGGGAACTTAAACAAACCTTAAAGTTAGTCCGATACATGATTAATGAAATTCACCATGAATGGATCTAAGGTAATAGGGATAAGACAGAGCGAAAGAAGTCCTTTGCATATGTATTGTCTTGCAGGAAATGAACTGCTGGAATCTGTGTGTGAGAGAAACTTGCGAGTCGAAATCATGCCCAGTCTGCCACCAGAGCCCCTTCTCAAGAGATAATAAAGGAAACAAACTGTTACTGGCAATTATCAAAATTGAGTTCAGTTATAATGGTAAAAAGAAAATTGGTCACATCCTGCCTAAAGACAGAACCAGAATATGCGTCTCAAGCTTGGCCACCGCTTTTAAAGAAGGACAAAGGACTAATAAGATCTTGAAGGTTCAGAGAAGGGAACAAAGGTGGTTCGAGAATTAAGAGATGAGTTACAGGGAAAGGCTGGAAGCCTTGCATTTGTATACCATGGACGAGTGAGAATAAGAGGTGGACTAATTACAACTTCTTGGTTTTGAACTAGTTTCATGACGTAAACAGTAAATAGTAATCCGAAAAATGCAAGGATACAACAACCAGAAGCCACAACATGAAGATTACCAAGAAACCCGCTTGAAAAGATATGTAGGAGGACTTTGTTCAGCCAAACAATGGTGGATGAATGAAAAATAATGAAATATGAGACTGAATGTTGACAGCATTCAGAAGTTTAGAAAATAATTACATGATAGAAGAGGGAGTTCAAAGAAAGGGAGCCCCAAGTGGAGAACTACCTCCCCGCACAGATCAAATAGGTACTTACAATTAGGTGATAAAATACACACATACACACATCCACGCACACACACACACACACACACACACACACACACACACACACACACACACACACACACACACACACATACACATTCACACCAGTGCTTCTGCCGAGTCTGGTCTGTAGTAAGTGGGTAAGGTAATCAGGAAGTAACCCGATGTCAACTTGCAGAAGAGAAGTTACCTCTGTGAGAGACAGCAGGGATTCTGGGGAGGAGACGTCATATATATGAGTAATGACATGAGCGGTACGGTACATACCGTATATACAAGGTGAAGGAACTTAGACAAAAGCGTAAAACATTCTCACTGCAGCACACGAATAGTAATTACAACTAGTAATCACACACATAAATCTAACTTTGAGGTAAATCTGAGGGGCAGAGTTCATGGACTTCTCCATGAGGGATCTCAAGGGAAGGACTCAAAAGGTGGACTCAAGGGAAGGAGTCACTGGCAGGAATGGAGGGGAGGACTCAAAGAGAAGAATCACTGGGAGGGCTAAAGGGGAGAGGACTCAAAGGGAGGACTCATAGGAAGGCCTGAAGGGGAAGGTTTAGGGGGAGGATTCAGGGGGTAATGATAACACTGAAACAATTTCAGATAAAAGCGAAGAAATCTGAATAAATTCCGATCACGACACCCGTCCCTTGATTTCCGTACATGTCAGAGTTTTTCTTGAGTGTGGGGCAGCGAGAAGTGGATGGCCGACTTTGGAGACGTCTTGAGAAAGTTGTTGAGATAAGCAGACGGCCAGTTTATTTATCTGCAGGGCCCTGGGAGATGGAGGGAGGAGATCTTCCGGTAGTTTGCTGGAGATGGGGAGATTGGTGGCTGCTGGAGACGGGAGGGAAGGGAGGTAGGCGGGGATGGTATGGATGTGGATGGAGGGGAGGGTGTGGTGATGGAGAGAAGGGAGGAGGGGAAAGTATGGTTATGAAGGGAGGGATGGAGGAGAGGGTATGGTGACGAAGAGAGGGGATCTTCCGATAGTTTGCTGGAGACGAAAGGGAGGGAAGGAAGGGTACGGTGATGGGAGATTTGGTGGAAGGGATATTGGGAGGGGAAGGCAAGGTAATGTGATAGAAGGAAGAAAGAAGGAAAAATGTGTATGGGGTGTGTATTGTTGCGGGTAAAAACAGTGTTGTTAGGTTTTAGGAGGAAAGGAAGGAGGAAAGGTATGGGAGAGGAGGAAGGCATGAAAGAGAAAATATAGAAGGAGAAAGTGGAAGGAAGTAAGGAAGGAGGAAGGATAGCGTGATGTAGGTTACAAGAGGGGAGGGAAGATATGCAAACTGATGGAAGGAAAGGAAGGAGGAGGAGGGAGAAACTGTACTGTGACTAGAGTGGATGAAGGAAGGAGCGTATGGTGACAGAGAATGGAGGGAGAGAAGAAGGGAGGGAATGTATAATGATGGAGGTTTCAGGTAGAAAGAAGGGTTATAAATTCAAAGTAATGGAGCGTGGAGAGAGGTGAAGAGGGTGAACAGGGTGATGTAGGATGGAAAAAGAGAAATTAGGAGGGTAGAGTGGTGGCAGGGGATCAAAAGGAGGAAGGATAGGTAGGGTGATGAAGGGCATGGGAGTATCGGGTGATATTGGGTTGAGTGAGGAGGGAAAGGGAGGATTGATCGATAGTCGAGATAGTTGTGATGATACTTAGCGGGGAGGCAGGGGAGAGAGAGAGAGAGAGAGAGAGAGAGAGAGAGAGAGAGAGAGAGAGAGAGAGAGAGAGAGAGAGAGAGAGAGAGAGAGAGAGAGAGAGAGAGAGAGAGAGAGAGAGAGAGAGAGAGAGAGAGAGAGAGAGAGACAGACAGACAGACAGACAGACAGACAGACAGAGAGACAGACAGACAGACAGACAGAGACAGACAGACAAAGGAAGGTGAAGACACTGTTAAGGAGGAGCCATACCTGGTTATGTAAAACAAGGAATTACTGCAGTTGTTTCTCTTAAGTTTCAGTATCTCCCTTGTAACAACTATAACAAAGTGAAATATTGTCACCAGACTACCCAGGCCAGATGTAATATGTACCATTACCCAGGAAAAGCGTAGTGAACTCTATCCAGAAATGATGATCATAATTTGATCGGACAGTTATTGGCTTGTGATAACTGACTGATGGATTGATGAGCAGCGATAGCGCTAACAGGGATGTGACCAGAGGCAGACGTTGAACGAGAGACGCCTTTGTAATGGGGTGGTAGGCCGAGGTATACTTCGGGAAATATTTTCTTTGGGCGATGTTACACTGGTTGGATAGGGATGCTTTTGACTCTTCATATATGGATGTCTTTGATAAATATCAAATCATTATTGACAGTACTGATTACTAACATCAGAGCCAGATGGAAATGATTGGTAAAAATTAGGTTTGAAATGGAGTACTTCGGAGCAGATGTAACACTCAGAAGGATGTATTTATGAAAATTTTTGTCTGAAGTGCAGAGCTTCAAGCTGCGCAAGACATCTTAAGGCTTCTTTGATCCTCAGGGTGGCCAGAATTACAATATTCTTGACAATCTATTTCACTGGTGAATCATCTTTATGATATACTCAACATTTCATATCATAGATGAATTATATTCATTTCCTGTCACTTACCCAGTTATCAAATAATGATAAATGATCGTTTCCTCAACAAACTTTCCACTTCTGTTTATCCATTTAGTGTATTCTATCTTGTATCTTCTGAGTCAAGACAGTAAGTGAAACATCACGTCGATCGACACCGAATTTAAGACCGGAGAAGGAAGTTCAGTCCTAAGAAGGCGTTTCAACGTCGATGACCAGCATCCAGGCCGTCCAGCTCCACGCTCAGGAAGAAATGGTTTATCAGTAATTATGAGAAACTGGAAAATCAAGAGACCAGTAGTGAAAGATACATGTCGTTACCTCAAGTTTCGTCTCCATAACCCTGTAGAAATTAAGTGTATTCCATGCAACTCGGGTGGCTAACGGGGGAGAGCGCAACGCCATCCCAGAATAACGGCGCATAAGCTGGAATGGCTAGGAATCCCGGCTGGAATACTCCCACCGGGAATACTTAGCGCACCCCATCAATAAGAACCCCCAGGGGAGGGGGGAGTGCAAGGGGAGAAAGAGAGGGGCGAGGAGCTTGCACTATAATGTCGGCTTCTGAGGTTCCAGGTCTCTCGTCTTGGTGTAGGGTCTTGGCTTCTCGTGTGGCTCCACCCTCAATGATTCCATACATGAACCAAATCTATTATTTATCTACGAACAATCCTCCTGAAAGGAAGGAAAAATGATTTATAAATCCTGTAGATAATTCACGCTAGAGTCTATGAGGTAAACAAGTAAACAAAACACGGTCGGTGACAGAGAATCGGAACTTAATCGGGCGTTTCGTCTCGCGCCGTTGCTCTTTTGTTCTCGCCGCCATAAACCATGTGTCTGTTGCCGAGTTTATTGTTCCCTTTACTTCGTCTGTTTTCTCTCTTTCACCCACAGATTTGCTTCCTCAAATTTCTGTTTATCTAGAGTCTAATGAATGGTGTATATGTCACGAACGAATGGAATAAGGTAGGTATTTCTTCCCGAGCAGGACATTAAATGATCCAATGCTGTTATCTGCGCGAGTCTCCCGTCCCATTCAATCCAAAGAAAATGAGAATTTTGGTTTAAAGGGACCAAAGCACGTCTGGAAATTGACCTCCATTTACCCCTGGCTTAGGCACCATAATGGCTTTCTCCTTTCCCGTCCCTTAAATGGCCCAAATGTGATATAAAACAACTTGTCTCCTTAGGCCTAGGTGGCCATTTGACTTGCTTCATTGGTTATGCCTTTATCCGGACGACGCCAGCATGAATACGATGCTCCCGGGTTATTGCTTCATCTCGTCATTTAACGAAGATAAAGACGGGATTCCCACAATAAAGGCTATTTTCACGCCTCTATGATATCCCGGCCGCAGCATCGGAGATAAAAGTGCCGCTGAATTAGCGTTCACGGGATATGGTGCCAAACATCCGGGACCTGTGGTGCTGGTGTCAGGCCTTGCATCTTTAGCCGTGTTGCCTCAAGTCATGACCGTTGGCCCGTGGTGGATATGACTCAAGTAAACACCAAGTGGAGGGGGTTTATCATTCATGTTACGCCATGAGCAATTACTACTGCTTGAACTCATGGAGACACGTATTGTTCATCCATTACTAAATCTGCAATATATTCAGAGGCTGATGTTCAGTGAGCAAGTGGCCACAAGTCATCATTCAGTCATTTTCATTCCTGTTGTTAAAATAGAATGTATTTGTTGCTTGTTGAATCCTGTACACTGGATGACTGGTGGCACACCTGGCTCATCACCATAACAGCATCTTTACACCAACACCACCACCGTCCCCTACCCTCAACATCATACCCTCCCTCCTTCACCACCATCTTCCCTCTCCCTCACCACACCATTCCCCGTCATCATCACCACCGTCCTCCGCCCTCACTTCCCCCTCCCTCACCAACACCTTCCCCTTTCCCTTACCACCACTAACTCTCATCACCGAGGCTGAACCTCCCGTTCCCTCTCATTCTGCCTCCCTCCCTCTCACTCGTCCCAGCTGAACCCTCCGCTCGGCCCTGGTTGCACCCTCCACCAGCCTCTGGTAAACTCATTGGACAACTGTAGATAAGGAATAATGGGATGACTATGGCAAATGCTATTACAGCGCCGGGGGCAGAGAAGGCTAAACCACAGCTACACACGGGCTGTAATTCCTTCTCTATGATGGGATATTGTGGCCTTCGGTGTCACTTTGCCATAGGCGTGTGGGCTGGGAGAGTGACGTGTTGCTGGCTGAAACAATGGAGATGTCACGCGGGCCGCCCACTGGGCTGAAAATGTCGCAAATAAAACCAGACCTGACCACAAACAGTGGGGTTCTGGGGAGCCTCCCACAGCTATGGTGTGTAGCGTGGCCACCTGTGTGCTCTCCTGTGGACATGCTGGCTGGCTGGTCATGTGGCATGTTGTTTGCTGGTCATTTGGTTGGCCGGTCAAGTGGCTGGCTGGGAATGTGGCTGGCCGGTCAAGTGGCTGGCTGGGAATGTGGCTGGCCGGTCAAGTGGCTGGCTGGGAATGTGGCTGGCCGGTCAAGTGGCTGGCTGGGAATGTGGCTGGTTGACTATGTGGCTGGCTGGCTGGGGATATGCATGGCTGGTCACGTGGCATGCGGTGTGGCCAGGAGCGTCACCAGGTCAGCAGTGCCGAGCGGCGGGGGTCCATGTGTCACCTGCAAATTATCATCCCAAAACTTTTATCTGAGCGACCATGACCCGGCCGGGGGGCGGCTGTAGCTGTAGCCAGGCCGAGCTGGTCCAGCCACCACCAGGCTGGGCTCCTTGATGCTCCTCACCTGAGGCGCGAGTTATGACATTCTCCCTCATGTTGTTGTTATTCTTATTGTTGTTGTTGTTTTGGATGACCGGATGTTGTTACCTCCAGAAGCTTTAATCTGAATCTCTTCAACTTTAATCAGCTCAGAGGGATGTATGTGTGGTCTCCGTAAAGGAAATACTGTCTTGACACACACACACACACACACACACACACACACACAAATACACACACACAGAGTTTTCCCAAAACATTTTACGTCGTAAAGATTGTTGGTTCAAGCTAGACCAGAGAACTGGCTTCTAAAAATGACAAATGAATAAGAAAAGCGTTTACTATTGATCAGGGAAAATACATGAATCACTTCTGAACCTGTGCTAAGCGACAAGTACAAAACGAGGAATGATATTTCTGTATCGAGGGATGGAAGAAACACCAAAATGATCCAAATTTCACAATCGATTCTTAGTACAGATATGATGAAAATCACACCGTCTGAACTTTGTCAATAAATCTGTATTTGGAAATAACGTGAAAAAGGAAAAGCATCACAAAATATGAGGATGACATCACTAACACGTGAGACAGCGGGTGGGTTGGACCACAAGCATCAGTAACACAGAGAGGACTTCAAGCACCAGAGATGATATTCAAGTAATCTAATTCTGCGTTACCTAAAATACACTATAAACTACATGAAATCATTTATGATAAAAACATATAAGAGCGATAATAAAACGTTTTCCCGATGTAGACAGATGGCAGCACCAACAGTAAGGAGGCCGAGAATAAGGGAGGCGAAGCCAAGAAAAGTTTCCAGAAGCTAGTAAACCGGGGGACGAACAGCCACTCATGGAGCACCAGCAGTGAGAGGACCTACTGAAAGTGGATGGAACGGATCGTTGGCAAGTCACCAGCAGAGACAGAAGCCAGTGCAGGAGGGAGGTGCAGATCACGGCATATGGTGCTGCCAGGGAGTCGGGACTCCGCCAGCAGGAGCAGCAGCCTCCGGACCCCTCCCTCGCCCCAACAACAATGGACGAGGCCAATTGAGACTTTGTTTAACGACCCGAAGAATCACCCATTTGAATGTAATTGGTGGTTTAGTAGAGGTGATAAGTCCATAACAGGTGGCTAAGTGAGCACCCCTGGGGGAAATATGTGAAGGCAACGACAGACTCGAACATCACACGAAAAGTCAGAGACAGAGCTAATTTGCATAATCGTACGTATCACAGGCCAGTAGTTTTTCCATTTGGTTCCTTATTTCTAAATTTGCCCAAACTAAATACATTCACGAGAAGGAGGCGCTGGAGCGACGAAGCGAACTAGGATAATCCTTGAGATCAAATTTTCTGCAAT
The DNA here is from genome assembly GCF_036320965.1 of Panulirus ornatus. Lineage (NCBI taxonomy): Eukaryota > Metazoa > Arthropoda > Malacostraca > Decapoda > Palinuridae > Panulirus > Panulirus ornatus. The sequence continues at coordinate 1,841,994 of NC_092236.1, read as the reverse complement.
TGCCAAATTTGCATAAACCGCCTCACATCCCCCGATCCTTGTGTCACAAGATGACAACTGCAAGCATATCTCATCAAACTTTCAACTTTTAAGATATCTAAAGAAAAGAGATTTGTAGCTGGAAGTGTTCTGGAAAGGCTGGATGTTTCCATGTGCCGAGCTCAAGTCAGAGTATTATTGTCGTCTGCAAACGTCAGTCTGCTGAGGTTGACAACTAAAGTTTTGATTTGGTGAGATTTTTCGCTTCGTCTGACGGCTGGAAGGTTCTTACGATGGATGCTTCATTTCTGCTCAGCATAGAAACAACGCAAATATTGTTTATAACCTATGCTCATGGTCAATATTACTGATGCATCTTCCTTCAGTAATGATCATTCCCTAAGAAAGACATTCGAAGGTCAAGCTGGAATATATCATCAAAGAAATATGGACAGTATACAGTGAAGTGTTTACTTTTTCTGTAATTTGAATTGGTTGGCATTGATTGAAGTATTCACATCTTATGAGCTTTAGCTAAACATATATATATATATATATATATATATATATATATATATATATATATATATATATATATATATATATATATATATATATATAAATATATATATATATATATATATATATATATATTTTTTTTTTTTTTTTTTTTTTTTTTTTTTTTTTTTCAAAAGAAGGAACAGAGAAGGGGGCCAGGTGAGGATATTCCCTCAAAGGCCCAGTCCTCTGTTCTTAGCGCTACCTCGCTAATGCGGGAAATGGCGAATAGTATGAAAAAAAAAAAAAAAAAAAAAAAAAAAAAAAAAAAATATATATATATATTTATATATATATATATATATATATATATATATATATATATATATATATATATATATATATATATATATATATATATACATATATATTTCTCTATCATATAACTTTTAAACTTCTGTGCGCTGCAAATATTCATAATTTTGTCTTTTTTTCCATTCATCCACCACTTTCATACAGAAGTACTTTTCTGCATCTTCTCTAAGAAGTTCTTGTCTAGTTTTATGGTTTATTTTTCTTTTAAGATCACATTTCTATGAACTGTTGAGTGTTAACGTTATCAAACTGATTTATGAAAATAAAAATCTTATTAATGTCACCTCTTAATCTCTTCCCTTCCATTGTGGAATGATTTATAACCTAACCTAACCTCTACACATAACGCACATCCCATATTTCCACGTAACCTTCAACAAGCTAGGGTATGTCTTGGTGAGGGGGCTAAGTGCTCTGTCAAGAACTGAAGCTTTAGACTATTTGTCCTTGTGTCCAAATAGAGTCAACCAACTCTAAGCTACACTGTTCCTCTTTATCTATTTCTTATAATAAACGTCATGGTAGGAAGAAAACCCGCCTTAGTCAAGTCCATCTTGCTTGAAACATAAATAAACGAGTATGGAAGGATAGGTAAAGAAAGAAAATAATTGTTAATCTAAGCATCTCATGTCTCTGTAGACCCACCTGTTAAAGGTGGAAAAGTCATAGAAACAGAGAAAGACAAGTAAGGGGGTGACTCCCTCAGCTTGGCTGGTTCAGTTTCCTCGGTTTTGGTTGAAGTCTTTTATCTAATAACAGGTTCCAGTATCCTCCAGGGTCAGCCATAATGGCTCGTCCTGCCACCAGCTTCAGTACTTTCCAACGTTGGCTTTCTTGTAAGTTTAGGAAAACGCCATCACTGTCACTCCCACCGTCGCTAGCAAGAGCGATATCAAAATATATCCTCTCATAACTACAAGCCATTTTTTTCTCGTTCTCTTACCCTTCATCCCATTTTCTTTTCAGATATTTTCTCCAGATCCTTATTCCTATTATTGTACTTTCTCGTTTAATCAATTAGTTTCTGTTTCCTTCTATATTCTCATTAATCTCCCCACAGCTTATCCTATCCCTAAACCTCTGTAGTTCTGTCTCCCTTCCCATTGTTTCCATCTCCACCCTTGTCCTCTCTCTCTCTCTCTCTCTCTCTCTCTCTCTCTCTCTCTCTCTCTCTCTCTCTCTCTCTCTCTCTCTCTCTCTCTCTCTCTCTCTCTCTCTCTCTCTCTCTCTCTCTCTCCTCGTCAGCACATAAGGGGCGCATCAGAGTCAGCCTGGCCTGGTTGCTGCTGCTGCTGCAGGAATACACTAGAGCCAGCCCGGCTTCGTCTGTACCAGAGACACAGAACAGTCAGTCCGGCTGTTGCTGTACCAGGGACACAGCAGAGTCAGTTTGGCTTCTGCTAGGAGACACTGGGCAAGGCGGGGCGCTACTCGCTCACTGCATAACAAATATTTCTCATTAATCCTATATGAGTGTTGGTGGGCTCGCTCCCTAGGGCCAAAAGTGTGTCATCCAACACAACAACTTTGAGGTGCATTTCAGTGACCTTCAAGGTAGATTGTCGAGCTTATTCACTCTTGGATGATAGGATGGTTTAATGGTCGGTCTGTCGTTTTTGGGGTTGGATGGTTTTGGTGCTACAGGGTTAGAGAGTCCTCTTGTTTTTAAAGGCTAATTCAAAGGTAGTTCAGTTGCGAATTTCAACCAAAGGGCCTCTGCGGGTTACCATTTACAGGTATTATAACAATAGCTATGAGAGTTGCATCAGTTCCTTTAGATCTGTCAAGCACATGGTGCAAGACCATCATGGCTGACTCCTCCAAGTCTTACAGACAACTTTCAAACCTTATCGCAGATGTTGACTAGCACTCTCCTCCTTCAGAGTCCAAGATATAAGACTTGGTGTCGCTTACTGGAGGCAGACAATGGAAGCTTATGCTATGTCAAGTATAATGTCAAGTGGACTTTTTGATTCCTTTTTGATTATAATCTTTATCGCTTGCCACTTTTAGATAAATATAATCCATCTTAACAATTACGGCGCATCAGGGGGAGATCAGAGCCCCAGATTTATGCCTCTCCTTATTTATCCAACATTCGAGCGTATTTACATCTCTCTGGCACCTCAAATAGAATGATAAAATGTTCAAAAGGGTTTGTGAGGATAATGTTGGTGGTCCAGGGGAGGAGAGTGTCGTTAGTGTTTTGTTTCTGACCGGCTATTGTCCCCTATGTCTATTTATTCAAACCTCCCGCCAAGAGGGTCCCCTTGTTTACACATTGTGCCGCTAGGGGGCCTGGAAGGGTAAATCGGAAGGGAGCCCACGTATAACGCTCCGCTATTGTTTTGTTCTTTTCCTATGATATATTGCGATGTTATAGCCATAAAGGAATGGCTTATTATTTATCACTTCAGTAAACAAAATCGCTGGATGAGTTATGTAAGCAGATAAACTTGTCTTAGTGTGTTAAGAGGAGGAGGAGGAGAGGGACTTGTCTTGAGACGCTTTATCACAACGACATCTGCCCAGCCCACCTACCCTGACCCATCCCTCTTTGACCCCGACCTCAGAGTCACGTGACCTACCCTTACCTTCCCCCTCCCAGCACAGTTTCCAGCCCTTCCCCCCTCACACCGATCCCCCCACCTGACTTCCCCGCCCCCCTCCTCGCCAGGTATGGCCGCACAGTAGGACAGCCAGGCAGGCGAGGCGGGACCTGGGCCCACTTGTAGGCTACCTGCTGCTGCTGTCTCAGCTACCTGCTGACTCATTCATATGTCCTGGTGACTCAGCTCCGTGATCTGGTGATTCAGTACCCGACCTGTTGACTCCACCACGCGATCTGGTGACTCAAACGTCTACTTGGTGATTCTGCAGCCATATAAGGTGACGCATTCACCTGACTGCCTGACTGAACCATTTAACCTGGTGATTCAACCACCTGACCTGGTAACCTAACATTTGTCCTGACACCGTAACCACCTGGCCAGATGGTTCACCTACATGGCTGTGCAACATGAGGAAGGGTCATTACAGGATAGTTCTCCCTCAAGTCACGTCACAAGTACAGGATTACTACGCAACTGTTCACATGCTTTCCCAATTTCTGGTTTAGTTTCTTTCAGTCAAGATTGACACTCTCATGTGTGACACGTGAAAGTTAACATCATAGTAGCTGTAAACCAATCGGTAAATCATTGTCTTTTGGAAGATTGAAGATTTCAGCTTAATGTTAAGTGACACACACAAACACACACACACACACACATACACATACACACACACACACACATATATATATATATATATATATATATATATATATATATATATATATATATATATATATATATATATATATATATATATATATATATATATATATATATGATGGCAAAACAGTCCTTTCGATATCTTAGTAAGCGAGTTCAATCTGGTGTAATGAACGACTCTCATGAAGAGAACGACCACATGGTGTAAGGTCGTGGATGTCTTCTAGTGTGTGAGGCGACACAGGTGTGTATGGGACTCAGGTGACCAGCCGTCTGGTGGAGAGACAGACGACCCAGACTTCTGTAACAACCTGGAATCTATAGTGAGACTTTCTTCATCATTAATCTCATCATGAATGTATTTGCCATCACGATCACCATCGCCATCACCACTAACATTATCAGTGCCATTACGTTCACTCTTACCAACACGATTATCATCACTATTATGGACACCATTGTGCTCACCTTGATAGGCACTGATACCGACATCACAACCACCATCATGATCACCATCATAACGATCACCATCAACATGATCACCATTATCACTTGGTCTTCACAACCATTTCAATCACCACCACCATCATGGTCAACATTCACATGATCATTAGGTTCACCTCCACGCCTCGCCTTCATCTGTCCACTTTTGTCTGTAAGCTCACGTCTCTGTATCTACTTTCTTGCTCAAGACTTGTTCCTTTAAAAGCTCTCTTCACCCTCCTTTTCACCACTCCTACCTACGCCATCTAGGTGTACGGTAAAATATTTCTCCTCCCCCTAACTCTGACTCCCTCCCTCTATCCAGACTTCCTGGTACCTGACTACACTGTCACAACAAGTAATTTTGAAGCCTCGAGAAGTAGTGTCAGGGTTTTATTGCCTTCACGCGCGTTATCCTCTCAAAGGACAGCTTGTTTGGCAGGCCACAGAATGTCTGAAAGGGAAAATGTATTGTGGAACAAGATGGGTCAAGTTGAGTTGAATATGTCTGGTCGGGTTGGTGTAGGTCTGCATCAGAAAGGTTTGTCTGGTGCTCAGATCAGGTCTAGGACCGTCGACTGGAAGATGTTGGTAAGGATAGCATGAAAATGGGTCAGGGCTCGAAGCCTCGTACTGGATGAGGTCGAGTTATTGCCGGAGTGACAAAGTCAGGATGGATTAGACTTGGTTTCACTGGGCCAATTTGTGTTATGTCATTGCTTAATAACTCACAATATCTTAACTTACGTGTCACACAATGCGAGCACCTTACATGTACAGCCCTCAACGTCAGCTATTCTTATATTACGGTACAACGTCTGTATCATCAAGACAGATATCTCCATTGGGAATAACACGGAGTAAGGGAAACGATTCCGATTCTTCTGTGTCAAGCAAATCATATTTATCATTCAATTATCAGTCTAGTCATTATAACAGGAAACAGTTTAGGTACATGATTCAAGAACTCTGAAACAAAAAAAAAGAACAACTGATACCGATGGTGAAGATTTAAAGATCGGTCACTATGTACAAGATAATCATATTCTTTTTATTTTCATTGTACTCTGGTATCAGTCCAGGTTATGAACAAACTCCTCAAATTTTGTTGTTACAAAATTTTCTCGAAGGATGGACGGATGTAGGAAAAGTATTCAGTCAATGTGTGCAGCGGACACAACATCCTGTCCAGTCCTGCAGATGACTAACTTCTGGTGTGACGAGGGAGTGACGCCTGCGTGCTCCCCGCGGGGCAGGGGGAGAGAACTGTGGTGTCCAGCACATCTGTATCGTCTCAAACATCCACATATGTCTCATATGAGTGGCTACAGACAGGCAGAATAAAGTATTTGCAGACAAACTCTGAAGTTAAGGAATTACATTACTTTAGTTTGATACAGCGAAAGCTTAAAGATCATCTAGCATCAGGTGCTGAAGATCTAGCCTCTATATAAAGCCAGGACGCATCAGATGTCATTTGAACGCCATGGTCTTGTGTCTTATCTCCCCCTCAGATTTACGCAGGATCCATAGAAAGGTCGTAATGCTGGATCCTGATTGCTGGTGGAATTTAGGGGACAGGCCCACCAATGTTGACAATGCCACCAGAGACTTACACCCCATCCAGCGGCGGCTGACAACCCTCCTCCTCTCTCTTATCCTCCACCGTCACTTTGTTTACATCCCAGGTCCGTGTGGTGCTGCTGGATATTCTTCCAAAAGTTATGCAAATCAAGTTGGAACTTGCTAAAAGTATTTGCGTATCTCGTTTGTATTTGGCAATACCTTCATCTACACCACGCAAGCCATATTTATAGACGCCTGCCTTTCGTGCGGCGCCACCAGCATCGCCCTCAGTCATGGTCTCGCGGATTGTCTGTTGTCAGTGTGTCCGGACACAAGAGTTGAAAGTTTGCTTCTGTGACAAATGACTGTAAAACTTCACTCTCTTCTCATATCAGCTACAGAACCATAGTTCGAATCACACCCATAGATGGCGTTTGTACTAGCGAGATATGTCTTTTTAACTCGCACTGTAGCATAATAACAAACCGTGGAAGATTTGTCTGTTCTTCCAAAGTAGATTTTCGGTTAGGAATGTACCTTTGACACGATCGTATCACCGCCAACATGAGTTACACACCAGGCCATCATGGCCGTCACTATAATTTACCAGAATAGCTATAATCTGCAGTTCTGTCTCAGTCCAGAGGGACGAGTATCCGAACAAACGCTTCGCTTCGACGCTTCTCTCAAGCGTTATTCACTTATCCGACCGCAGTGACCCGATTCTGCATCGTATGGACACCGCTTAAATGCATGTATCTGGTTAACTCCACATTATCAGCTTCCTGTATTGCCCAGAGGTTCAGCGCATTTATTGTGAGTCCAGATGGCTGCTTCCCGTATTATGCGGTTCAGTTAACTGCGTTTACATGTCACAAGATCTAGATAATTATCAATAATTCTAACAGCAAAAATATAAATCTTGAGCACCGACTCCTTGTTCAGCATGTTTAGTAACAATGATTATCAGATTCTTAACACAGAACTTTAAGAGAAAAAATGTTCAAAAGCGAGAGACCAAGTAGTGTGTGAACCTCCCGATGTATGAAGAGAACAAAGGTCGTCAAACCTCGAGCATATTGTTTGTAAATAACAGTGAGAAGCCTAAATGTGAACCAGTTTAAGATATAATCAGAACATCACGGAAATGAAACCTTGAACTTATCAGTCTGTGCAGGTGTGCATTGGTACGGTCGTTTGCTGCTAGTGGTTGCAAGTGTTTGAGCAGTTTGCATGTCCTACAACACAGCAGTTGATGAAATATTTTCTGCACTGATTTTAACAAGCATCATCCCTGCCTCTCATGATAATGCTTGTATCGCTGGACCAAAGTTGATAGCTAGTGTATGTGTGTGTGTGTGTGTGTGTGTGTGTGTGTGTGTGTGTGTATGTGTGTGTGTGTGTGTGTGTGAGTGCATATCATCAAGCCTGCGTATCGAGTGATATTATTCACTGTGCGCTTGGCGTGAATCGACCGTTGTCATATGCATATTTCACTTACCTTTACCTATCACACCAGTGTATATTAAGGGATACACTCTAAGAATCCAACGATGAATATATATTTGCAATTCATTTTACTTTGAGAATTATGAAACAATTAAATTCATGAACTTTTCCTTCTTTTGGAAAAGTGAAAACTGGAGGGGAGGATTTCCAGCCCCCGCTCCCACCCATCTAGTCGCCTTCCACAACACGCAGGGAAAATGTGGGAAGTCTTCTTTCTCTCCTATCTCCAGGGATATCAAACTGTTTTAGTCTGAGAATACTAAGTATATACAAAATCCACCAATCTATTTTTCTTTGAGTATGTCGAAGTACAAGTACAGTACATTCAGTGGTTTACTTTACTCTCAGTGTAGAAATATATTGGATTATCATTTCACTTCGGTTACATTATCCGTATATAGAGTTCAACCCAACCAGAGAACATGAAGATACACCTCTGTAGTTCGTCAGGCAGTCGAATTCAAACATTCAGAGCACAGTTTTGACCATCCATCAAAACCAATCCCTGAACCAGATAAGGAAGCAAATGATTCATATCCTGTAACTCATCTTTATTCACTAACTCAACACGAATTACAGTAGACCTGAAGCAGATTCTCCAAAGAGATTAACAGATAGAAGCTTTATAACCGTGTTAGACTTCATAGCCATGTTATCTTCGCTGGTGGGAACCTCTGGACCTGCAGACTGAGTGAGAGGCTTTTGTCATTCAAATCTGAGCCTCGTGACGCCTTGTGCTGCCCATGATGCTGTGTGTGCTGGGTCGTCTGGCTCTACTGTGCGATGCCACGGCAGCCGCCATAAGGGAGAAGACATGAAAGATAGTAAAGATGGTGAAGTAGGTGGATGATAGTGACATGAAGAGCATGGTTGGACTGCAGGGAGCATAGGTGATGTGGTGAGCAGCAGTAGTGTAGCTGATGAGGGATGATATTATGTGGTGGCAGGTGGTGGTATGCATGATGACAGGTGAGTGTATGGGCGGCATGACGGTGCGTAGGGTGAGGGTGGTATGGATGATGATAGGTGATATGGTGTTCGTCTCTTGAAGGGCCACAGTTGACTGCGAGGCTGCAACACTTCAATACAAATGGCTAAAGATGATTTCGAATTAACCAGGACGGCACTTGTGATACCTGGTATCTGGTTAGTGACTAATGATTTTTAATGGATTCTTAGAAGGATCGAAAACTACTGGAGGTGTTAATAAATGCTTTATACATACTAATCATATATTAATGATTCTAAGAAGTTAGTTTCTATCAGAGTAGGTGTCTGACAATCGGTGAAAGGCTAGTTTACAGTTCGGTTAATTTGTTATTCGTAAAATATTCCTTGAGAAGAAAATAGTATCAGGTGTAACTACACTAAGATCACGAATCCTTGTGTTGCAGGTGCCTTGTAGGACTCGATGGGGCCGCTGGGTGTCCTCCTGCTGCTGTTGTTACTGTTGCCTCTGCTGGTCACCATCAACCTGCTCGTCAACAAGAAGGCAGAGCCGACGAAAGTTAGAAGAGTGAGGAGGAGACGACGGAAAAGAAGAAAATATATTAAAAGATCAAAGGATGTTCAAATATGCCTAAATAACAGGTTATGATTCATGAAGTAGAGTTTTACCTTCGATAAAAATGAAGTTTAAGGTCGTACTCTTAATGTTTCAGGAATTGCTCTTCAGACAGAGTAAGGCCTTAGGATGAACTCCCAGTCAGTAAATATGTGCAGAGGCCTCAAGAGTTAGTATCAGACGGGGCCGGGTAGGCTGAGGAGTCTTATAGAGCAGGTCCTTCGTGTATCAGTGTTAGTAACCAAGATGGACACGTCTATCCACATCCTTTGTGATCGTCATTACGATGACACTTATTTCTCCATTGGCAACATTGAAATTCGTAATAAATAATGAAAGAGTATTTCATGAAAATGATTTGTCAGGTGCTACCAAGAACAAGATATCAAAACTTTCATTAAAAGAAAAGTTTCTTTCGTAAAAATGAACAGAAATTGTGGAGTACAATGTTCTACATGAACTTGGCAACTGTTCACCTCTAATGCCAATCAAGAGTTGCAGGATTTGAGTAGTCATGATTTCTTTAGTTATACATAAACCATGGTGGTTAAGTGTCATCCACGCATGTTAGCAGCCAGGAGCTACTCCCTGGATGAGTGTAATCTATGCCTGTTATGAGGCGGGCTTGCTACCTTGGTGGATTAGCGACATCCGTGCATGTTACCAGAGCGACTCACGTCCAGTGGATGAAGGTATATCATACATTTCCTCTTCATCCTCTGAGTTAAACTGATAAGGGAATCATACACCAGCTTATCAATCATCTGTCAGGCAATATCATCCGGCAGCCTTTGAATCATTCGGTAGCCTATGAATAATGTACCCACATCTGAATCATCTACTACCCTCTGAATCATCCATCATCCTCAGAATTACCATCAAACCTCGGAATCAGTCACCAACCTGCCAGTTTCCAAGTCATTCACCAGCCTAAGGGTCGTCCACTAACCACTAGTGATGTTTGATTGTTATGTTGTTTGCTGTAGAGGTACACAACCTGTTGTTATTGTTGTTACATGCATAAACTTTTCAATTTCTTTGTTTTTTAAGCATTATCTGTAGTTATGTAAAGTTCTTGATAATTGTTATTTGAAAGGGATGAATAGGACTAGAATATATTTTATGATAAGCCAGTGAATAAAGTGACAAAGATGACGTTCGTCTTCTTATCCTGGAGAGAGAGAGAGAGAGAGAGAGAGAGAGAGAGAGAGAGAGAGAGAGAGAGAGAGAGAGAGAGAGAGAGAGAGAGAGAGAGAGAGAGAAGGGAAAGCCATAATCATCCGGTACATTTTTTCCCCAAAACGAAGGCAAATAAAGAACTCTTGTCCACGATATTTGAAAGAAAGGGACACTTATCAGAAACGACTTGTACAACCAGCCACAGAACTGTGTAACCAACAACCTATACAACCAGCCACAGAACTGTGTAACCAACAACCTATACAACCAGCCACACAACCAGTACAAGCAACGATCCACACAACCTGTACAGCCAGCAGCACAACCTGTACAACCAGCAGCCCAACCTGTACAACCAGCAGCGCAACTTGTACAACCAGCAGCACAACCTGTATAGCCAGCAGCACAACCTGTACAGCCAGCAGCACAACCTGTACAACCTGCAGCACAACCTGTACAACCAGCAGCATAACCTGTACAACCAGCAGCATAACCTGTACAACCAGCAGCACAACCTGCACAACCAGCAGCATAACCTGTACAACCTTATAAAACAGCATTACCCAAAAGCATTATATAAAAGCAAGTTGACTTTCCATGATTTTTATTTCTCATAAAACATTAAAATGTTGACTTAAATCATGAGAATCCTTGGTAGAGTCATCTTGTGTCAACAAAAGATAATGATAAAGCTTATATTTGGCTTGGGAGAAATTATCCTTCCACGAAATACCAACATTTACAACATATATTTAAGGTTGTCTTATTATCATCTTGTGTGGAAGTTAGTAAAGTCTTTATGACATCCATTATCAGCTGGAGGTATGTATGAGGATTATCCTATCAGTTAAAGAATTAAGTATAAATAAGCAGACGAGACCAAAGGTCACTTCTGGATTCCAGTCCCGCCGTCAGCACCGTCAGCTAACGTCCATCTCCCACATTCCTGACCATTGTCAGCCACAAGACCCACTCCATGTCCTAAGTCCCTCACCTTGACCCTGCGTTGACCTGACCCACAGTCATGACGTCACGCAGCAATACCTGACTGTAAACAAGAACATTGTTCACTATTGTTCATCATTGTTGTGGTTCTGTTATGGTTCCCTGTGGCCGGGTCGTTTGTCGCCTCGAGGAGCTGGGTGCTGGGCAGCCTCCTGCAGGGAGCTGGTGCTTCCACCACCAGGCTAGACTACCTGGTAACTTAGAAGTGATAGTCTCTGTTGCTTTCTTTCTTCTCCTCTCTCTCTCTCTCTCTCTCTCTCTCTCTCTCTCTCTCTCTCTCTCTCTCTCTCTCTCTCTCTCTCTCTCTCTCTCTCTCTCTCTCTCGTAAGGAGAGAGCCCTTGTTTCGACCATGGTAAACAGAAAATAATCAATAAACAAATACTGTCAGTAATATTGGTTTTAAACTTTGCATCTGAGAAACGTTTCTTAGGACAAATGAACATTTTACGTTGACACTTTCACACATTCGTTTATACGTTGCAAGTGTCCTATGATATCTTGCCAGCAAGCATGTGAAGGACACGATCGTGGGAGATATGTGGCAAGAGGAAGGAGGTGGTTGTGGTTGTTCACAGTGAAGGTAGACGTGTTAGCCTGGCTTGTGTTGTTCCCTGTACAACAGCCATGAGGGGGGCTGACCCGCTCTCCTGAGGACAATAAACCTGTCTCCAAGAAGTAATGGACGAACTGGTGGGAAACTATGGTGGAATACGACTGAAGGTTGGCTCTCACTAAATGAGATACAAGACACAACCACTGGATAATCTATGGCAAAAATCAGAAAGGTTTTAACACAAAGACAACAAGGGTAAAGTTATGGTGTAGAGAGGAAAAGACAAGTAACAAGGGTGTGTGTGTGTGTGTGTGTGTGTGTGTGTGTGTGTGTGTGTGTGTAATTACTTATTTCTGTTGTATTGGGAAGGAGTTTACATTCTTTGGGCCCCATTCCGTGAATTTTCTATACTATTATAGAAATTCTTAACCTTCTATATGCTGTACACAGGTGTTAATCTCTTATTTAGTGTGCATATGTGTGCGTAGGTCATAAAAAATTTCTGATCGAAGAAATTGGAGGTGAAATTGTAAAATAGTAATTTATGAATTTTCTCATAAACTTTTGTCTTCAACTTCATGTAAGGGTTCACTATTGAATTCTGCGGGTGGTTGGGGGGGGGGGGGGGGGGTTCCGTCTCTCACTGGGTAAGTGTAGGAAGAGTGGTGGACCAACGTAGCAAACTGCATAACTTTCGAGGGCGACTAAGATTGGTGGCTATATTTGGCTGCGATTGGATGGTAAAGAGATGAATGAGTTTGGTTTGACCAGCTCTGTGGAGACCGAATAAAGGTTGTGTTTCACTGTCCACAAATGCCTCTGCCTGTTGCCAGCGTTTGTGGTTTTGTGTTTTCTGCTGATATTTTGTCGAGTGAAAGATACATTTTCTCGTGTTGTTTGGCTGCGTCGACTTGGCCGTGCGTCATGATGATGTGGTTGTGAGGGGTTCGTCCCTCCTAGTCCTGTTGGTCAGGAGACGGTCGCCCCCATCGCTCGTGTCAGTCATACATGCCATAGCAAAGGAGGCAAGAGAGAGAGAGAGAGAGAGAGAGAGAGAGAGAGAGAGAGAGAGAGAGAGAGAGAGAGAGAGAGAGAGAGAGAGAGAGAGAGAGAGAGAGAGAGAGAGAAACCGAAAACTAGGAGGGGTTATATAAGGCAAAAAGATGGGCCACAGAGAACTCGGGAATGTTGAGTAATAATATATTATTGACGGTAATGTACACAAATGCAGATGGACTGGAAGTAAATGATCAAGAGCTGGAGTTCAAGGATAGTATTAGGGAAAATGCACCAGATGTTGTTTGAGTTGTAGAGCCAAAACTTACTAGAAAGATAAGATGTTATGAGCTCTGTCTAAAAGGATTCATAGCCGCAAGGAAGGAAAGAGAAGACAAAGCAGAATGACTGGCCCGCTTGGTAAGAAAATGTCTTAGATTTCAGGTAACATTAAAAGATAGCCGATTAGGACAATACATTATGGGGAAGGATGGCTGTAGGGAAGAAGTGCCTAAGGATGTTGCTAGTATATGATATGTAAAGAAATCTAACGAACCAGATTAAACATACGTTGATAACGATAAAGGAGCAATAACGATAGTACATGAAGCAGTAAAACATGTTCTTCTCAAAGATGATAAAGTACTAATACTGTGGAAGCTCAGTCATAAAGGGAGAGAATTGGAGAAATTGGATTCTCATTTGGTTTGCTGTATGTTTCACCAACCACTGGGCTCCTGAGGCCGGAGCTTCGGGATCGGTGCCGTCAGTACTAGGCAGGTACCGTACCTCTGGAAGGCCGTCGAGGGCGTCAGTGTAGGGTTTGTAACTGTTTTGTTCCTCATGCTATTATTGTCTGTCTGTATGATCCTTTCTGAATAGAGTGTCGACCATCATGCCCAGTGGGGAGCTCTGACTACGTAATTTGCCTTTCACTTTTTCTTCTCTCCCTCCTTCTCAGTACCCATATCCTTGTACTTGTTCCTTCCCTTCATCCCAGTACCTGTTTCATTCCTTGTACTTATCACCTCTTCGTTACTCCGTGCCTTCCTCCCTCACTCTGCATTCTTCGCTTACTAATTCTGTTACTATTTTCCTCTCCCATTTCTGTGTTCGTTCCTACTCCCTTATTCCTTCTTTATTCTCTTTACCTCCGTTTCTCAATGTCGAAATCCCCCCCCCCCCCTCCCTTCCCTCCCTGCGCCTCCCTCTCTTCTGGTTCCCCCGCGCGTCGGCTGGCCCGCTTCCCCTCGACCAGGTCCCGGCGGCCAATCCGCGGCACAATTGGCCAACTATTGCATCAATTACCACGATTTAAAAGTCAATTGGCAATCCCCTCAGAGGCGATTTTCTCCCCACTGGAGGTTGGCCCTTTCCCCTTGACTACCACCCCTCCCTCCTTTCCCTCCCCTCCCTGCTTCCCTTCCCTTTGCCTGGTGATCCTGAGGGTAAACACATCAACGTGTCCCGCGGGGGAGCCGGGGAGGACCAGGCGCCTCGTTCACCACACGAGTTGATCTATTCACTCTTTCGTTCGCTTGTTCGTTCGTTTACTCATTGATTCACTGATTCATTCACTCACTGACTTACTGTCGTACTCAATGAATCTTTGCTTCCCCCACCCTCGGGCTCACTGTTCACTTTACTCATTAAAACAGACTTAGTGGATTCTTCTATGGTTCATATTCTCACCACTGTACTGACTTTACTCCTTTATTCAGTTATTCATCTACTTATTCCTATTATCAGCTGACTCCTGCATTCATTATGTAATTGATTGATTCCTTTATTCACCAATTATTTTCTTTATTTACTTACTCCTATATTTATTTCTTCAGCTATATTCCTCCTGACCCACTCCCTAACTTCTCTTTTTACTTCTGTTACCTTTTTATTCAGTTTCATACGTCTTTGATAAGTAACCAACATCTCTTCTCTTTATTTCTTTATTCAGATTCACTTTCTTACTCTAACCCTAATTCACCTATCCTGACTCACAGCCCCAAGCTCACTGACCATTAATCACTAATTCCAGCTCACTGACCTTGGTCACTGATCCTGACTCACTGACCTAGCTTACTGATCCTGACTCACTGACCTAGCTTACTGATCCTGACTCACTGACCTTGGTCACTGATCCTGACTCACTGACCTGGCTCATTGACCCTGACCCACTAACCTGGCTTTCTGACCTTAACTCCCTCAATAATACGTGACTTCATGTATGACTTGTTCATCTCTTCACTGTTTTAACAACCAACTTATTTAAATAAAGCTGGAAGACTGGATAACGAAGGGGAAGGAGTAACCTAGATTACCAAGGGGAGAGGGGGTAATCTGGGTAACCAAGGGGAAGGGTAACCTAGGTAGCCAAGAGGAGTGGGGTAACCTAGACGACCAAGGGGAGGGGGTAACGAAGAAGATAACCAAGATAACTGGGTAATCAAGTAGTGTGTCCTGGATGATCGATCGTAACTCATCACATCAGTTAACCTGGTAATAAGTTAACAACATTTACATTACCTTTATATCTCAGGTATCAAGACTAGTCAACAACCGTACTTTATAAACAAGGCTGATCAACTGTAACTAGGAATATCCAGGTTAGGTGTGATTGGCCCTGGGTTTGAAGGATGGTGGACCCGTCCGACACGGAACACATCACCGCTGAGGTGGATATTATGGGTAAAGATCCTGCTGGCTGAAGGAGGATACAAAGCTTCGATCTCCTATACATGTTATGACCACAACCTCGCCTAATAAAGCTATTGAAACTTTAAATGTAATTATCATCATTATATTACCAAAAATCAAACAGTGGAGTCACTCGTGTACGTTATTGCAGACACTATTTTCGTCACTAATTTTTTCGTGTGTATCTGAGTCTAGATACATTAGCCAATTAGCCAGTAGTGTCCCATGCTCAGTCTAATGTCTGCAAAATTATAAGAAAGCGTCATTTTCTTGTTTTCGTTTTTCATCTTTTGATTATCACGTGTTTAAGAATAACATCTGGGTGACTCATCTCTGCTACTTAGTGTAGCGCAGCCTTGGAACACAGGAGCCCCTGGGTAAGGGTTGCAATCCAGGTAATCCTTCGTGAAAGGGTTCTTGTTACTGTGTAATAATCATCATAGTTATGAAATTTATGTCCATGACATCCCTGGCGAGTATACGTCTGCAGCTACAAGCTTCTCTTTTCAGTCAAAGGGAACTCAAACCAAGACAATACAGAGGTTTCAACCAGCGAGGCAGTGGTTGGTGAAGCAGCCGCTGTACGGTAGCAGGGCCTCGCTACCATCACGTCCACCACCGCGGCTGCACCACTGCAATGTTTACGTAGGCGTCACTCGGGCGGCCTGACAGCCAATAGGATTACTCACTTCATCGGCCGTCTGACGTAGGAGAGTCTACATAATCCGCCACACAGGATTCACAACTGTCTTGATTGGCTGTCATTGTTGGCTGTTGGTATGATCCTGGTCTTCCTGAGCCAAACAAAATATAGAATGATTGTTGGGTTGCCTCTCCTGACGGTGGTGACGACCGGTACTGACGGAGGCGTGACCCCTGAGACTTGCCAAATGGTCAGCTCCTGATTCAGGTGGTGTTGTGGTGTGGTTGACGACCATCTGTGGACGTGTCCAGGATGCAAAAAGGTGGTTAATAATCCAACAAACATGAGTTCGCTAGATGAACGACGCACACATCACCAGCAGCTCGACACAATAACTAGTTATCATTAGTGTTGATGTATATAGGAAATGTTGACTTTTTTAACCCGCGGCGAAATTTCACAGAGTATGTATAATATTATGTATTGCGGTACGTCAGTGCGTAGAGACATAACAAAACCCTACCTATATATATATATATATATATATATATATATATATATATATATATATATATATATATATATATATATATATATATATATATATTACAAAAGTAATGTTGATTCTTATAACTTTTAACATTAAAATATGCAAAGATGTTCAGTCTTCAAATGGACGAGGATTCTGCGTCTTAACAATGTTGAACATGAATGAAGCCCTCGTCTGCTACCATCTAGTATGTCGGTATTTACCTTAAGACAAAAATCTATATATCTTTAAGTACTGATCTTGTGGGAGTGAACAGTGCGATAAATATTGTCTTAGTTGTACAGCGGAGAATGTGTTGGTCATCATGTCTGGTCTCGGTGTACTGCCTGAGGCCGACAACGTCGTCCCGAGGGAGCACTTCATCCTCTCGCTTTCCTGTCATACCTAATGAAACGGCGGATACATAAATACTGACAGCCATACTTCATGGCTTTGTAACGCACATTGGCAGGTGTGTGTGTGTGTGTGTGTGTGTGTGTGTGTGTGTCCGGTATCTTGCACCAGATCATACGCCAACAGCAGCCGCTGTACAGTGGCCCAACACCAGCTGCTGTACAGTCAACACTTCCATCCAGGAATAATGAACAGCTTCCTGCTCATTACATGGGAGTCTAAGGGAAATAATGAGGTGATAACGGATATAATCTCGCCTTAATTGAATATGCAAATCATTCAGGTGGTATTAAGGACATAAGATTATAAAAATATCACGAGATTAATACGATCAATTTTCGGTTTCATATCCCGTAAAAATTTTAAGTGTGCACTGTTGTTATGAAGCACTAATTTGAATATTGAGAATTTCCTTTATTGGATAATCGAGCAAAAAAATCAGGAAACAATAAATTCAGAATATCTATAATGACCCCCAACGAGGCAGTAGATGTGGCAGATATCACATCATTATCACCGGAACATCAGCATGCAACTTACAAATATGTCACAGCGTTACCAATACTGTATCTTGTATGTTACAGCGTCATCAGTAGTGTATATCACATATAAATGATCATCTTAGATACTAAAGCCTTTTGTTAATAGGGTGAAGTTAATACAGATATATGAAGGACTTGCAAACACATTGATCACTACCGAACCTGTTGTGTTTGTCTCTATGTTCTCTCATTACCAATAATCTTGAGACAATAGGTTACGAACCTTACCATCTACTAATAAGAGTGGGAGACATGCTCTGTATCTCTTATATTATATTATAGGTGGTATATGAAGTCTGTGAGCAATATGCGTCGACCCAGTCTGATACGGGACACATGAATGGAAAGGTCAGGTGCAGCTGATCTTGTCATTGTATCACCACACCACTGGCCTTAACAAAGCACAAATGAAGAAGTTCAGCACATGTTATGAAACAGGTACTATATCTAGATTGGCTCTTAACACACACACACACACACACACACACACACACACACACACACACACACACACACACAAACACACACACACACACACAACACCAAAATCAGTGGGGACCGCCTCTCCCGGCCGACCCGTCTAGTTAGCCCCGCCAGAAAATCCCATTAGAGTGGCCAGATCCCCCGAGTGACTCCCGGTAATCCCCAGCGGCCCGGGGGAGCCTCGGTCAGATAAGGTGAACTGGACAATGCCCCAAGATGCCCAGTACCACGGCACCATCACCCGTCCAGCAGTACATGACCCGGATTGGCCTCGAACTAGACCTGGTGTTAAGACTCAGTAGTTTGTGATATGGTGTCTTCCTGGTGTTCTCCTCTCACGTTCTCATTATTCTGGCGATTTTCAGAGTTGATGAATTAAACTATCAAAGAAAATCTTATTACATTTATCACAATGATTTTTCCTATTGCAAATAATTTCCAAGATGCCTGAATGATAAACTGTAAAATTACTATGCAAGTAATTTTTATGGATATCAAATTCTTGGTGAGTTCGCAAGAAGTGGTACGCTGGACCTACCAGACGCCCAACAACAACAACAACAACAGCAACAACAACACAGGGATAACATGTTAGGAACATCAGGTCGTCCGGTCTTGCTGCCGACACAGAAGCCGATGTAATCTGGGCAAACTGAAGACCAGCTGTTAACCTTAACTGTACCAGAACAGTAATAATTAGACAAGCATAGCATTGTATAGTATTGATATGACTGTTATACCACACACACACACACACACACACACACACACACACACACACACACACACACACAGCACAGCAGCAGTGAAGCCTACGACGATCTGGGTATACGGGGCCTTACCTCCTGACGGGTCACCTGCCTCTCGTTCAGGGTTTTAATGGATCAATGATGGACAGGTTGGCCCATCCACAAGCCTACCCACCCATCACCTGGTACAATCCTTGTCCGGATGGGTGGAGTAGAGGCTTGGTGTGGAGGCGGGTGTGGAGGCCAGCCAGAGGGCGGATGGCGGTATGCTGCTGGTGATATGTTGGTGGTGGTGGTGGTGATGTTGGAGAGGATGTTAACAGTGGCGCTGGTGGTGGATGCACGATATGTTGGTGGTGGTTATGATGATGTTGGTGGTAGCGATAGTGATAATGGCTTAAGTATAGTGATAACAGTGGCGGGGATCAGACCTTCTAGGTCTTCGTAACGTTTGTAGTGATGGTGAGGGATGATGAGTGTGGAGCAAGGAGAGACACAGGTGGGACAGTAGAGGAGGTTCAGGGGAGGTGGAAGAGCCTCAAGCATACCTGGATGTGAGGGAGGCAGGTGAGGCTGACCCCAGGAATGAAGATGATTCAAAACAGGGAACTTATGAATATATATATATATATATATATGATCCCCTATCCCTGGGGATAGGGGATTAAGAATACTTCCCACGTATTCCCTGCGTGTCGTAGAAGGCGACTAAAAGGGGAGGGAGCGGGGGGCTGGAAATCCTCCCCTCTCGTTTTTTTTTTTAATTTTCCAAAAGAAGGAACAGAGGGGGCCAGGTGAGGATATTCCAAAAAAGGCCCAGTCCTCTGTTCTTAACGCTACCTCGCCAACGCGGGAAATGGCAAATAGTTTAAAAGAAAAAAAAAAAAAAATATATATATATATATATATATATATATATATATGTATATATATATATATATATATATATATATATATATATATATATATATATATATATATATATATATATATATATATATATAGAGAGAGAGAGAGAGAGAGAGAGAGAGAGAGAGAGAGAGAGAGAGTGTGTGTTCCAGAATTGAGAAACATGACGTGAATGAATAAGTCAAGTATGACGATGAAGCTCTAGAATTTTTCTTTTCTTGTTCTCTTTAGGTGCTGAACAACAGGAGACAACAGTCAGCACGAATTCGTGCAAAGGTGCCATACAATGAAGCCTCATTTTCCCAGTATATCCGACATGCTTAACACATACTACGTGAGGTATCTTATCTTAAACCTACACGTCGATACAAAACTGAAGAATGGAAAATTGCTTCAACTGTGATAAAATCCAGAAAAAATCAAACTGGGATCACACTGTGAGCAGACTCCCGAGGGACCAGGTAGGCTCACATGTCACTACCTCAGACCAATAAACTTTAAAAATCCGATAAGATGTTAATAGCGTTGATAAACCTGAATGAAAAAAAATCACAAATCCTGGTCTAATTAAGACAGAACTTACAGACCACAAACTCGGTCTCGGTCTATTATAAGGAGGGCGACCACTCGACGTCCTCAGCTAATTAGGATGACCTATACTCAACACAGACTCATACACTCACCGACCACTTATACGATCAGCGGAATGAGATATAACTCTTACGACAAGAGGAGGTCGCTGTCATTTTTGGCTGAAACTCTTCCCACAGATATATTTCTTCCTCTGCATAAGTCGCAGCGATCCATTCACATCCAGATCTTCACGGGACACATTCTTGATATACAGAGTATCGGGAGATTCTTGCCAGCTCAAATCCTAGCCATGGTAACATTATAAAATCATAACTGAGCCAAAGTCTTCAGATAACGGGTAATCTTTATCCAGGAAAAAAAAATCTGAAAGAAAACATACCTGAGAGGCTGTTCTTTGACCATAGATGCATCATTTACTCAGTAGATTTGAATAAATCGAGCGAATGAATAAGGGTCTTACATCTAGATGGCAATAATCCTTACTGATAAATGGGGCTTGAGATAACCTTGAAAAGTTAGAATCTTCAGCTGCTTAAGTCATATCAATAACTAAAAATCGAAACTTTGAATGACAGAGTAAGAACACACACCTAACAGACTGAGCTACAGCACTTGACAGAAATCCAGATATAAGAAGCTCACATGACCTACAATACTAAACCATTAGGGCACTAAAAAGATCCTCAAATAGGTGAGTGAAAAGTCGCATGGCTAAAAGTCTGTGGCGTTAAGGAGTGGAGGTCTTCAAGAAATTAGTCCAAAGCCTACAACACAGGAGCAGAGGCTGGATGGCCACATTAAGATAAAGACAGCAACATTAAGACCCTCCAGCAGCAGGGTTTACATCCCTCACCTCCCTACAATAACAAGGTTCTCCTCGGCGAGAAAATGTAATCTATTTATCTTTCCCTTTTGTCTAGCCATTAACCTCCGCTTGATCTCTCTTTCTCTCTCCTCCTCCTTCTCCTCCACATGCCCCGAACTGGTTATCTGATGAGGGTGACCTGATGGCTCCTATGGAATGATCTGATGGGCTGTATAGGTGGAGCTGGTGAGCTATTTTGGACGAACTGATTGGTGTATTGGTGTGTGTGTGTGTGTGTGTGTGTGTGTGTGTGTGTGTGTGTGTGTGTGTGTGTGTGTGTGTGTGTGTGTGTGTGTGTGTGTGTGTGTGTAAGATAACCTGATAGGCTCTATATGGAGCGACCTGATTGGCTATACAGTGTTCTGATGGGCTCATTATCCTTATCAAAGGTGGAATAATATGATGATATACAACTGACTGACAACTGACTGACGACCTTTTGGACGTTCTGATGGGTTCGATTACCTCTGATGAACTCTACAGTCTTCTGATGAACTCTACAGTCTTCTGATGAACTCTACAGTCTTCTGATGAACTCTGCAGTCTTCTGATGAACTCTACAGTCTTCTGATGAACTCTACAGTCTTCTGATGAACTCTACAGTCTTCTGATGAACTCTGCAGTCTTCTGATGAACTCTACAGTCTTCTGATGAGATTCCATGAGATAAACGGCAAATTTCCTCCATTTGATAACAAGTCACAACAAATGAACGGGTTGTCTCCTTCCAGTATTAGTCACAGGAGATAAACGAACAATCTATCCCTTGTAGTAGCAATAACCCCAGCAGATAGACCCACTATCTGTCCCCTGTAGCAAAGGTAAAGTATTTTGATATCCCTTACCTTTAACAACAGGTGTAATATTAGTAGATAAGACAGTTATATATCTTTGATAGTCTCAAGAGACACGCGAACAGCTGTGGCTGGAGTCTCGGAAGCCAGCCACTTGGCCTTTAAAGGAGCCAAGACTTCTCTTGTAGGAGCAAAATGTTATCAGATAAACCACGTTTTTTTTACGACATTAGTATAAACAGCTGTAGCAGAGGAGGTTTATAACCCCACCATCCACCTCCCACAGCAGTAGACATAGTAGATGACTTCCCTTGTGGTACCATAGACATAACAGATCGACAAGGCTTCTTTACGCCACATTAATATCAGTAGCAGTAGCCAACACGGTGTATAAACCCACTATCTTCCCCCTCGTAGAAGTAGACAAGGTGGATGCCCGTTATCTACCGCCTCGTAGCAGTAGACTGGGTAGATGAGCCAGTCGTGTGGAGAGGAACCACTGGACCGATGTTGTGATAAACAGGTAAGTTATATGTCCTTGTGTGCCCAGTAGCTGGTGGGAGTACCAGTGGCAGTAGACGTTAGATTAGCCGTAGACAGTAGATGGTAGAATGGGGATAGACAGTAGACGGTAGATTAGTGGTAGACAGTAGATTAGCGGTAAACCAAGGGTGGTGCCGGTAGATGGTCGGATAAGGTGCTTACACAACACTGGCAAGTTCCGTCAGCCAAGCTATGGGATGGAGTGGGGAGCTCGCACAAAAACGTGAAGCACGTTATGCCAGATAATGACTTTATCAGACATGAACAGACGGTAAAGAGATTTATCATAACTAAATAATTGTTCTACAGAATGTACATTTACACATGAAGGATCATTGATTTCTTTGACGTGAATAGCTTATAATTTGGAGAAATATAGAACATCTATAGATATGATGATAATTCTTACGATATAAGACACCAAAGATGAAGTATTCTATTATACAAAGAAGACACAGACACAGGCTGTGGTCTTGATGAAGTAGAGGCGGCAAGAGACATGTTGTAGTGTCCATATCAGGAGGAAGATGTTGTAGTGTCTCCCAGAGGAAACATATATTGTAGTGTCTACAGTAACAGACATATACGATAGAAAGGCTGTTGATATATATATATATATATATATATATATATATATATATATATATATATATATATATATATATATTTTTTTTTTTTTTTTGCTTTGTCGCTGTCTCCCGCGTTTGCGAGGTAGCGCAAGGAAACAGACGAAAGAAATGGCCCAACCCACCCCCGATACACATGTATATACATACGTCCACACACGCAAATATACATACCTACACAGCTTTCCATGGTTTACCCCAGACGCTTCACATGCCTTGATTCAATCCACTGACAGCACGTCAACCCCGGTATACCACATCGCTCCAGTTCACTCTATTCCTTGCCCTCCTTTCACCCTCCTGCATGTTCAGGCCCCGATCACACAAAATCTTTTTCACTCCATCTTTCCACCTCCAATTTGGTCTCCCTCTTCTCCTCGTTCCCTCCACCTCCGACACGTATATCCTCTTGGTCAATCTTTCCTCACTCATTCTCTTCATGTGACCAAACCATTTCAAAACACCCTCTTCTGCTCTCTCAACCACGCTCTTTTTATTTCCACACATCTCTCTTACCCTTACGTTACTTACTCGATCAAACCACCTCACACCACACATTGTCCTCAAACATCTCATTTCCAGCACATCCATCCTCCTGCGCACAACTCTATCCATAGCCCACGCCTCGCAACCATACAACATTGTTGGAACCACTATTCCTTCAAACATACCCATTTTTGCTTTCCGAGATAATGTTCTCGACTTCCACACATTCTTCAAGGCTCCCAGAATTTTCGCCCCCTCCCCCACCCTATGATCCACTTCCGCTTCCATGGTTCCATCCGCTGCCAGATCCACTCCCAGATATCTAAAACACTTTACTTCCTCCAGTTTTTCTCCATTCAAACTCACCTCCCAATTGACTTGACCCTCAACCCTACTGTACCTAATAACCTTGCTCTTATTCACATTTACTCTTAACTTTCTTCTTTCACACACTTTACCAAACTCAGTCACCAGCTTCTGCAGTTTCTCACATGAATCAGCCACCAGCGCTGTATCATCAGCGAACAACAACTGACTCACTTCCCAAGCTCTCTCATCCCCAACAGACTTCATACTTGCCCCTCTTTCCAAAACTCTTGCATTCACCTCCCTAACAACCCCATCCATAAACAAATTAAACAACCATGGAGACATCACACACCCCTGCCGCAAACCTACATTCACTGAGAACCAATCACTTTCCTCTCTTCCTACACGTACACATGCCTTACATCCTCGATACAAACTTTTCACTGCTTCTAACAACTTGTCTCCCACACTATATATATATATATATATATATATATATATATATATATATATATATATATATATATATATATATATATATATATATATATATATATATATATAAAGAAGAAATATAGGAAATAACAAGGTAGGAGACCTAATATGTAAATAATAAGAGAGTAGATGACACATAAATGATGTTCTATATAGATAACAAAGAAAGTCCGGGTTATGAAGACAGAGGAGAACATGAAAGACGACATCAGGCACAGCAGAACAAGGAAACAAACAAAAGTTAGAGGAACTAAGAGTCCACTGTAGAGAACGAGAGTACAAACAGTAAGAGGGGAAGCCAGAGCTATAAACCATCTGGGCCGAGATATAATCACTTGCAAACGCCGTAAGCTGATATGATAAACAAATCACAAGCGGGACAGTTTGTGATGTTTAACATGCAGACAGAGCAGCCAGCCCACCGCTGGACGTGCCAACTGGCGCTCACACACCCTCGCCTGAGAGGAATATATGATTTCCTGTTATGTATATATGTCTGTACAAACTGATCATATGCGAAGTTCAATAAGAACTTTATACTGAAATAACTTTGGGTGTGAGTATGAACTCTGATAGATCATGAAAGCAAGATTATATCACATTTTCCTTATCAGATTTGTAGTCATCCTATTAACATTTTTTGTTTAGGAAGTTTAAGATGCTGCTGTGGTAGGTTTGTCGTTACCTTGGTATTTCGTTTTCCAAACATGGACAAGATTCTAAAAGTGGGGTAAAGAGACGATATATTTCTGAATATAACAAGAATTAGTATATCTTAAACTTCATGAACTTGTGTAGTCATGTCAGGAAGAGCAGATTATTGTGTGTAACGTTGAAAGTTGTCCAACATCATTTGTCACAGAAAATCGCAAGAAACACTGGTTGGTAGTCGCCCTGAACCAGAGAAACGTCTGAGATTATGAAACCCATCAAGAAAGTGTTCATGTTGTTTGATCCCAGCGAGGGAAGTGCTTGTGCCCTTTTCTTCACCCTAAATCATTATTTCTTAGCTAAACTTGAATAGGAAAATACTATTAACTTCATTAAAATTAGGAAACAGCAGCACAGTGGGTAAAATATCGATTTAGAAGCGATTGTCATACATGCGTACGTATGTGTTTACAATTTATATTTGCATATATGTGTGTGTGTGTGTGTGTGTGCATGTGTGTGTGTGTGTGAGTGTGAGAATTATATATATATATATATATATATATATATATATATATATATATATATATATATATATATATATATATATGATAGAGTTGATAGAGATGCTCTGTGGAAGGTATTAAGAATATATTGTGTGGGAGGCAAGTTGTTAGAAGCAGTGAAAAGTTTGTATCGAGGATGTAAGGCATGTGTACGTGTAGGAAGAGAGGAAAGTGATTGGTTCTCAGTGAATGTAGGTTTGCGGCAGGGGTGTGTGATGTCTCCATGGTTGTTTAATTTGTTTATGGATGGGGTTGTTAGGGAGGTGAATGCAAGAGTTTTGGAAAGAGGGGCAAGTATGAAGTCTGTTGGGGATGAGAGAGCTTGGGAAGTGAGTCAGTTGTTGTTCGCTGATGATACAGCGCTGGTGGCTGATTCATGTGAGAAACTGCAGAAGCTGGTGACTGAGTTTGGTAAAGTGTGTGAAAGAAGAAAGTTAAGAGTAAATGTGAATAAGAGCAAGGTTATTAGGTACAGTAGGTTTGAGGGTCAAGTCAATTGGGAGGTGAGTTTGAATGGAGAAAAACTGGAGGAAGTAAAGTGTTTTAGATATCTGGGAGTGGATCTGGCAGCGGATGGAACCATGGAAGCGGAAGTGGATCATAGGGTGGGGGAGGGGGCGAAAATTCTGGGAGCCTTGAAGAATGTGTGGAAGTCGAGAACATTATCTCGGAAAGCAAAAATGGGTATGTTTGAAGGAATAGTGGTTCCAACAATGTTGTATGGTTGCGAGGCGTGGGCTATGGATAGAGTTGTGCGCAGGAGGATGGATGTGCTGGAAATGAGATGTTTGAGGACAATGTGTGGTGTGAGGTGGTTTGATCGAGTAAGTAACGTAAGGGTAAGAGAGATGTGTGGAAATAAAAAGAGCGTGGTTGAGAGAGCAGAAGAGGGTGTTTTGAAGTGGTTTGGGCACATGGAGAGAATGAGTGAGGAAAGATTGACCAAGAGGATATATGTGTCGGAGGTGGAGGGAACGAGGAGAAGAGGGAGACCAAATTGGAGGTGGAAAGATGGAGTGAAAAAGATTTTGTGTGATCGGGGCCTGAACATGCAGGAGGGTGAAAGGAGGGCAAGGAATAGAGTGAATTGGAGCGATGTGGTATACCGGGGTTGACGTGCTGTCAGTGGATTGAATCAAGGCATGTGAAGCGTCTGGGGTAAACCATGGAAAGCTGTGTAGGTATGTATATTTGCGTGTGTGGACGTATGTATATACATGTGTATGGGGGGTGGGTTGGGCCATTTCTTTCGTCTGTTTCCTTGCGCTACCTCGCAAACGCGGGAGACAGCGACAAAGTATAATAAAAAATAAAAAAAAAAAAAAAAAATATATATATATATATATATATATATATATATATATATATATATATATATATATATATATATATATATATATATTCTGTTTCCCATTTTAGAAAGTTAAAAAAATACAAGGAGGGGAGGATTTCTGGCCTCCCGCTCCCGTCCCCTCTAGTCGCTTTCTACGACACGCGAGGAATGCGTGGGAAGTATTCTTTCACCCCTATCCCCAGGGATAATATACATATATATATATATATATATATACACATACACACACATACACACACACACGCACATATACACACACACACACATACATGTATAAACATATGAAAAATGTAAGAAACAATTTAGAAAACTGAAACTTCTAGCTTGAAAAGAAAAGAAAATAAATGAATGTCACATAATGGTTCAACCTCTGGCTATTGAAAAAGGAAATGTTTAATTTAT
Organism: Panulirus ornatus; assembly: GCF_036320965.1. Classification (NCBI taxonomy): domain Eukaryota; kingdom Metazoa; phylum Arthropoda; class Malacostraca; order Decapoda; family Palinuridae; genus Panulirus; species Panulirus ornatus. Next base: position 1,814,364 of record NC_092236.1, on the reverse strand, counting down.
TTACACAAAAGTCAATAGTAGTTCTCATCAATTTAACCACTGTATCAATAAGCTTCAATGTCTAAGCTACATTTTTTTCAATTTCACTATTTTCTTGTCAAAGCACCATGTATGAAAACTATCACTCCAGTAACACAACTATAAACATTTACTTCCCCTTTAAAAATCTCACGATACTGATTTCCAGGCTGTAAGTGAACTTGTTCTCACGAGATGTTCATTCACACTGTGAGGTGTGTGATGTTGATACCATCTTAGTAACCACCTTATATTCACTGTGGACACCCAAGGCAAAGTGCCATACGTTCTATCTAGTTAGGGGAGTTTACACTAAAGGTTAGTTTTACTGAGTCATTCACTGCTAAGGTTCCTGTCTCGTGGAAGTGTCTCACATGTACTTGGATGATCCTGGTCCCTATGCCAGTCCTGAGTGCGTCACCTTCCAGTACCCTGACTGCCGCCGTCTCGCACGTAAAGGCCATCTGCGTCAGTCGTTTAGTCCTGCAGCTGATGATGCTCTGTCCTTCCCTCAGCATCATCAGTCCCACAACCTCCGTCTGTCTCTACTTCATAGAGTCCTCCAATGCTCAAAATCTCTGCATATAGATGATGACATAATTTTCCTTCTTCAAAAAAAAGAAAATAAAATCAAATGTTTTCCAAGCCTCGTCATGAACATTTTACTGTCTTCATTCCCCAATCCTTACCTCGACGTACGGACACACCTGTAACGGACATCAGCAGAGATCCTCCAGTCTCACGCTGATCATCTCCTTGGGTCCCAGACCTTACCCTTCCCGCCATGCCCACGCTTGCCCTGAATCTGCCTATCGTCATTTTTTCGCCACTCTGGCTGGTTCCGCTTGCGGCCCGACTCCCCTGCGATGGAAAGAGGCCACTTACGGCAATATTAGAGCGGCCGAGGCGATAAAAGCGCTCACGTCGATTTCCGACGATAGCAGGTAATCAACGATCGATCCGACATCCGTGTATAATCAAGACGTCTGTCTTCTGGTGCCGAGAAATAGCCAATCACGGGCATTCAGGTGCGTCTTAGCGAGCTCTCAAGGAAGCCCTCAGCCCAATGCTTGTGTGCTGAAGGGTTGGTATTGGCCTGATGGCTGGCCATGGGTGACGCTGAAGATGTGAACACTTGGACCGTGGTGCTGGGAAGTTATCAGATCAGTATTTCTGCATTCACTTATAAGTAAGAGGCTCTCACTGTGCATAGAGTTAATCAATCATGCTTGCCAAGACTTCACACCTGTTTGCTTATACTAAGAAAACCTAACATTATCCCTTATATACGTTATACTTCACACTGAGATAACCTGTAATTACTCCTTACATCTTTATACTTAGATAACCTATTGATGTACCTTACTATACATTTTTTTTCTCTTTTTCATATACCTTCTTGCAAGCCCAATCAAATATCTAATGAATCTCTTTTCTGATTTGCTAAATCTTCTTCCTACCTACCATAGCTTAATGCTTGAGCACGACGATATAACCATTAAATATGATAGATTGACCTTTGACTTGGCCTTTAAAGATTGTTAAAAGTCACACCATCCTACTCAGTGGACTTACCGTCCTGCTCAGGAGTTGTACCGTTGTGCTTTAAGTGTCAGCAATCTTTGATGAACTCTCATCACCCCAGGCGGTTCCTAATTCCATGCCATGACAAAAGAAATGTCAATGTGAAGTTCTCGTTACCATCACTTTCATTTAAGGTCAACCTGCTTGATTATCTACACGTCTTCATAGCAATATGCCCAACAAATGGCACGAAATAGGTTTTAGCAATGTAAAAACATCTACGTAGTTAGGAAGAGAAAAACAGAGATAATCTGCAAATGACTTTAGGTCGTCTAGTAAGCTATGTATCACTTTGACCTACCTCAAAACTAACCAGGAAAATCATAAACGTAACTAGAGGGAAATAGATAGTTGGTAAACAGCAAACGACCTAATAGCAATCTCAGAACAAACTGTCAGAACGTTATGAATCTGATCAATCAAAACAATGAAATGGGAGAGAACTACATGAACAGACCTGTACTGACCCAAGGGCTCAGAACTACTTTACAGATGGCTAAAAACTATGAGATACCAAGGGTTATTAAAGAACAGAATATGAAATATCAAACGATAAGCTATTAAGCATCTAAGTAGTATCAACGAACAGGCCAAAAGATATCTAGAATTAGCATGAGAATGAGCTAAGAACAAAGTAAACAAAGAAAGTTTAAGATATATGATATTGATTACTTAATATTTTTCAAAGAACTGTAGGATAACAGCAAACTAAACCTAGTCTATCAGCCGTCTAACAGAGTGCACAGGATTTCATGGTAATAGCTTGATGATACCAATTACAAGACTAACAACAGCACCCCACTGAGCTACGTACCATCTAGAATTAACTGACAGGAAGCTGAAAGGATTCAATAGCAAGCGGAATAACAAAGAGTCTCTGGCAGGAGGTTCAGTAAACAATAAGAGCAAACTTATAACAATCTAAAATTATTGATCAGGAAACACACATACACGCACTCACACACATACACACACACACACACACACACACACACACACACACACACACACACACACACACACACAACAGAAAATTTCTAACAGCTGACTAAACACAGTCTAAGAAACATCTAACATCCCACAAACTCGGCCCAGCTCCCGTCCCAGCCTGTCGGGCCTGTCGCCCAAGGGCGGCCCTCGGCCACTACTCAGAGGCTCCTCCCGAGTCCGCCCAAGAATTTGGTATCAGATGGACTTGAGGTTCCAACTGCAACTAAAAGGCTAATTCACGCACGGGACGCTAAGATTAAGGTCCTAAATCCCCCGTAAGGAATTAAGGTCTCTTGGTCCTTACGACCTACAGGCAGAAGAGTGATAATTGGTAATTTCTGCTGGCTGAGTTGAGTCATTTTTCAACTCATGATTAGATAAATGCCCGATATCCATTACCTCTGCGATAAGGAACGAAACCAAAGCTTAGGAGAGATTCCACTCCGACACGTAATGTACCCAGGCAAAAGACTGAATACCGTCTTCGTTCTTGTCAGAGGGATTAGAGCCTATAAGAGACCACCGATGGCACTAACATCGAGTTCATCATAAGCACCTTTTGTCATTTATTGGCGGCACACGAAACGACTCAGTTCTCGAATGGCCAGGCTTTTAAAGTAAGATAATGGACAATGGCTCGGGGCAAGTGACTGCTACTCAAAAGCTGCTTGTATGGTTGCATTTCCTATAGGCCTCACATGGACTCATAGACTTTAGCTCAAAGTCGCACAGTAGTAAACAACATACGATGGAGAAAAGGATATGGTTCCATGATGAGAGTCCCCGCTCCTGGTTTACCTGAGCTGTCAGAGGACGCTCGTGCCCAGGGAAGGATTAGACAGGAATTTCCGAGAAGCTCGAAGGAAAAACTGGAATTTCTTTAAAGAAATAATCGCACTTAGCTTTACCCTTTTCTCCGCGCCGTGTCACATGAATTCCAGTTAGGCGATGGACCAACGAGTCTCGAGATCCAGTAGTGAGGGAAGCGAGGGGCTCCTGGCGACGCTACTGCCGGTTCTCCACTGAATGTGAGTGACGCGAGAGGACACTAAAACTAACCACAATATTTCATGTAACTACAAAAGAGACTTTCAGAAGGATATGTTAAGGGGTCTGAGAACTAAACTATGATAAGATTACAACAATCAAAGAAACACGAGGAAGACAAGACAGGAGGCTAAGCTGAACTTTCAAAAGAATGTACTCGAACGGCTATGATGTGAACCATTGCTACACAAAGCAAGTGCTTCAACAAATCTATTGATAGAATTATGATTATGATAGTAATAATGATAGTATTATAACAACAACAACAACATCAAAAATAATAAAAACAATAACATGATAATGATGATAATAGTATTAATTAATCATCACAATTATGATACTGAAAAATTTATAACGAGGAGGGTGTGTGTGTTGAAATGGTTTAGATATATGAAGATGATAAGAGAGGTTGACAGAGAGGATATGTGTTTCAAGAAAGGAAAGGAAAAGGAGAAAATGGATACCAAATTGGAGATGGAAGGTTGGTGTGAAAAAGATTTTAACTTCTCGGAGCCTGAACATGCAGAGAGGTGAAAGCCGTGCACAGGATGGAGTGAATTGGAGCGATGTGGTATACAGGGGATGACGCGCTACCAGTGGACCGAACGAAGGTATAAGAAGCAGCCGGGGGAAAACATGGGAAGGCCTATGGGACTTGGTTGTGACAGACAGAGAATGACTGTTAGTAAATGAGACCTCTTCGTCTTTTTCAGGCGCCACATCGCTAACGCAGGAAACGGTTAACAAGTATGAAAGAAAATGAAAGAAATTCAGATATTAATTGTAATGATGAAAATGATAATGATGATAACAACAACAATAATAGTAATAATAATGACAATATTACTGATGTTGAAAATAATGATGATAATGGTAGACATTTAATTATTAAAAATTTGTAACCATATTCTAAATAAAAAAGTACTAGAACCCAATTTAATGATCAGGTGATTAATACCACTGAAAGTAATACAGGTCAGAACATTTTCACGTGTATATCTGGGTAATTAACACATCTATTGACAGGCGTCTCCTCACCTATTTCTCTGAGATCCATATTTTCGTTCTTAAGCTGCGAGACAAGAAAATAATAGCTTTATCTTACTCTATCTCCCATATCTCCCGTACCTGGGCTACTCCTCCCCCCACTCCAGCATATCTTCCGTCTCAGCCTTCTACCCCCTCCCCCCGTCATGCCCAAGATCTTTCAGACAAAAATCTGTATTATTACCTGAGACAGAAATCTGGATTATCAGGCCTGGATAGGGTCTCTGGGCGGCCTAATCGGGCTCCAGCCTGAGACAAAGCCTAGATTATCGGGCCTAAGTGCGTCAAACCTTAGTAGAGGAGGAGGTGTTGCTGGAGCTGCGACTCAGCAAGGATACCACTCGGGTATGGAGGAGGAGGAGTTGCTGGAACTGCGAATCACCAGGGAAACGTGTATGAGTGTGTGTGTGCTTGCTCTTCTTGACCACAGTCACACAGTGGCATAAAACGGTAAATTCAAGTTATTCATCTTTCACGTGTGCTGGTCACCAGCAGCAGCAGCCTGTAGCCTCAATCTGAACCTCACCACATAAAAGGACGACCATGTAGGAGCTGAAGTGGATAAAACGGCGGGTAATGTTCCCTTTCATCCGCGGCCGCGGCCATCACCGCCCCAGCCCTAAGGTAATGCCTTACGTGGGACTTGTGCTGCGCCTGACACACACCTGAGGCAGGCCGTGAGGCGCACATGGGAGGTCCTCCACCTGTTTATATACTGACACTAGTTACAAAACATGACACAATCCACATGACTGTATGAAATGCAACTACTACTTACAAGTTAATACTTCAGCATCACGAAAGGAAGATAATATCTAGTGATGATCAGCCTTAACAAACTGCTGTAGAAATTCAGATGTTCTTCATTTGAAGGATAAGGTTAGGTTGTCCTCAGCGTTTCCGATGAGACGGTGGCTAGGCCAAACCCGACGGTGGCCAGGCCTGTCCTGAAGGTGAATGATGGAATCAGTTTTGTTTTCAAGTATAGGGTAGAGCTTTCGTTGTAATTCTCCATATCTTCCCGTTATTCGAGTGTATCACATTAATGACAGCTTCACTGAGGGGAAAGATTTTTTTTGTGTATGTGTGTGTGTGTGTGTGTGTGTGTACAACTAACGTATATGTATTCATGTTGGTGTTAAGACCACACTGCTGAAAAGAATGAAAATGTATTTATCAGAGATAACGAGGAAGACACGACCAGGTAGAGGTAACGTCTAAGCCTCAGGATAAAGACACTGTCCACCAGACCATCACTCACACTGCTACCTCGAAAATAATGGTCACCAGAACCAATAGTAAACCCAGTGCCCAGCTGTGGCTGTGTACCCTCACCACGGCAACACGCACCACCTGCCACCTGAAACGGCCCAGAACAATACCCAAACAAACACAACCTCATACACAAAAAAACAAACTGTTCATGACATGAACGGTACAACCCAACAGTTCTCAGGTTACTCAAAATTTACATTCTGGCTCTTTGTGGACCAGCATTAAAACCTACAAATAGGCCAATTCACCTCGTATCACCTGAAAGATCTCTGATATGGGAACTTCACATAAAGATTAAGGTCGTGAAACTTTATCCGAAGGTAAGTAAGTCTCCCAAACTCCGGCATTCCTTAGCAGATACCCATCTCCTCTGTGGCAGATGATTTAGGAGGTGTTCTGCTTTTCGGGATCGTTCCTTGTATATATATATATATATATATATATATATATATATATATATATATATATATATATATATATATATATATATATATATATATATATATATATGATGACGTCTTGCTTTGTGGTTATAAGTTAACGTAGACGGCCTTAATGACTGGCAGTTGATAGGTCTAAAACTTAGACAACTAATAAACTAACTAACCATCTTAGGTTATAATCACATGGTGATATGGTCTCCATCTCTACTATCATAATGAAATATCTAATTCAAGGTGGATCTCGATAAAAGCATTTGTGTGGCATTTTCGAAACTGCTGTGCATGAGCAAAGGATAAAGATGAAGAGGAAAGTAGGAACAGTGAGAAGAGATGGATGGATTAGGAGAAGAAATAGTAAAAGATATTCTGGTTATATGGAGTTTGATGCGCCTGTTTGTGACAGGCAAAAGTGCAGCGAGTGGAGTACGTGGAGAGTGGAGTACTTGAGTGGGAGAGATGTGATGCGTTGGAGCGGACCTCACTAGAGCCATGAGTCTGAAAAGAAGGAAAGAGACGAAAGCGACCTACCACTGTGAAGAGAAGATGGGTAGATATAAGGATCAAATTGGTAATGAGGTGTACGGCCTTGGCTTGAATTTCTTCGAGAAAATATGAGGCTCGGGACGCACTTTTCTCATTGTAGAGGTACTATTTACTGTGAGGATAAATGTGTCATACGTAAACTGTAATTAGAGACAATATTGGATGGGTCAGCGACGGGATACTTACCTGTCAGTAGAGGTCTTGAACGTCTTCGAAGTTGTAAAAGTTTAAACTTCAGGAAGTTCCTGTCCTTCATGAACAACCGTTGAAAAAACCATAAGATGTCAAAGCAGCGGTAATAACATAAACAAAGACTAAAGCAACACAATACAAAAATGTCAAATTGCTTGTTACCAATCTATTGAAACCAAACAGCTCTAAGCCGTAGCTCATACCTAAATTAAGTGAATTTTACAAGTAAAAGTGCAATATATACCATGGACTTAAGGTATGTGGAGAATATCGCTGAATTAATGATTATCTATCAGGGGAACAGGAATTAAGAATGTTCTACTTGACATAACTGAACTGGATGGTTGCTAGTTACAACCTGGGGAGCGTAGGCATTTTTCCGCAGTGGTTGTGGTCACTGCACGTGTGCTTCTATCTATCGTCTCTTCAGTCAACATCACATCGCCAGACAGAGAGGGTAAGTGTTAAGATAACAGTATGAACGAGGGAACCACCGCGATCACAAGGGATACACCATTTCCTGTGTCAGCCATGAATGTGACCAAACGTGGCTTGTTAGCCAAACATGAAAACTATGGCAATCAAAACCGTGCTTACTTAATGCCATCATACGTAGAATAACTTGCTCAACAAGGACTACGAAAGCACAGAAAATGTAGACAGATGTAAACATAAGATGTCAAAAGGTATTGAAACAATTTAAGGAAGAGGTGCGGTTGCCACCGGAAATGGAATCGCATTCAAAGTCCAGCTGTTTTCCCTCATTTCACCTCACAAACAGTTCTTGGTAGCGGCATCAGCATGTCTAGTTTAGTCTGTGGCCATGATGATCTTTGGAAATATTTTGATTATTCATTTGATATGTACGTGGGTAAGACGGCAAGAAAAGCTGTAAGTGATTTTGAGAATCAGTGCTCAACCAGTCAGATTTCAGTATCAGGTTGTAACGAATGACTCAAGTTATCGTTTGAGGCTGATATATATACGGTTGCACTCTGATTGCCGCCTTGAGAACACACAATAAATTTCGTGGGAGTGTGGTTCACGCACATTAAGGAATGATAGGCTCAAGCCTCAGGATTAATACAACTTATCTGTCATAACTGTAGGTCGAGGAACTCCGTCCCTGTGTATTCCTTGTTATATTTATTCTCTCATGACGTCGTTTGATGATTCATTGATTTTGCTTTGGTCATCTAAAGCATTACATTATATATTTTCATATATTTTTGGTACATTTACAGTTTAGATTTTATTTCTACTTCTTCCTTCTGTCTTCACTTTCTCTTCTGAGGTTGTCTGTTTCAACTACTTCCTTCGAAGGTTTCACAGATACAAGTCCAGAGATGCGTGTTGATATTGGCTCCAGATGAGGGTAACTCTGGAGCCTCCAGTGGACCTAACACCATTATTTAATAGATTAGTGATCGTTTGTTTTCGCTTTGGCCATTGGCAAGCGCTGCAGCAACTTGAAACCTAACATGGCTATACTTTCTTGCCCTTAGTTGTGTGGCGAGAATTGGGTTATCACTATGTTTATGTTGGTTTCAGAGGCCCTGATTCAATAAACTGAGCGTCATCTTAACTCTTTTACGGCATGAAAATCGAAGGATATTAAGCAGTGAATCGAAATCCTCCCTAGAATGAGTGAAAATTTGCGGTGGTGTACCAGTCGGGCAGGTCCTGAACACCCCACCCAGGACCTCCCTTATATGTCTATCACAACTCATTAGATCAGTGGTGGTACCGAGGGTTTCCAGATAGCCACTCGACCCGCTCCTCTGACCACAGACTCTGCTGTTTTGAGCAGCTTTTGAGATAGTTTCTCGTGTGAAGCGTGAAAATCCGTTGATCGATTTAGCAGCTGGAATGAGACGCTGTTGAGGAGGCGACCGACGGTGGTCAAAGCTTGGGGACACGACTCATGGCTTTGTTTACACAAGCGTCTGGTTCCTCCGTCGTAAAACCTACGTATGGTGGTCTCTCGATAAGAGGTTAGCTAGCATGTAGCGATCGCAGGTGAATGGTTATTTTGCATAAGTATTTCGCGGATACGAGGCAGACGAGCGCACAAAGAGGCGCCAGCCTCGCACTGCGCGGACTGCTGCCGAAAAAACAAGACTCGAGCGTAAAGCTACATTCCTCTCCACACGCGGCTGCCTATAAAGGTAATTACAAGGTGGCGTGCAGACAGGGGCATTAAGGTGTTCTTGGGCGAGGCTGTGCAGGCGTAGACACATGCGAGACTGTTTATGCAGTGTCTCTACCCTGACACAATGCTACTATACATCGCTGTGCATACATACATAACTGCATTGTTACCTTGTGTGTTTACGTGTGTGTGTGTGTGTGTGTGTGTGTGTGTGTGTGTGTGTGTGTGTGTGTGTGTGTGTGTGTGTGTGTGCCTGTACGTTGATAGGTGTATGTGAGTGCGTATATGTACTTCGCGTGCATATCTAAGTGTGTACGTATTGGTGACATGAAACTGCTAGTTCTGTAAGCAGGAGCATCATTCCCCTCACCATGTGGGAGTCAGTGATCAAGTCGGCAGAATCAAGCAACAGTCAGTACCTGCACACCACAGACACATCATCGATAAATGTGATGTGTTACGGAAAATTTTGACTTCATATCTTACGTCCGTAAGATCAAGACGTCTTATAATGAATTTCTTTAAAGAAATTCACTGAAATAAGTTGGACGAACACTTTTCAATAGCTGAACATGGAATAAGTGGCATCATAATACTCACTGTGATCCTTGGCAAGTATAATGATTTCTAAATGCGTTATATAATGAAGTGTAAGTATCTAGATATTCAACATATAAACGCTTTTCCCTGTAAGAAGTTGATCCTACCAATGATAACTTACAGCGGAATGATTGTGACGGTAAGAATCTTAGGTGTAATAAAACCTTTTCTGAAGACTGACCGACAGTTTACCGTCTCCTGCAACTACAAAAGTTAATCCTTCCCCAGAAGCTACAGGATGTGATCATTTACCGACCCTCCCAGCCACAGTTGCTGATTAATCAATATCCCTTCGAATTATAGTAGTTGGTAATTCAATATCCCTCCATACTACAGGAATTGATCACTCATCGTTCCTCCGAACTACAGGAGCTGATCACTAACCATCACTCCGAACTACAGGAGCTGATCACTAACCATCACTCCGAACTACAGGAGCTGATCACTAACCATCACTCCGAACTACAGGAGCTGAATGTTTCCACTCGAGACAGTATACATAATTAGAGAGTTCATCGCATCACGCTCAGTTTATCAAGTGATAATAATTTACATAATATTGGACGATAATCGCTCACGCTTCATAACTCTGGAAAGATATTAGATCATGGCTGCTGCTGCCTGTGTGGTTGTCAGGGGAGGGGGAGGTGGCAGGGGTCCGACGCACAAGTCTTTTTAGTATATTTTTTTCTTCGGATTCTTAGTTTATAGATTATCAGTACCATTGGTGAAGATCAGAATAGTATCATCATGAAATAAATGATGGAAGTGCCTTACTTAGTAGAGTTACAATTTTGGTATTCCAGTGATATAGTTAGGATGGGAAGCTTAACTTTATTATTACAGTACAATGAATGTAGCATTTTCATCCGCCAGTCATTAGGAAATGTACAGTCTTGCTTGAAGTGGTGTAGACACCTGAGACGTGACTGGCAATGAGTCATCTCATCGTTGCGACAGTGGCCAAAGAAATTTTGATAACTTGGAAACAAGACCCATTATATACCAGGGAGGACCTGTTATCACGTGGCTGTGGCTGGGTCCTCTGCCCACTTAGTAAATATTGATCATGACTGTGATGGTTCAGCTCGCATCACTGGGATAGGTGTCCTTCTGCTCTGAAGATGTTTGAATATTTTTCCACAGAGCTGAAGACAATATGAGTCTAGAGCTTAGCTGAATTCAGATATATAGAAGAGGTTAAGTAATGTATGCATTTACTATTCTATATAACATATATAAATATACACATATTATAATCACACGGCATTAGTTCAGTTTATAGAATTTTGAGTTAATTTGTCATGATTTGAGAGTCCTTATCTATAATGAGAATCTACTGAGGAGGGAAGGGAGGGGGGATTGCCCTCATGGGGAACCCAGAGTAGGAGGGGGGTGGGGAGGATTGGGACGCCCTTGGATGGGTCCAGGGCACGACTGAAACTTAGGAACGCCCCTGGAGGGAACCAGGGCAGGAGTGGTGCTGGGAGACAAACCTAGAGGAGCCAAGGATAGTGTGGGTGCCCACGGTGGAGCCTAGGATAGGGATTGGATCATCCCTGAAGGAATTCGAAAGAGATATAGGGACGCAGGGCAAGAACCAGGATTGGAGACGTCCCTGGAAGGATCAAAGATCAGGAGGGGATGTTGGACCCGCGGAGGGCTTCAAAACAGGAACGAAGCTCAGGGACGCTTTTGAGGGGACCCAGGGTAAGATTTGGCTCAGGAACGTCCCTGGAGAGACTCAGGATCAGGAGGACGCCCCTGGGTGGTGGTGGAAGCCGATGGAAGCGTAGTGAGGGGGAAACCAAGCGCATCACTGACGCCCAGATTGTATCTATAAACGTAATTTTCCTTCTTCAACCAATAATAATCGTAAAAAACTTTAATGCTTTTGATATTTGTTTTACTATTTAATGGAAAAGTCTGGAATAGCCGGCGCTGAAAATAATGTTTAACTTATTTACTTATTTACTTTATTTACTTTATTAACTTTAACTTATTTACTTTAAACGTACAGACATAAATGCAAATATATAAGTATTTGTACAGGGTATTTATGGATCTGGAGAAAATATATGATAGGGTTGAGAGAGATGACTCGTGAAAAGTCTTACAAATGTATGATATGGGAGGAAACCTGCTAGAAGCAGTGAGAAGTTTTATCAAGGGTGTAAGGTGTGTGTACGGGTAGGTAGAGAGGAGAGTGAGTAATTGGCTCCAAGTGAAGGCTGGTCTGAGGCAGGAGTGTACGATGTCGCCATGGCTGTTTAATTTGTTTATGGAGGGGATGGTGAGGGAGTTAAACGGAAGAATTTTTGGAGTGAGGGGCAGTTATGCAGTGAGTAGGGGTTGTAGGTGCCTGGGAACTGAGTCAGTTGTTCTTTGGCAGATCTAAGTGAGAAACTGCAGAAGTTTGTCAGTGGGTCTGTAAGAGTGTGTGAAATGGGAAGTTGGGAAAAGAAATCGATAAATGCGTGGTTATACTGTTCAGTATGATAGAGGGCAAAGTTAACTGAGATGTGAGATTGAGTGGAGTGGTTATGGTAGCAAATAGAGCCATGGAAGCCGAAGTGAACCATAGGATGGGCAAGGGGGCAAAGATTCTGGGTGCAATGAAGAGATGGTGTTATCTTGGAGGGCGAAAATGGGTATGTTTGTATATGTTTGTTCATACAGGCCATGGTAGATGCATCAGTAGACTTCAGCAGTGACGTCAGCACGACATAGAAGGCAGAAGGGGAAAAATTATAGTTGTAAGTCATAACTAAGTTGTATTTACATAAGCAGACACGAGATCTGGGTTTCATCGCTGTGGTTTTTAACGTGAGCAATACTGAAGTCTCTGAGGTACAAAACGTCCGTCTCTCAACACAAGGGCTTGTAAATACACTGCCTCCTAAATCATAGCATAAATCTTGGTATATAATGGTTCTCGGTGTAAAGTTTCCCCTCCTCAAAGGTAACAGACCCGGCCACTAATACTCTTGATCCGAACCAAAGGTCAAGGGGGGAAAGCGTGACCAGGGGTGCCAACACTCACGAGGAATCCTTCATGAAGGTGTCGGTTATGTTGGTACGAGTAAAGTGAGAACCAGGATACGTTTCTTGAGAAACAACGTGATCTATGGACCATAGGATAAGTCTGAGGATTTTGTTGTTGGCTGACGAGCTTAGAAAGATATGGAGAACAGTTAAACATGATTCATCATAAAATCAAGTCAACTTCTCAGTGTTAAACAAGAATTGTTTTCGATTAGTTACATGTTTCTTGATATAGTGCATCACCTTGATTAACAAAACTGAAAAGTAAACCACACGTGATCAACAGTATACTCCACGAGATCAACAATATATCCAGCGTATACCACGCAAGGTCAGGATCATACCACATCTTAACATGAACGCATCTTCACATTGCAACTATTTGTTATCTGATCAGCTGGGAATGTGTTCAGTGTTCACTATATTGTGTTATTCTCCTGCTTTCTATTTTGTTTGATAACGAATTGTTTGATGATATGTCTCAGAATAGATTATCAAATATAAATAAAAAGAAAGTTGGGATGTTCATCATTTATCCTTCTGTTCCCTTTACAACGGTGGCAAGGAAAGAAAGGAAGAATGATATACAACTAGAGAATACCACATTTGTATTGGTCTTTAACAACACGTTTGCTCAAGATTTCCCGCGTGAGTGAGGTTGCGTGAAGATGACTGAGCCTTACAGGAAAAATTCTTCTTCGGTTCCTTCCTTTGTTCCTTCCTTTGTTTCTACTTTTAAGATTATTACACAAGGATAATAATATCAGTACAGAAGAATAGGCTCTCCAACCACCATTCCCGCCCCTCACTAGTCGCCTTTTGTGATACTCAGGAGAATTAAGAATACAACCAAATTTGCATTTTTGTAGCAAGATTAGCCACAGACACAGCACCTGACCGTTGCGGACCTTCCTTGATCCAGGTGATGTGGAAACTATCATAACCAAAGAAATCATTTTTTGATGTGGAACCTTATCAGGATGATGTTATGATGAATATTGTTAAGAATATGAGAAAAGCTTTAGTTACATGTATGAAATAAAACCAAAGAATCACTGATATATATACAGCACTTTAAGAAATATCAGCCGAGAGTGAAAGCGAAATTTTCCTTGAAAGATTTCTTCACCTAGAAGATTGAACTTCATCTTAATGTTGAATCTGAAGCAGATGTAGGAGGACGTGTTTACTTCATACATCTGGTAAATTCAGATACCAAGAGGACTTTCTTAACTGGAGTTATGTTGCAGAAACTTGGACAAGTTCATCTATGATGGCAGATCAAGAATTAGATCTAATGATTATTATCCTTTTTGTAAAGTGTTGGGAAGAAAGGATTCTCTGTAGGTCGCCTCTTCTGGTATGGACGTAGACGGGACCCTCTCCTCTCTCATATTCCTTAGCAGAGGCTGATGGTAGAATAATGGGAAGAACAAGAGGTTGCCACATGTGAGGCAGACAGCAGACCACTGGTGCAACTGTGTGCTGGGGTACCCCTGCGGCACGAGAGGGCAAGTGTAAAGAGAAATAGTCCGACTGATTTATACATATATGTAGCTAAGTGCACATACAACATAAATCAACTATATACTCTTACCCATGTATTTCCTTCCACATGATCCTTGTATCACACATATTCAAATATGATCACATCCTTCATGTTTCTATATCAGATTGATGACGTAGGCAATGAACAGTTCTTTGAAAGATATAGAGCTAGAACAACCTACAGACATAACAGTAATGTAAACAAAAACTTGTTAGAAAAATATCAAGATCAACTTTTATTGAATTAGTCGTGTGCGTTCGAATAGAACAAGCCAGAAAAGCGCTTGGTCAATGCAGACGGCAAACAAAAGCTTAAAAGGTTGTTTGATAGCAGAGAATGTCATGGAGATGAGGCCCACGAGTGTAAAACTCCCTCCCCGTATATTACATATAGAACTAATTACGAATAATTGATTACACATACAGACAGAGATACAAGCATATACATGAGAACAAATAACAACTCACTCACATCTAAGAACAATATCATTAAGGAAGGTGTGACATCCCAGGAACACACGAGCTGATCAAAGAATTCTTGGCGAGTTTGGGAGACAGGTGGCGTGGCCCGAGGAAGCGGCCATTGTCCTCTGTGATGTTTTTGTTACTCAGGAGTTCCACTGAGGGAAACTCTGTTTGTTGTTGTAATCAATCGGTATTTTCGTTTTTGCTTTTAAAGAGAACACGTAGCGAGTGAGTTGTGGGTCTTCTTGGGTGGCTGGTGATGGTCTAGGCCGATGAAGCTGGCTGCTGCTGCTGCTGCACTCAGACAGGTGTTGAACACTTGTGCTACCAAGGTGGCCGTGTTGGTTCTTCATGGTGAAAAGTACCGCTTTATTTCCAGTGAATTATTATTTCTTGGACAGTAGACTGTGTTGTAAACATTTTCTTGTTTGTGGTTGTTGCTTGCTGGCTGCCCGGACGGTGAGGCGCTACACCAAACCTCCTGCTCCGCCTGGCGCTGATGTATGGAGAGAAATTGTCGCTAAATTTCTTGTCTGTCAGTGTTGTCAAAGATAAGTTGAAATCCAAGATTTATTTTCATGACATTACTGGTAACTCATTATTAAGAATATATCAATCTTTGTTTTCCAAGAAACAAAGAAAAGATTCAAGTAAGAGAAGATAAGATTCTCTCCCAGTTTTCACATTTTTTCTCCACTTTTTTATACTGGGTGCGAAAGAGACCACCGATTTCTCGTATTTCAAGAAGATTTAGTTTCAGAAGCTGTCAAGATCTGTGTCCAATGGAATTCATTAAAACTTATGAAAACTTTCCGTTCAGTGGTTGATATGGCTAAGGTTTGTACCTTCTTTTGGCTACTGGATTATAGTCTTATCCTCTGTAAGGTACATAAATGATGGCTCTCTGTGACCTGACTGGAGTTAAGGTTGGAATATTACCTATAACATATCTCAACTATAATTCATATATATATATATGTATATATATATATATATATATATATATATATATATATATATATATATATATATATATATATATATATATATATATATATATATATATATATATATATATATATATATATATATATATATATATATATATATATATATATATATATATATATATATATATATATATATATATATATTAATATGCATCATTGTTTTACTTGCAATCTTTTATCTCATATTTATGTAAGGTAGATATTGTCTTTGTATGAAGCTTCATAGTACACTCGCGATTATCCACACCTCGTGTTCACCTGTGGAAAAATGAACTGTTAGGAAAAAAAAAGAAATAATACCAAACTGAACATAAAAATCAAAAGAAATATATATAAAATATGGGCATCCCAAACAAATGTCGGATAGTAATAATATAAGACAATTACCCACACATAAGCCACTATAAATAATTCCCTCTTACTATCAAAACATCAGAATAAATCATTTATTTCCTATCATAAATATCTGGCCGGAGTCGCGGGCGCTGGTCTGGGCGAGCATTGCCTGAATATTAATGCAGACTGTTCGTAGGATTCATCAAAAGTGTGTAACCTGATCCTCGAAGGTACTACTGTGTATAATCGTATGATCTGGCCTCGCTATAAGGGGGCTATATCAGGAGGAGGCGGGGGTATAAAAGAGCTATACTACAGCAGCTAGAAAGGTTGCTCGGGGAACGGAATAAAGGCCGTAATCGCCCATGTTGGGAACGTGTGTTGTTATTGTTCTATAAGGAGTTGCTGATATATGGCCTGGCTTGGCCGGTGTGTGTGTGTGTGTGTGTATGTGTGTGTGTGTGTGTGTGTGTGTGTGTGTGTGAGTGTGTGTGTGTGTGTGTGAGTGTGTGTGTGTGTGTGTGTGTGTGTGTGTGTGTGTGTGTGTGAGTGTGTGTGTGTGTGTGTGTGTGTGTGTGTGTGTGTGTGTGTGTGTGTGTGTGTGTGTGTGTGTGTGTGAGTGTGTGTGTGTGTGTGAGTGTGTGTGTGTATGTGTGTGTGTGTGTGTGTGTGTGTGTGTGTGTGTGTGTGTGTGTGTGTGTGTGTGTGTGTGTTACACTATTGCTGCTGTTTCTAACATGTTAGGGTCAGTGGCCACCGTCATCCATGGGAACACAGAGAGTTTCATGTTTACCTTGCAGTCTCTGCCTCCAGCACAGGCCCTGTCTCCAGCATAGGCCCTTCATCCAGCAGAGGCCATACCTCCAGAACAGCCCCTGCCTCCAGAATAGCCCCTTCCTCCAGCACAACCCCTGCCTCCAGCACAGCCCCTGCCTCCAGCACAGCCCGTACTTCTGACACATCCCTCCCCTGCAGCACGGCCTCCCATCTCTCCCCACGGCCGGAGACCAACCAGGTGCACCTCTTCCAGGTAACTGATACTCCGTCTTAATGGTCTTTCCTATGATTAAACTGTCCCTTGTGAGTGGTAGGATAATTTACATGCGTTTTATAGCATGTAAATCATGATTAGCGCTATTAGCTTTAAAGTATAAGTAATTAATGTGTTTTAAGGCCACGCATAGCTCTGTGACTGATAGACAACCTTATAATGTCACTGATATGGTTATCACCATTATTCTAGTGGCATTAGCAGTGATACTAATACCATTAATCATAGTCACAGTACATTTAGTAATGATGTTCTGGATGTTCTATTTTCTAAGCTAATAAAGCTGTCTATTACCTAGCACTATATTGATAGGACGAGTCTTTGGTTCCCTAACCACCATAATGATATTTTCCACACATTGCACTTAACCTGGAGAAGCATCCTCACTGCTGTCATGAACTTACGAGTAAGTTCCTTCCGTATATACATGTTCAGCTGGTATCTTCTACGTAAGTTCTACCATTACTTTACTGTTAAGTTTCTCAATCATCTTACAAGTTGAATTTTACCAGTGCCTCACGGGTAAGTTCTTTCAGTATCCTACATGTAGATTCTAGCAATATATTAGAAGTAAGTTATACCAATACAGCATCTTCAATGTAAGTTCTACCAGTTAGGTGTATTGGTGAGTTGAAGGACTGGTAATATGTTGGCAAGTTTGCAGGTGTTAGGAAATTTTGTTGTGTAGCCATGTGGTTGAGCACATCATTATGTGCATAGGTTGCAACTGGGCCAAAGTTATGTATGTGAAAGGTTAATGTGTTGTCACGGTCTGTTGCAAGAGAGTTTTTCAGTGTTCATTGTTTGTATCAGTGGGAGTGAAGAGTGGGTGAACAGCTGTGTCTGGATGGACTTCGAGTAGGTTTTTCATGACTCCTGTTTTGATGTGAGGTTGGTTTGTGGTTGATTACTAAGTAGTGTCTCATGAGTGTGTTCCTTAGGAGATGGGATTCTATTGGAATGGGTCAGGAGTGCTTCAAGAGTGGGAGCTGGATTGGTTCGATGAGAGAGGATCCACTTTATTGTGCCTGCTCGTGCTTTCAGCCAAACAGCCATAATATGTCTCCGTTAACCTCTCATCTGCCAGATTTCCGACAAGTTTCTACCACCTGATACGGCTTTCATTCACATAACTCTCTGAAGACAGCCTCCACGTATATCAGTATCACTCATGCAGGAGTTTTCACCGTCACTGCTCTCATTTTAGGCTTATTTGTATCTCATAAACATAAAGCTTCAAACCCGTATAGAACAGAAGTGAAATACTGACATAGATGTTTCTTGTACACAATATCCACGTCCACCCCACACACCACAGCTTCCACAGCTCAAACAGCTTCCCTCACAAGCATAACTCTACCTCCAGTTTCTGATGTTCCAATGTTGTCAGTATGAAAGATATCCACGAAACACGCTCAGCTCAGTTATAGTTGACAGTGTTTGTTTGTTCATATTGCTGTTTACACAGAACACACTCTTAATTGAAAGTTACTTAGACTTGTATTTACACTCAACATCCTCCTCCAACATACATCAACAAAGCAATTTTTCACACTGTCCAGCCCTTAATTGCTTTGCTAATACAAGCAAACTGTGCATATACAACAGCTGATAGAGCTTTTGATCTGTTGAATTAGATGATAATCGCTAACGCGTTTCTAATTTTTCTTCTATACATATCTGCGCTGGATTAAGTGACAAGCAAAACATAGACCAGCTTTCATGATGCACTGTGATTCTCAAATGAATAAAACTGTCTAATAAATCACATATTCCATAAAAGTAGCGAAAATTTAGAATGTAATGTTTGATCCTTATTACATATCAAATTCTTAAACTTCTGAGACTGTTGTAGAAAATTCACCAAAGCGGCAGCATTCCATAGAAATCATCAAATTAAGTCTCGTTACAACCAATGCGCCAAGAGTTTCAACGCTCAGATATATTGTAGAGGAACCTCTTAGGTTAAGCTGCCTAAGATGAGCCTCGTAGGTTCCTGATCATTCTCGAGATAATTCAAGAGCCTCGAAAGCGTCCTTATAGAACCTGTGGAGTACTAGAACCACAGAGAGTCAGCCGTCACTGAATGCTCAGGTAGATATGTCTAAAATTACTGACATAAGTATCTACAATTGTATAAAGGTCTATCCACGGAACAGAGATGCTTCAATAGGTGACCATTAGGGAAGGATAATAAAGAAATTGAGAGATTCCGCAGACACCAGACAGAAACAATTCTCAATAAAGAAATTTTATTTTCTAACGAACCTACCTAAGTCAAACAAATATTACCCCACAATGCCTTGATGGAGTAAACTCTAAACTCTCAAGCCCTAAAATTTGCGTGAGGAACCCTCCTAAAATCGGTAGGCACGGGCTGGATTTTCTTTATTTTTTTCTGTCCGCTCGGGGGAACAAAGTGAGAAACCTTATCCGAGGTATCGGGTCACATATCGCTGTGGTGCCACCCAGGGGCAACTGTAATCCTAGAATATTATTGGATAACGAGTATGGATATTATCTTCCCACTTAATGAACTAAGATGACTGAGGGAAGCTGGTAGGTAGGTTATGGGGGATGGTAAGAGGTGAGGGAGGTTGGTGGGGGTTACAGGAAGTGAGGAGGAGCTGGTGTGAGGTTATTGGCGGTAAGGGGGAGCTGGTAGGAGATGAGGGGAGCTAGTGGGAGATGAGAGGGACCTGGTAGGAAGTTATGGAAGGTAACGGTGAGCTGGTGGGGATGTAAGGGGGAGCTGATGGGGATGTAAGGGGGAGCTGGTGGGGATGTAAGGGGAAGGGAGAAGTGAAGGAAGTAGAAGAAAAAGGAAGTGGACTGAAGAGGCAGGAGGGACGGAGGAGTGTTGGTTAGAAAAATGGAGAATGAAACCAGAGGAAGAAAGATGTACCGATTAGCGTTGCTGACCATGTTGCATTCATGAGCCATTCTGAGTCAAGCCCGCATATGTTCGAATCTTAGTCGCGACAGTTGGTCTGCAGTCAACCAAGCTGTTCATCCTCATCTAGGGGGTAATAGATAGATTGGGCACCTGGCTCAGGCAAGGATCTATGTACGTATATATGTAGCGAAAATAAGATTGTTTTGATTTGGGCATTTAGTTGCTTATGTCGTCTCAGCCAACATAATTCAAGAAGAAGAAGAAGAAGAAGAAGAAGAAGAAGAAGAAGAAGAAGAAGAAGAAGAAGAAGAAGGAAAGAAGGATTAGGAAGAGGAGGAGAAGGAGGAGGGGGAGGAGCACGAGAAGAAAGGAAATGGTAGGAGAAATAAACCAAAATAGATCTTATCAAAAGGAAGCAGATAGGACTAGATATCATACACATATGAAATAGTAAGGAACCCAATGATCAGGAGAGACAAAGGAACAAACAAAGAATAAGAGAGGGAAGGTAGGTAGCCTCCCGGGTCCTCATAACTCAGCCAACACTTCATTAGGCAATTAATCAGGTGATCATCAGACCCTGGCGGTCGGCCCTCGAGTATTAGTTATCATCAGCGGTGACCCGCTGCCCAGTTACTGCCATCCTCGCTGGTCGAATGACCGGCTAACCGTTTACTGCCACCCTCGCTAGTCCCCTGACTGGCTACCCGCTTACTGACACCCTCGCTAGTCCGCTTACTGACTCCTTGCTTACTGCCACCATCGCCAGTCCACTGACCCGTGCTCCGCTTACTGCCGCCCTCGCTGGTACGGACACACATGACAACCTGTAAGTCGATCCGTCGGTCTTGCCCATGTACTTGGTTTCTCACCTGAGGTTCACGACTGCGCACAATTCTCTCCTCTAATACCAATGTGATTTTCGTATGCAGAAAACTTTACTGATACAAAAGAATGTCGGTGTGAAGTTGTTCGCATGTCGTTCGTGGCACATGTCAAACTCCTAATTGCATCAGAGGAATGATTTTAAGTCAGTTTTAATGTTACTGATGAACGTATCACTCGGCCGTAAACACCATTACTCCGTACTAATCATTTCTTGACAACATCGACCTGAACCTCGTCTTCACGTCCTTAGAATTACCGCAAACCTCGTCATCAGAGATAAATCAGGTATCTACAAATGTTGCTGAAGTGACTTGACCTAACCTCTTCATCACGTGAAAGAATTATATGTATCACGAACGCAACATTGTTTCTATAAAGAGACTAATTAAGTCATTTTCACCGGTTCCTCCTTTGATGTGCGAGAAGGTCAACTTTGTAATCACGTAAACTTGGCTAACATGTCAACTTTATCACCACATAAACTTTGCTGTCACAAAAACTTAGTTGTCACGTAGACTTGGTTCTCATGTTAACGTTTTTACTTTCACTATGATGCTCCACGGAGTCACTATCAGATAAACTGCGGATCTGCTGTAGTCCAGAGAGACTAGATTAAAGCTCTCATTTAGATAATTGTAATTTCATGTTTTGATACCTACTTGACCTCGCTAGTGGTGACTGGTATATGTATGTTTAACACTGAACCTTTCATTCCTCGGTTGTTGTCATAATTTTTCGTTGAGGATATACTGTCTCTTGATTCTTGAGCACGAGCTGGGCGATTATGGTGCACGACAAGACGAGTCTTGAGCCCTACGGTGCGAACCTTGCATGTAATTGCGTGGCCTTTGTCCTGACTTCACGATAAGGCCAAACGCTACACCACCATGCTGTATGGTCACACTGTCGTGCTCAGAGAGCTAAACTATATTTCTTTTCTACATTGCGGTCTACAACGTAACAATTTCTATTCGTTCCTCTTTCTTCATCCGTAACATTTTCCCTTTGACTCCATCTATCTTAGTTGGTTCTCGAGCTGTACTTTACAGTATGACGCTACAATGAAAATATTCCACCTTTTATTTCCCTTTAACCTGTATCTTTCATGTGATCAATGAATTCAGTTACTACACGTCGGACTATACTACCAGAGCTGCATTCATCATACAATAAATTCCTCTGAGAAGAGATTCCCAGCGAGTTTGGATTTTTTGTTGAATTGAATTTCCCCACATCTGTTTACAGCATATTATGTATCCTCCCTCATACTGTATTCTTCCTTCCATCCATCTCTATTAGAGGGGAGTCTCCTTGGATTCTTTTACCCAGTACAAGAAAGACAACCTTCAAACGCTTACTCTACTCTGTCTGCTACTCTTATAACCCTGAATTTCCCTCTTGAAGACGGGAAAAGGTGCAAGGCAATTTTAGATTCGCTTATGTTTTTTAATCTGCTTTGAAACTGCTGTTGTAAGTGTCATGAAGCTATTGTTAGTCATCATCTTTCAGTACCGAAGTTGTAAGTTTTAGTTGCATAGTTGTTATATCTTTTTTGTGATGCCACAACATTACTGTAGTCTCATTGCCTTTGTTTCCTAGTCTGTCTCTTTGTTACACTTTTATACTCAGTACAACTGTAGTTTCAGTCACTGTTGTGGTACTGATGTAGCTTCACTGTTGTTGCAGTTTCATCAGTGTTCATCACTACTAGGGGGCATAACGTTAGCTCTGGTATATCTGAACAATATATACAGCCTCTAGGAGACCCTCTGCTGCAGACAACAGTCTTCTCCTGCTGAGGTATTGACAAAAGACCGAGAGAGCGAGTATCTGCCGCAGCCAGCTGTGGTCTGCTGTGGTAATGAGAGGGTGCCGTGGTGTGGTGGGCAGCCCGCAGCGTCAACACCCCGGGTGCCTGGATCAAACCCAACAAGGCAGCCTTCATGCTAGTGATCTTGATGTGATAATCTCTGTTATTGTCGTGTCTCACTGTGTGATTATCTAAAGCGGGATGACCGACAAATGCACCCTGTGTGTTTGTTATCTTTTTTGTTTATTCTGGTGTTCTCTATAATTTCTCCAGACGATTTACAGTACATACACACACACACACACACGTTTATATATATATATATATATATATATATATATATATATATATATATATATATATATATATATATATATATATATATATATATATATATACTTACTTGAATCATGACCAAGGAATCCCCTGGGGCTCCCGCAGCGCTCAGGAAGCCGGCCACGTCCACGGGGTGGAATCATAGGTCATAAACGTAGAGATTCTTTTTTTATTATTTTTCTTTCTCTTTTTTGTGTGTGTGGGTGGGCAACTGTTTATTGCTTCTTGGATTAATAAAGAACCACCCTGGAGACAAGGAGGAGCAAATGCTACACATGAATATCCTGTGCGTCGTAGAAGGCGACTGAGAGGAGTGAGGGCGAAGGACTGCCAATCCTCCCCTCCTGTATTATAAGCAGAGGAAAGAGCCAAGCCTGGATTTTCTTATCATCATTATCATTATTATTATTACTATCATTGTTATTATTATCATCATTATCATTGCTATTATTGATATTTTTATTATCATTATTATTACTATTATTATTATTATTATTATTATTATTATTATTATTATTATTATTATTATTATTATCATTATCATTAATATTATTATTATTATTATTATCATTATTATTATTATTATCATTATCATTATCATTATTATTATTATTATTATTATTATTATTAATATTATTGTTAGTATTATTACTATTGTTATTATTGTCATTATTATTATTCTTATTGTTATTATCAATATTATCATTAATCTTATTATTACTATCATTATTATTATTATTATCATTGTTGATGTAGTTGTTGTTATCTTTGTCAATCATACTGCTGAAGTAAATACGGAAGCGGACAGGTCGGCCAAGCTGGCCCGTGAAACGTCTTGCACTCGATATTAATCAACTTCGTCAATACCTTGTATCAGTAAAAGACAGAACCTGCTGAAGAGCATAACAGTAATATAGTCACTAATCATCCGTATATTCCGGGCCAGCCATACACACACACGCACGTACAACGACAGGTACACATACTTCACTCAGAAACATTGTTAGTCTTCGTCTCACCCTGGCTAGTGACCAACAACCAAAACATTCCAAAGAAATGTCTCTTTTGTTAACAGAACATTTGTAGCAGGTTCTTAGATATAATACACACACACACATATGCACACACACAAACGGGCGCGAGATCTAATTATCTGTCTCTCTGTACGGATGGTGCACCCCTCTTCTACTCCTCTCCATATATATATATATATATATATATATATATATATATATATATATATATATATATATATATATATATATATATATGGGGGGCTGGAAATCCTCCCCTCTCATTTTTTTTAAATTTTCTAAAAGAAGGAACAGAGAAGGGGGCCAGGTGAGGATATTCCCTCAAAGGCCCAGTCCTGTGTTCTTAACGCTACCTCGCTAATTGCGGGAAATGGCGAATAGTATGAAAGAAAAGATATATATATATATATATATATATATATATATATATATATATATATATATATATATATATATATATATATATATATATATATATATATATATATGTACAATGAGTAGGTATATATCAAATGAAAAGTTAAGGACAGCAATTACTAAGTACAGCCACACCCAGGTACACCAGCCGTTGCACAACACGTCAGGTGAATATTCTTGTTGGCTCTGGTATGAGAGCTGAGGCTCAGGTGCTTCCTGACTGAGGAATTTAACATCAATCATTTTCTTATGAAGTCTTGAGGTCGTTCGGAAGAAATACCTTAGATGAATTTAAAGGAAAATTACAAGAGATGCGTAAGTGACTCGTCCAGTCTAAGGTTTCTCCCAACATCTCAGATTCAAACCAGTAACCAGTTCTTGATCCCAGGAATTAAAACATTTATCCTGAACTCACTCGGCCATAACTCTTCCTCATTATTTTCTTGTTCTTTAAAAGGGTCTGTACATTTCTCACCGACAAAAACTGACTAGAAAGCTAACATATGTCCTAATGAGAGTCGTCAGAGAATAATATCCTCTAAGCATCTATTAGTTTTGACATGAAGGCGGAGAAGGATCTAAAATGCGGAGAGTTTCGACCGTAAACACACAGAGAGTTATAACAGCTGATCCTGCAGAACTATGTAGAGCCTTGTTGTTATCAAGATATTTATCCATTAATCAAATAACTTAAAGAAAAATATATATGTTTCACTCTCTTATTTTGTAACCAATATGCAGCTTTAATTGGGCTAATCATTGGATTATAATGATTAAATTTGGAAATACGGTTTCTGAAATTAGTCTGTCGATGTGCTGCAAGAGGAAACCTCCCAGACCTGCCAAACAGAATGGAATATGACATGCAACGTAAAACTGGAGTAGTAGTGGTAAATGTTACAGTAGATATCTAATCCTATTTTTTTTTCCTATAAAGTTATCACACTTATCTTCTCTGAGTAACCAGGCTAGTTTGGCATATGCTCATCTATCTTGAGAGTGTATCATGGCTACCATAAAGTCATCATGCACTCAAAGTTGACTTCTCTAAACATCCAGGTCAACGCAGATATCACATTCGTCTTTCTTGCAGGCCCCAGCTTGCATCTGGATGTTTCATGCTGTACTATCAAAACTTTTCTCTCTCGTAAGACAGGTGAAGATCTTGCTGACAACAGCAACGACGAGAGGCCAGGTACCGTCATTATCTAGTACCATACCAGGTACTGTAAATCCGTTCACAAATATGGATTTATTATTTCTAATTAAAGGAAACGTCATCACCTGGTATGTGGCAGACTCACAGCAGAGGAGGAAGGTGGACACCCGATGCCTTGACCTATGAATGTGGTCACGACGTTCATTGTGTCGCAAGTACACAACTTAGGGGGAGGGAGAGAAGGAGGGTAAGCATGTAAGGTCACCTGACCTCTCGGGATATTTTACTCCGTCCGGTCACGACCCGACGACGCTAGAGGTCCCGCCGGGCACCTGACTGTGCTCTTACCTTGTGACTTCAGGATCCTAGAGGCAGCTTCTGCGAGATGACATTCGTCAACACTCGAGTGAAGACTGAATGTGGAAGATGCTTCCTACGAAGAAATACTGAGTAATGGAGATTCCTACATTTTGATTTAGCTAGACAATTGACCCTGTTTCTTTGAACTGATCCACCTTGTAAGCAAATCACATAGGAAAGATCACCAAACAACATCATAAGTACCAAATGGTTTGTATGTCACTTATATCTGTATTTCAATCTTACCAGTGTTAATTGATAATGTTTATGATACATACATCTGTTCATTAATGAATATCTGATTCAGGTGCCAGGCACTTCCAACTAGATTGTAGCAGAACAGAGATATTTCTCAAGATATGATATGAAAATTACGCCTTAGATCTGGTTAGTCTTTGGAAGGGACTAGTGTGAGGGTTTGGAAGCTGCCGAGACTCTGTCGTGCTCCGGAGGTGGAAGCGTCACATTCCTGGAAAGTGTGCTCTGGACTGTGCATATTTGCGATGAAGTTGCTTATTTTCATGTTACTAATTGGCCATCGGTTATAGAGAGTCTTCCTTCTGTCAGACAATTTCTTCGCGTTGCCTCATAGCGAAATGGAATACTGAATGCCGCGAGTTGCGAGTGGCGGGTCATTGACAAGTGGGATTGTGACAGGTCCGGGTTGTGAGTTACTGGGCCTATGAGTGATTAGGCTATTAACAGCAAGTTATGTCAGTAAGCAGGGATATGATTGGCCGGAGTTGTCACTAAGTGTAATTGTGATTGGCTGGGGTTGTGAGTGACCAGGATATGATCTAAATACCATCCTTCCCAGTTCTTCTATTATTTCCCCTGACCTCTGTGTCTCCATTACTTTTTTTCCCATTTACCTCCTCCACTTCTCTTCTCAGTGTCGTGGTTGGATGTTGGGTGCGTGGTGGAGGAGGGTGGGGGTCGGTGGGCGATGAGGGGGTGTGGTTGGGCGGGAGAGATCAGGTGACCAACACACAGGGCTACCTGGTGGTCCCGCTCATTATAGATTCATATAGTACAGCGATTTTTTTTTCAAAAAGTAATTTATCGATATACTAAACGTAATGTGTCTCACCTTCCCTGTGGTATTTCTAGATCACTGCGAGGATGCAGCTTAGTGCCATGCAGGTCGACGACCGATCGTACAGAACTGGCGCATATATCAACAATAATCTTGTCCTAGGATGAAGATTCGAACGGGGTTTCATTTCAGGGTGTTTAACAGATGCCGCAGAAACTTGAACCATGGGTGAGCACGCCGAGTGTAAGGCAGAGCTGCAGACAATAGACATTTGTTTTAGGTTTATGGTCGTTAGGCTTTGTGTGGGGGTGGGCACGTGGCACGTGATCTTACTGAACATTATCAAAAGTGGTTTCCATCTGTGTGTACGTGTGGAAGGTATGTGTCGACCGCACGAACGCTATGATACCACGTATTCCGAAAACATGAATAGCTTCCATCTACAGCTAAGGACTAAGGACGTGGACTGAGTAAAGAAGTTGTATTTTATTGGAGGGCTTGGCCAACGCCCCTTTGCTGTCCTGCCACCCGCACCACCTTTTTCTAAGCCTCACCCATTGTTCACAAGCCAGCACAATTAGCCACCAAGTATCGATCAGTCTCCTCAACAATGAACTCAGTCCTTCATCGCCTTATTGGAGTGTAAACAAACTTGATTACCCTTAAGAAGCAGTAAGCACCAGAGTCTTGAATCATTAGCATATGACCGCATCTCTCAACCTCATTAAAATCAGATTGCCTGCGCTTGTTTGGAGACGTCCTGCACTCGAAGAGGCGCAGGTTTACCAACCCGATACTACGCGCCACACATACCCACAGCGCAGGCCTGAAGGGTGATACGCGGGTACCCGCTTGTCCAGGAACAGCAAGCCCTTGTTAAAGCTGTGCTTTTGTGGGAGCTGATCATTGGTGAAAGTGAAAAGGGAACTCTTATACAGTCTTAATATCGAGGTGAACACGATGAACACAGAGGACAGACGAGAGATGGTGATGATAACCTGGGAGGGCAAAGCTGCGTTGGGACCTTGGCAACACTGGGCGGCGTTATCAGGGTCGCTGGGCGGAGGCTGGGTCGACTAGGGTTGCACTGCCGTGGAAATATGAGGACTTCTGTGTGCGGTGGGTCTAGCCGCAGCCCCCCGGTGGGTTGGGGGTGGGTCCATGGTAGGGGAGTGGGCAGTGCGTTACATCGATTATGATAACACGCGTCATAACGGCTCCTACTCGACCCGGAGGTAGACAGGAGGGCAGGCGGGACCAGGGTTGTGTTTCAACGATGTTGACGGATTATTCGTTCATTTTCGGCGATATAGTTACGGACGACGCGGGAAACGTCGACGCGTCTTAATCCTAAGATATGAAGAACAAAAATACGTCCGTGCCAGATCGGTCACCGTGGCAGACCCTGCCATCCCACAGCGGCTCCTACCGCCTCACACCTGAATGGCATTTCAGACGCTATCATTATATGATCGTATTGTTTTGCCTCCCATCTCTCTGGCCATACGCCTGTGATGAATACGCCAACCTTTAAAAGATAATTCCCGCTATGAACTTATAGCAGTCGAGGTCTGGGTCGCGGTGGGAGCTCTCATATATCATATATCAAGCATTGTGTTTGCCTATAGCTCGCTAACGTACTCCCTCTGTCCGTAACCCCGCGATACACACATCCGGGTTATCGAAGAGAATCATGTGTCTCATGGCTTTGTCTTCCTAAGATTGTGAGCTAATAGGTGTTAGAGCATGCTGAGGGCGCCGGCCATCAGTGAGGTCTTCGTAAGCGAATTGGAAAGCGCGATATAAGCGAGTTCCACGACCCGCTATAACTGGGTATTGTTCACCGCGGGAGCCCTGAGCAGAGGCGCCCGAATGACCTGCTCAATAATCACGAAAATGGCATTAATATCGGGTTTCATAAGGGCACACTGGACTGATGGCGTCGTTTCCATCTTCCCCCCTGTAAGGCCAGGACGTGATGGGTGGCCTGTCTCCTACGGGCGGTTGTCTACCTGGTTCGCGAGATGCCCTCGGCAGCCTCCGAAGGTGTCCAGATGACTCACATATGCTCGCACGCACCCCTACTGTTTCCTGCCTGCTAGTTAGCTCTCATCTCGTCTAGGATCATTTGAATATCCTTTGCTGAAAACGCTTCAGCTGTGTTGTAATCTCTGGGTAATACAAATGCAGTTTAAATAATTTAGATATTACCTAGACCGTCCAAAGCTATCTACATGTGCGCTCCTTGTCTAGATGGTACAAGCACTCTGGCTCATCTTCATTGTAAAAGACGCTCTAAATTTTCCATACAATGTAGTTTTTATCCACCCTTTAATGACAGCTCCTGTGCTGCCTATATTTTCAAGGTGCATGCTAAACGGTAACTAGATTGTTCACACGTTATCTGAGCAGCTGGAACGTTTTCTAGAGTGCTAATAACGCTTTGTAGACGGTCCGAACACCAAGTTTTTTTCCTTTTTTTTGAGAGGGGAGGGGGGTTTAGTTATATGTTTACTCAGTTATTTTCATCAAGTTTTAGAAGCTTACAAGTTTATGAAGTAGTTCTGAGATTTTCTACTCTCACGTTGTTTATGTTGCTTTTATTGGTCAATTACTTTGTTTTCAGCTCTTACTACTGTGAAAGTCTGCAAAAATATGATATATATATATATATATATATATATATATATATATATATATATTCCTATGAGTCCACGGGGAATATTTACCTCCTTGGTCACTATCACAACCATTTATCGCCACTTTATCACAATTACCTCCATCTATACCTCCACTGTCATCACCACCATTATCACTACCATCAATATCACCATCATCAACATCACCACCACCATCACCACAATTATCACTACCAACACCATTCCTACCATTACTACCACCACCGTCTCCTCCATCACCAACAATATCACTAACATTGCCGTCACCACTACCATCACCTCCCCATCACCATCACCATCACCATCATCATCACCATCATCATCATCATCACCACTATCGCCACCAGTCATCGGTATATAACTCAGCACTCATCCCGTCTTCAAACAACACTCCTCCTACTCCATCATAACACCATGAATAACCTAAAAGAACACACTGGACAGCAGCTGAATGCATTATTATCCTAAAGGAACATCCGAACCAGTTACTGAATGCATTACCATGTAAACAATAAAGTCTTACACCTCACCATGACAGCATCTGCGAATATCTGAGAATATCGACAGATCTTGCTGTTTCAGTAATGAGGGGAGCGATAGTCCGAGACGATTCTGTCCTTCAACTGGGCGTCAAGAAAGACGTAAACTCCGGAGTTCTTTAGCGCTGAAAATCCTCAGTTTTTACCCCACGTGCCCGACTATACCCAACACGTAATGGTTCTCATAGTATTTGACGCATGTCTTTTTTCTTTTTTGTCTACTTGAGGTATTTGATCTTGACACGTGATTGGCTGTCAGGACAAGGGCCGGACGGAGGTGTAGGTAATTAATATTAACATAGTCTGCCTCCCTGCTCGCTGGCATGCCAACATCTGCTCTAACGACACCTGCTCTCGCTGAGGTTAGGTGTACGTGCTTCGTATGTCAGCATCTGTATTAGTAACACGTGTTTCTGCTGAAGTTTGAGTTAATTCTCTCGTATGTCAGCACCTGCCAAACTTGGCACCATCTGCACCTGCTGTTGCCTGACCCACAAATCCTGTCATCATCATCAACACGAGTCATGTCCATTTCCTTGGATTTTTCATTTTCTTCCATGTTCGAATCTCTTCCTATCTTCTTATAGTTTCTTTCTGTTCCAAATCCAGTTACATAAACCTTTGCCTTCCCATCTTCACTGATATCTACATCTTTTCCGTCACCACCTCTGACAGTTTTGATGCATTACTTTCTCATGCAATTCTCCATTCTACCCTACGTTATTGTCACAGCGGCCACCAACCCTGGAATATACCATCTGTTTACATCAGTCTCTGCCTCGTCTTGGAGAAGGGAATCATCTTCCCCGCTGTGTGCGCTTCTGGTGGTCTGTGAAAACAAAGTTTTGCTGTTTACATCACTAGAAATCTCTTCCTCTACAGAACTTCACGTACCCCTTCCTAACCCAGAAATACACTTAGTGGTAAAAGAATCAGAGATCTAAAAGCATTTGCTCTAAACAAGAGCAGTCTTATAGAAGATTTCATACAAGCTTTTAAGATTCTTCGTAATTACAGCGACTTCTTCACTTAATGTAGAGATAATGTGACTAGAAAGAACGGCATTAAGTTAGAAGGAAGATGTAATACAAACATGGGAGAAATTTTATTCATCAGTTGGTTCATAACACTGGAATCAACCATCACTACACTATAGTAAGGCGTTGACTATCATAACATTGAGAACACGGATAGATAATCATTTCTAATTATTTTGTTGCTCAGTGAATAAACATGCTTAAGAAAAATAATATGGTATGTACGCATTGAAAATTCATTTCATTTTTCTTTATGGTTTATAGTAATAATTCTTCTTCCCGTAGTATCCGAAGACGAAGACTGAAGATTTGATCCTTTGCCATGTCAGTATACACTTTGTTTACTACATGACGTTCCGTAATCTTTTTCTTACTGAATGATATACTGAAGGAAGTGGTGGATGGGGGAAGTCTTCTGCCGTACCACCGTGCCTCCATCTATGCAGAATGTTGTTACCGTCTTTGAGTGGTCAACGTGGTCATAAACCAACAGATCTTCCGTAATCTGTCTGTCTCATGCACTCCCATATACTCTTCCACTACGGAACTTTGTGTCTCCTGCATCCTCCACATATCGCCTCCTTTACAGTACTACACGTATCCCTCAACCTAAGTGGGACCGAGATACTGATAATAACACACGATGCACATCAAATAAGAATGGCCTATGGTGCTGACACTGTCGAGGTCACTGCACCAGGTTGACGGCCGTGACGTGTAGGCGTAGCTGACGTTAGCCGGGATCGGAGGGGTACTGCACCAGGCTGACAGCCGAGACCAGTTGACAGGTAAATTACGACAGTGAAAGAAACAGTGGTTAGGTAATTGGAGACAGAGCGGCGGTATTTCGGGGGCGGTGATCGAGCGGTCTAGCGGCGGTGATCGGGCGGTGTCGGTCGGGCAGCATTGGTTGGATGACGTAGGTCGGATAGCAGTGGTATGCCAAGCTCCAAGCTACCCATTCGCTGCTTCCTCAGCCCGACGCTCCTGATGGTCTTTCATTGGTGGGTGGTCGTTGGCATTGTGTGGTCTCTGCCTTGGCTGTATCATTGTGGTTGTCTGTTGTTATGGCTGCGTTATTATTATACTTATTCTCTTGGTTGCATCATTGTGGTTGCCACATGATTTTCTTGTATTCTTTCAATTGTTTCTTTTCCATTTCATTAGATTATTGTAGGTGTATTTTCTTTTACTTGTATTATTGTCGTTATTTCATATTTCGGATGTATGGTAGTTGTTTTCTTTTCGTTGTATTAGTGAAATATTCTGTAATCTGTGAGGTAATTTGATTTTGTGGTAATTCATCTGCTACTGAAAATGTCTGCTATTCTGGTTACATTATTTGGTTATATCCATCTGGTTTGTTCTTATCATTATGGTTGTCCATCAACATGGCTTGTGTAAAGCTGTATGTCTTACCTTACTTGTGGATTGTTGTAGCTGTATGTCACTGTGGTTGTTTGGTTGTATTTGTTTGGTTAAACACACCTATTCTTGCTTGTCATACCTTTCTCTGGACTGCCACACCTACTCCTGGCCTCTCAGACCTTCACCTAACTTGTCACACCTTCCCCTGGCCACTGGGAGGTGAGGTCCGCCAGGTAGGCGGTGAGGGTACAGGCAGAGCGATTGTGTTCACTGATCTGAGCATCTACCATTCGACTCACCAGGTCACACATCTTCTCCTACTCTTCCTGTCTTCTTTTCTCTCTGAGATACCTTACCTGGATATCCTTCTCTTCCATCAACATATTCTCTCTTATCGCTGCGTTGTACTACTTCCCCTCTTTACCATTTGTTTTTAATACTTGTTTAATCTTAATTCTAACCGTCTCCCCCCCCCCCCTCTCTCTCTCTCTCTCTCTCTCTCTCTCTCTCTCTCTCTCTCTCTCTCTCTCTCTCTCTCTCCCTTCTTTCATCCATTGACCCTTCCACTTCCCCCACCTTCTCCCTCTCCCTTGACCTCCTCCCCAGCAGTTACAGTGGGGCGTCCCTTAGGATGAGTGGCAGTCCAATCTATCAATGAGAGGTTAATCATACTAATTCCTTAATTTAGCTCTATAGGAGACAATACCCCAGACGGTGCGTCCTAAAGGAACGGGATGATGATGGTCCCAGCGAGAAGCTCCTGTCAGAGACGGGGAGGACGCGATCGGCCGAGTCGTTTCGTGAGGTGTAATAAGATGTCATGCCACGGTATCATTACCCGCTGCAGCCTTCACATAGTAAGGCTGTGACGTAGCCATCGTCGGGGATGGAGGACTCAGCCCGGGGCTAATGTGAATGTATGGTCGCACGCACCTACCTATGTACGGCCGCTTGCATAATGACAATCATTATAAACTTTTCCTCAAGTCTCACTCTACTTTACTTTGTTATATGGTATTGTATTGCGCTGTATTGTATTGTATTAGATTCATGCAAATAACTGAATACATATATACATACATACATACATACATACATATATATACATACATACTTCCACAAAAAATAATCAGAAGTCAGGAGAGATGTCTGAGCCTCAAAAGAAAAAGTTCTCGTCTGACTACTGATTTTATATATATATATATATATATATATATATATATATATATATATATATATATATATATATATATATATATATATATATATATATATATATATATATATATATATATATATACATTTCCCTGGGGATAGGGGAGAACGAATACTTCCCACGTATTCCCTGCGTATCGTAGAAGGCGACTACAGGGGGAATGATTGGCGGGGGTGGAATCCTCCCCCACCGTTTTTAATTTTCCATAAGCGGGAACAGAAAAGGGGGCCAAGTGAGGATACTCCGTCTAAGGCTCAGTCCTCTGTTCTTAATGCTACCTCGCTAACGAGGGAAATGGCGAACATGTATGAAAAAAATATGTATACATAATGTTTGTGTATGTATATGATTAATTTAAATGCAGATTTCTACCTTCAAAAAGTTATTTTCATTACTCTTTAACTTTTCCTTATTATTTTTTTTTTCGTCCTCTATGTTTTACATGAATCCAGGTTCAGATGAGCATTCTTTTCTTGAGTAAAACTTTAGACATAAAGAAGCGTTACCAGAATGACACTATAACTTCTGTTCTCGTCTCTGGTGGCCAGAAACAGCTGTTCGGTGTTTTCTTGTTTACTCTCGTGATGCAGCCAGTGTCGTGGGCACGACCGCCTCATCATCAAGTGTGCCAGAGTTCAGGACACGCCAGACCCCCACATCAGACATCATCTAACTCCGGTAATCTTATCTTACCTAAAAATGTGTAAACTTAAGAGGTAAAGTGGCCCAGAATCATGTTAAGAACTCTCACTTGGTCCTTATACATTGACAGTTTCATTAACACAGCGGGGCTAGAGGCACCTGGGCATGAACTGGACTGTTAAACGCAGAGAGGACCTAAGACTGACGTCAGGTGCAGTAAAGAGATACTATAAATTTCAGTCCTCTCAAACGTCCATATGGAAGACAGTCCATAAAATGTTATCTTCAGGATATCAAATGTGTCGTCTTGAGTGGCTAGGCGAGGCAGGAACGTCAGCTGAGGCAGGAGGAAGGGAGTGACGTTCACCATCACACACATACAACCCATTCATCTGCTAACTAACTCGATCTTGATCCAGGATTTGTGATGAAAAGATCATAAACTTTTATTTTTTTCGTTTCTCTTTACAAAGCAATTAATTACATAAGGTGACAGAAGGCACACCTTATCAACGATAAAGTTTGCTCGTTGTCTAAACAAATCTGAGATATCACAACCATAAGCTGACATTTCCATGAGTGTTCAGACGATGCTGTCTTTCTCTTCTTGAGTAGCAGTCGAGATGAAACACCTAAACCATAATTTTAATCTATTCTAGATGAAGTAGTAAAGTGACTGAACATCTTTGCCATGGCTGGTTATAGTGAAGGAATGTGCGGGGTCGGTGCTGCCCCCCGCACAATAACACAAAGCGCCCTCAGGCACTCAACGTGGTCTCCAGATCTACCTGCTTAATATCATGTGAGCCACAGTCCTGTTGTCACAAAGCTCTTCTGAAGATCGTATTAAGTTTCCCACCACAAGCAATGCAATACCTTCAGCTGCTCTCGGAGAGATGGTTCCCAAATGATAATGATATCTGATGGACTGTAGTCTGCGATCAGTGTTGATATCCGTTGTTCATAAACCGATCAAATGGTCGTTCACTTTTTTTGCATGGCTGGTAAACAATCAATGAAACAGAAATGGAATTATCTTCAAATTAATGTTAGAGGTGAATTACTGTTACTCTGATGCAACCAACATAGAGACATGTTCATATGAGTGACGCGAATCATAATCGGATGTCGTAAGTTATTACAGAAACTGATGAACATAAACGAAACTTTAACCAAATAATGAAGGTTCTCCCGATGGTGCTTGAAGTGAGGTTTGTAGAAGATGAGAACTACCTGACGTAAGGAGCGAGGAAGGTGAAAAACACTTGACGTAAGACAACTGAGGAACATGTAACCAAAACTGCTGTGAAACGTAAACAGTGGAACTGTTTAGTTATGAAAATTCTATCTTATGTTAACAATGAAACAAGGGATATCTCGATACTGCTACACATGAGTTACAGAATCTTACATTCTATATAAAAGAAATATACTTTCTATTTTCTTCATCACTTTCATCGACTATATTGATATTCTTTATAATTTTCTGCATCTACGACGTTGAGGAAAAATCAAAAGGCTAGTAATGTGACAACGATACCAATAGTTTGAACAATCCCTACATAGTTCTCATACAAGAAACTATCGCTGGTGGACATGTTTAACCAAATAAGCCTATCTTTACCTCTAGATTGTTGCACTTAAGTTGTTATTTGGCATATTAGGCCGGGTGGTGGGCAGGGTAGTATTTGACGTACTTCCATTGTCCGCATATCAACGTCAAATATTTCTCACCTTCCACGGTCCGTACATCAAGTACTTTTCACCTTCCGGGGTCCGTAGGACAACGTCTGCTCCTCCTCTCCACTGTTTGTATATGGCGAGTGGCGTGCAGGGGAGGATGACGTGTAAGTTAGCATGTACAGCACGGTGGCTCTCAGGGAAGGGTGGCGCTTATGGTACAGTGGCCCTCAATGAAGGATGGTATGTACGGCACATTGTCCCAAAGGGCAGAGCGGCACATACGGCAGGGTGACACTCAACGTAGATTAGCAAGTAAAGTTCGGTTGCACTTGGGTAGGGTGGGCTGAAGTACAGAGTAGTGTGTAGGGCAGGGTAGGTTGCAGAATAGGACAGTGTGGAGGTAGGATGGCGTGTAAGGTTTGGTGTCGCGGGGGCGAGGCAGGTCGGGCGCGCCAAGACCAGTAGCCTGGCCCTTATCGGGGGAACGCAGCGCGACATGTCCACCCTTATCCGGCCGCATTCCAAGCCCGCCCGCTGTCTTAACCGTTGGTTTGAGTCCTGGTGGTGGAGTCCTACTCAAGTGAAGGATTCTGAGTCTCCTGCCGGATTTATACAGTGAATCACTCCGACGAGAGAGGAGCTGTGCCTCACCTGCAGCTGTGGATAACACCCCTACACTGAGATAGGAAGCCTCAAGCTTCACGTTAGTAGGTCAGTGAGTGGAGTCATCCTTCAATTAAGTTTAGAGTTTATGGGGGAGTACTCCTCCAGACTGGAGGCTTTCGTCTCCTCTATGGCTGGACTTGAGATTGTTTAGAGGTTTGAGGTTATGTGCGTGAGACGTTGCACCTGGCATTGACCTCCAGGGTAACAAATGTGACTCACGTCTGAGTCGTGGTGTCAGGTGTCCAGGGTTGTACAGGAGTGAGGGGAAGTAGCAGTCATGCCAAGCATTCAAAGCTGTGCAGGTGTAGTAATTATTCATATATATATATATATATATATATATATATATATATATATATATATATATATATATATATATATATATATGTATTATCCCTGGGGATAGGGGAGAAAGAATACTTCCCACGTATTCCCTGCGTGTCGTAGAAGGCGACTAAAAGGGGAGGGAGCGGGGGGCTGGAAATCCTCCCCTCTCAATTTTTTTTAATTTTCCAAAAGAAGGAACAGAGAAGGGGGCCAGGTGAGGATATTCCCTCAGTGGCCCAGTTCTCTGTTCTTAACGCTACCTCGCTAACGCGGGAAATGGCGAATAGTTTGAAAAAAAAAAAAAAAATATATATGTATATATATATATATATATGTATATGTATATATAAAATGGGTATGTTTGAAGGAATAGTGGTTCCAACAATGTTGTATGGTTGCGAGGCGTGGGCTATGGATAGAGTTGTGCGCAGGAGGGTGGATGTGCTGGAAATGAGATGTTTGAGGACAATGTGTGGTGTGAGGTGGTTTGATCGAGTAAGTAATGTAAGGGTAAGAGAGATGTGTGGAAATAAAAAGAGCGTGGTTGAGAGAGCAGAAGAGGTGTTTTGAAATGGTTTGGGCACATGGAGAGAATGAGTGAGGAAAGATTGACCAAGAGGATATATGTGTTGGAGGTGGAGGGAACGAGGAGAAGTGGGAGACCAAATTGGAGGTGGAAAGATGGAGTGAAAAAGATTTTGAGTGATCGGGGCCTGAACATGCAGTAGGGTGAAAGGCGGGCAAGGAATAGAGTGAATATATATATATATATATATATATATATATATATATATATATATATATATATATATATATATATATATATATATATATATATATATATATATATATATATATGCAAATACTAATCATGGGTTTCATCACACTTACGGTGCACCATTTTCTCTATTCATATTCTCATATTCATATTCCCAGTTGTTGGGTTGGTTATCTGAGTTGCTGTCGCTTCGTAACTTTCAGTGACTCTTCCTTTACCACAGGCTGCTATCAAACCTTTCCCTCTCGATCAACTCATTTCTCACTATATTCTATATTATTCTAGGTATTGGGGTCTCTAAGCAGCACCATTGGCAAGAGGTATTTCCTCTCATATCACAAATGAATATTGAAATCCTTCGATTTTTGTTCAGACAGAAGAAGAATTCAGCTTCGGGGACACATCAGGTGTCACAAACAGATCCGGTACAAACTTCGGTGAACAACTGGTGTGGTGTGCAGGCCAGCCAGCAGCTCTTCAGGAGACGCTAACGCTACTCGACGGGATTTCCTTTCCATCTTTCAGCCCCTGGGACTACCGCTGGGTTCACACTGGGTTTGGTTACGGCAAGTAAAATGAAATAGAAGTTTTCATAACAAATATGAGAGACGTAGGCTGCTTCAGATCACACCATCTGGACACACTGGGAAGACACATGTGAGACATATGTTGTATCACCTGTCTGTGATCCACCTCACACAAGCACAGCCAAAACTACCATTATCATTATTATTGTTTGTAGTAGTAGTATATTAGCACTATCAATATCATTTCTATTATTATTATTATTATCATTATCATCACTATCATTATCATTATTATTATCATTATCATTATCATTATCATTACTATTGTTATTATCATTTTTGTTATTATCATTATCATTATTACTATCATTACTATTATTATTATTATTATTATTGTTATTATTATTATTATTATTATTATTATTATTATTATTATTATTATTATTATTATTATCATTATTATTATTATTATTATTATTATTATTATTATTATTATTATTATTATTATTATTATTATTATTATCATTATTATTATTATCATTATCATTATCATTATTATCTTTATCGCTATTATCATCATCATTATTGTTATCATTATTGTTATTATCATTACTATTGTTATCATTATTGTTATTATTATCATTATCATTATTATCATTATTATTATTATTATTATTATTATTATTATTATTATTATTATCATTATTATTATTATCATTATTATTATTATCATTATTATTATTATTATTATTATTATTATTATTATTATTATTATTATCATTATTATCATTATCATTATTATTATTATTATTATTATTATTATTATTATTATTATTATTATCATTATTATTATTATTATTATCATTTTAATTATTATTATCATTGTTGTTATTATTATCATCATCATCATTATTATCATTATTACAATGATTATCATCATAATGAATTTTCTCACACTTTATCGCCATTTCCCATGTTAGGGAGGTAGCACCAGGAACAGACGAAGAATAGCCGCATTCGCACACATTCATTCACTCGCTCTTATGTGCAATGAACCGAAACCACAGCTCCCTATTCGCAACCAGGCCCCATATATCTTTCCATGGTTTACCTCGGGCGCTTCACATTCCCTGGTGCAGTCCATTGAGAGCACGTCGACCCCGGGATACCAAATCGTCCCAATTCACTCTAGCCCGTGCACGCCTTTCACCCTCTTGCGTATTCAGGCCCCGATCACTCAAAATCTTTTTCACTCCATTCTTCCATTTACATTTTGGTCACCCCTCTTTCCTTTTTCTCTCCACTTATGATACATATATCCTCTGTGTTAACCTTCCCTAGCTCATTTTCTCTGTATGTCCAAACCATTTCAGCACACACTCTTCAGATTTCGCAATCACACTCTTTTTGTTAATATACATTCCTCTTACCCTTACATTACCTACTCGATCAAACACCTCACATCTCATATTGTTCTCAAACGTTTCATTTCCAACACTTCCACCTTCGACCTCCTTATCTATATACAATGCCTCGCATCCGCATAACATTGTTGGAATTACTATATCTTAAACAGTATTATCATGAATGA
Source organism: Panulirus ornatus (assembly GCF_036320965.1). Taxonomy (NCBI): domain Eukaryota; kingdom Metazoa; phylum Arthropoda; class Malacostraca; order Decapoda; family Palinuridae; genus Panulirus; species Panulirus ornatus. The sequence goes on along the minus strand of NC_092236.1, from coordinate 1,774,030 downwards.
AAATAGTATTATCATCATTATCATTATCATTGCAATCATCGTTATCATTTATTATTATTATTATTATTATTATCAGGAGAACAGTTTGCACAATCTTCCACAAATAAAACACAGCAGAGTGCAACCGTAGACTTGTGGCGGTAGGCATCAAAAGAAAGGGAAAGAGGGAGAAAGAGGGAGTGGAAAGGGAAAGGGAGAAAAAGAACTCTCAGGAGAGGCAAAGCCGAGGGAAGATGAAGAAAGGAGACGCTGATAAAGACTGAAGATTCTCAGATGCAACACAGTCTTCAACAGCTGGTACAGTTACGCCAAACATTTTGGAACATAGTGTTGGAGCCGCAGATTCATAGAAGGCATATGTGTGTGTGTGTGTGTGTGTGTGTGTGTGTGTGTGTGTGTGTGTGTGTGTGTGTGTGTGTGTGTGTGTGTGTGTGTGTGTGTGTGTGTGTGTGTGTGTGTGTGTGTGTGTGTGTGTGTGTGTGTGTGTGTGTGTGTGTGTGTGTGTGTGTGTGTGTGTGTGAAAAGCATGTGGTTTGAGACTCGGAGAGATACGTAGATACACAGACCACATAGACTCAAGGTCCAAGCAAGGAGGCCTCGGCTTTACAATACTTGAAAAAGGCAATCTCCTTCAAAACAACAAAAGAAAAGGATATTAGAGTAAAGGCCATCTCCCTACCTTCCACTACCTCTGACAACACTCCGGACGGAAAACAGGTTGAAAAAATACCGTGCAGGATTAATATGCCTGCAAGATCATTATTGGAAAGTCATAAAGTGGAATGAACGTAAATATATCATACATTATATGCATACCTTCACTTTTTTTTATAAACTCAATAGTGAGGATGATCTTGAGCTCTAGCATCGCAATTTACCATTTCTCTATTACTCCTAAAGTGGAAAGATGGGACAATAGTTCTTTCTCGCTCCCGACAAGCTCCACGAGTTAATCAGTGTTGGTATGTTACTGCAGCATGACCAGGGCGAGATCGGTAATTGACAAGGTAGCACGATATACTACTACGTTATGGTGACTGATTGAATGAATTATTCATACCTGGGAGTGACAAATGATGATCAAGCCAAATTTTGAATGAATGTTGTTTCCCTGAACAGCATGTTTTGGGAGCTTATGCCACGCGTTGATAATGTCTCTGGTGGAGGAATGTCTTGCACAATCCAGATTAGCTCGGTGACCTCTAGGTTAAATTTAGTCCATGTCCTCTCACTGTTAGTGCAGGTGCGACTGTAAAGAAATTTTCAATATCGACGTTGTTGAAGCCTTTAAGCATTTCAAAGCATTCTATCGATTGTCTCAGAGACGCCTGTTTCCTATTAAGAAATTTAATTCTCGCAATCTGCCCTCATATGGTTTGTTACGCATATAAGGAATCAATTAAGTTGCTCTTCACTGCGCTGCTCTCAACTTAAGAATATCCCTATTTAATTTGGGCTCAGAACTGCACTACATATTCGAGGTAGGGTCTAACTAGATTTGAATATGCATCATATTCTCGCTTGTATCACCATTGTTATCTTTATCCGTAAACTACTACAACCATGATGGTCAGTGCTGGTCATACTATTCATCCTCTGCACAGAAACATTATAAGTGCGACTCACACACAAACAAAGTCTTACAAATATATTCTTTCTTTCTTTCAAACTATTCGCCATTTCCCGCATTAGCGAGGTAGCGTTAAGAACAGAGGACTGGGCCTTTGAGGGAATACCCTCACCTGGCCCAATTCCCTGTTCCTTCTTTTGGAAGAAAAAAAAAAAAAGAAAAAAAAAATATATACAAATATATACGAAAAGAAAATCAAACAGGGCGAATTAAGTACTACAAATACTGTATTACTTGTAACCATCACATTAAGTATTTGTGTCTCAAACATAAATCTGAAGCTGCTGGACCCTCCACCACTCACAGGACAAGAACACAATTACGTGTCTCCCGCGTTAGCCGATATTGCTAGACCCATGAAATTCTCTCGACGGTAGCATAAGTTTCACCGATAAAAGATGGAAGGATATCCTCCGAGATGACTTGATTTCCTAAACAAGTGATGATCAGGCACCAAAAATTCCCTAAACCAACGTAGGTCATAACAAGGACGATCCTATACTACTAATACGTCGAAATGACCCTTCCGAAGCGTTACATTTAAGTCACAACCATCTCCTTGGTCTTCAATTAGCGTCGTAACGCGTCCCGTGTTCGAAGCCATCCTATCTCGTCGATTCGAATTCCGTGGAGGGTTTGATCTTGTTTCCCCGATTGTTCCTCTTCTTCTTTCTCCAACTGGCCGATAAGAGCCCTCGGTCGCCCCTGCACTTAATGAAGACATCAGGTCGTGATTGGACCGGTCGGCCACTGCTAGATTCCACAGGGCTACAGTGTTTTTCAAGTGCTATGAGGCACCTATGAAGCTTCGTTTGGTTTCTTTATGTCGAGACGTTGACAATGTTCTTTTATCTAAACTATTCCAGTGTTTATCATCAAGTTTGTTTTTTCAGATTTTTTTTCAGGACTCATAGCGCCTTCTTTGATCTTTTTGACGATAGCTTTGTAATACTGGACGATTGTTTAATTTCACTAGGCATACGACATTATCGTTATCACATTTATTACACCATCATAAATGACATTAGATATTTTGGTCTACTAATTCATTTGCCTACAATAATGGTAGGATAAGACTCTTCAGTCAGTTTTGGGCAGACTAGACTAGTAGTTAAACATGATGAAACATCATATTACCTGAGCAGGAATGATAATCGTCATAAACAGACCTGAACCACATATCACACTTTTTATACTATCTTAGCATATGATTCCACACACTGTTACCATATGATAACACACAGTATGTTAGCATATGATTCCACATACTATAATACCATACGATAAAACACGCTACATCATAAACACATGGCAGGAGCATCAAGACTAGTTAGTGTAAATATTCACTCTGTTTCATCTAGTTATAATAAGATGATATATGTAAATCCAATCAGTGAGAATTAAGAAATCACTTAGAGGTAGCTTAGATGATTGAGTATAAATATCTCCTCCTAACATAAATGAAATGGAGACTACAGTACAGTGGTTAGGTTAAGTAATAGAGGTGTAGCAGTAGCTGAAGACAGGTTAAACTCAGGCTCTCCCAGATAAGTGGTGACTTGAAGACTATACACAATATAATGCATAACCCACTTTATCTTATACAATGTATTGATATCATGCTGATACACGTAGATATAGAAATATATAAATCTATCAAAATTTGGCATACAAAGAAGATAACGTTGGCTATATTGTTAACGCCAAAAAATGCGCCAAAGTGGAGAGAAAAACCTGGCTGGTGTGTCCCGGAGCTCCATGACAGGTACAAGCTACTTTATTAACCCTACCATCAGCAAATTTCCGTAAGTACATAATTACAATAAAGAGAGAGAGAGATGGAGAGGAAAATATAATTATCCGGTGGTCGTAGTGCTTATAGCTGCCTCATTAAGAATGTTTAATTACAGTGATCGAAGCAGAGGATCCGAGCATCAGGGTCATGGTTTATGGAACAAAATTATCATGGAGTCTCCGCCTGTGTACATGCAGCCGCACCCCTGACGTCAGCACTCATGCAAAAACATCATGTGAAGACCAACCATTAGTTTTTTATTGAATTATGAGCTCCTGAACCTCGCGTCTGAGGAGTGATCCGAACGCAAGGTTCGACAAGTTTCACAGGCAAGTCTCGTAAGGCGAAACTTCATTCAGGAGTGATCTTTGATGATCACTATTTCGTAACGAGCTGTGAAAACGTTCTGCAATGGTAGTACTCTCAGAACGAAAGCTGCTTTCAAAAGTACTTCTCGGATTCTTTTTTAGTTTTGATTATTGACGTTATGAAATTTTCAAGATCTGATGAGTCTTAGAGCAGCTAGGCCTCGTCCTGCGTGACAAATTGTTACACTCTGCTATAGTCAATAAATGATCTATTTACTCTTTACTGTTCATTTGTTCGTCCCAGTCTGGTTTAATGTGTTCAGTTTTGGTCATACTACAAAAAAGAAAAGACAGCATTGAGCTACCAAGATGATTTCCAGGCTGGGAAACAAAATCTATTAGAGTAGATTAAACGACTTGAATCTATTCAGCTTAAAAAAGAGAAGGTTAAGAGATGATCTGATACAAGTATTCAAAATTATCAAAGGCTTTGATAACCTTGATCTATCAAGTTACCGAAATGTAATTATGATTTTTAATCATACTCGATCAGGAAATCATCAGGCCGGATGAGAGTTGAAAAACGTTTCTTACCTACAGAATATAGCTTAAGTCTCACTGTTATGTAACCTACTTATATTGGATGATTTAGAATGAGACGCAAATTACATAAAATAAGGAGCACTTTAGTCAATCTAAACTGTTTTACAGAAATCATAACAACACACAACAATGACAGTGGTCGATAGTTTCCAAGTTATTGTTAAAATAGAGAAGAAGAAACCCTTGACGGACGAGTCAGGAACTAGAAAATAGATGAAAGATGTAGGATTAGGCAAGGAAATGAATCTCCTCGCAGCACGGCCACAACCTTGAAGATTCTCTCTTGTTCAGCAGACGGTCGACGGGATGAGGTAGACGGATTGTGATTAGCAGATATTGGGGAGGGAGGTAACGGGAGCCAATCAGCGAAGGGGATCGGTTGGGGGCCACATACGCTGTGTAATTTGGGGATTATTATTACTTAGTGACCATTAGAGGCCAGGCATTACATGCGCATCACATCTCGTCTGATGTCTGGTCTTTTACTGCTGAGGAGAGCCAGGCCAGACGACGTTCCACTCTCTCTAACACTACTTCATTCTTCATAATATCAGGATAAACCAATCTTCCTGGGACGCTTCTTATCGATAAAGAATTTAAGTGCATTTGTCCATACCTTATAAACTGCATTACATATCGAGAAGCAGAACAAGGATACGAATGAAAGGAAACCAAATGTATTCTTCCTAAAATATATAATAAGTTCCACGTCTTTTGGAGCCTACTTTTAAATCATCACGCAACTGACGGGATGACAAATCAGAAGGACACAGGAACGGGCGGGCGTGTGGGTGGGGATATGGGCGTGGATGTGGGCGGCTTAAGAGGGTTTAGGCGCCCTATGCCATCCCAACCCCCCACCTTCCCCGCCCGCCCCCGTCCGCCCTCTCTGATTATCTTGAATGACAAGACACCATCAAAGTTGACGTCATCTGCCTTATCGTCTCCATCATCTTGTCAAATACAATTGCGGAGCTTTGGCTGTGACAAGAGGTTGCTTCCTGGCTGGTCGGCTGCTCGACTGGTTGGTTGATTACTTGGCAGGCTGGTTGACTGGCTGACTGACTGACTTGTTGGTTAGCTTGACGATTAGCTGCCAGGTTCTCTGGCTGACTGGTTGTGTGGCTGGCTGACTACTTGGTTATCTGGCTGATTTCCGGATTGGCTGGCTGGATGGTTGGTTGGTTGGCTGATTGGCGAGCTGGCTGGTTGGTTGGTAGACTGACTGGCTGGTTGGCTGGATGGCTGACTTATATAGATACTAGCATAAATAAGCCTTTTTATCTAGTTCTTATTCTTTCAACTTTTTTACGGTTTCTTCCTCAATATTGTTGTTATGATTATTATCTTCTCTAACCTCGTTTCATTTATCTAATTACACAGGTATTTCATTTTAATCCAAGGAGATAATGGTGCCTATTGAAACAGAATCTTTATGTTCTTGTGTGAGAGTTGGCATAGCGCAAGGAAGAGAGGCTAAGGTATTGGGTTGACGTGAGGGACGCGATGGGACTGTGTGTGTGGCACTGGAGGCTGATGTTCTTTGTTTATTAGTCAGTATTTTACTCCAGCTTTACATCAGACTGGATAATTGAATAAGGCTTATTATATCCTTCATGCACACACACACACACACACACACACACACACGTTATGATATACCTGTTATGATATACTTATGATATACCTGTTATGATATATTTGTTATGAAACTCAATTTACACCCATACCTTTAACATCTTCGACGTTCGTAGCGGCTTCTGATTCTTCGGCAAGCTAGAGGTTTTCAGAAAGTGTTAATGCACTTAATAATAAGTAATTCTGATGTGAAAAGTTTATAGTATGTCTCTCTTCACACAACGAGTGTAAACAGCTCAGTAAACATACAAGTGTACAGAGCAAAGAAATGCAATATTATGTTGATACACAGTGACCGTCCTGGAATACAAATGAAGAATTTACAGGAATGGAAAACATTATCACGGGAGGACACACTCATCTCTTGCATCACAAATACTTGGCAAGGTGTGTGTACGTGTGTGTGTGTGTGTGTGTGTGTGTGCGTGTGTGTACGTGTGTGTGTGTGTGTGTGTGTGTGTGTGTGTGTGTGTGTGTGTGTGTGTGTGAGGACTGAGCCCAGGACTCTAAGGGCGGGCCAGAGGAGAGTAAATCTTTCGTTACAATGCATTTGGTCATGTACGGACATATATATTATCCCCGTGTCTCTCTCTTTAAGGTTATCTAATCTCCTCTAGTGAGTGTGTGTGTGTGTGTGTGTGTGTGTGTGTGTGTGTGTGTGTGTGTGTGTGTGTGTGTGTGTGTGTGTGTGTGTGTGTGTGTGCCATAACTTCCTTATAGTATCTTACCTGTAAATAATGACACCATAAAATCAGTCCTCATTGTCTGCAATGTTTTTCCAACCTCAAACAAATTTTCTATTGTGCTCAGCGTATGGTGGTGTACGTACTCGGTAATGGTCCGCTTCTCTCCATAATGTTGCTTTTGTTGTAGTGTCACAACTTCCCTGATTGATGAGGTTAATGAGCTCCTTTGTGTCCGTTTAACAGTATGCATATCTGAATGCATTTGTTAGCTCTACTGCCAGTGATGTACACAGAGTGAAGGAATGTTAACAAGGGGCGATCTGGAGTGTGGTTGGAGAACCAAAGTTCCCTTTATGTTGGTATTTTTAGCATCCCTCGGATAAGACATCTTTTTCCTGAAATATGGAAATACATCATCGCTCATGACTGTCCTCATCTGCAAGTACGAATTACTTTTTGGTGTGAAAATTTATGAGGCCATACATACTGTTTATCTCAGCATTGCGACTGAAGTCTGGCCTTCAGTGGAGTTGCTGGGTTCTTCTGTAACTCTGAACATCAGATCGAAAACACTCTCGGATCTCATTAGTAACGCATCACAACATTCATATGATAACACTGTACTGCTGCTATCGTTATCAATACCCTGGCAGTCGGTCAAGACGGTTTCCTCTCCATCACGCCACACAACTGGCGGCCTCCATAGGTTGAGTTGTGAGTTGCTGCGTCTTTCGCTCTGGAGGTTATGGTTAGAGTTGTGTCAAAATTACAGATTAAGGAAATTTAACATTTTTGTATTGATGAGCAGACTTTAATCCCATACATCAACGTATATGAAAAAGAATTCCAACGCGTGCAAGTTCCTTAAAGAGAAACACACATGTACACACAGAAGCACAGATAGATAGATAGATAGATAGAGAGAGAGAGAGAGAGAGAGAGAGAGAGAGAGAGAGAGAGAGAGAGAGAGAGAGAGAGAGAGAGAGAGAGAGAGAGAGAGAGAGAGAGAGAGAGAAGTGCAGATAATCAGCAATAACTACATGCATTCATACACGCAAAAACGGAATCATATTAATACGCAGACACACCAAAGGAAACACAGATATACACATGAAACACCTACATTAATTAGCTTTTTACAGATCAGTGGATCGTAGTAATGTGAGGAGAAGAAGCGCCTTCCGCAAGCTCTGCAGGAACCAGAGGAAGAAATGTCCTACGTTTCTTGGCCAGATCAGTTGTCTTCTTCACAGTTCCCGTCTTTCTTCACTCCTGCATCATCTTTGTTACCTGCTTTTATTCTTTGCTCAACATTTTTCTATGTGCGCATTTCTCTGTCTACATACTGTCTACATACTATCTACATACTGTTTGTGCTTCATTGCATCGTATTGGTCTCCCAGGTTAGTTGGCGTAAATCTAAGGATATATTCTACACGGTCGCGTCTGAGGGGGCATCTTAAAGTGGGAGGCCTCCCTGGGTGGCGTTGGATGGAAGGTATTGTCATGGTAATTTGTTTCTATATTAATGATCTTTCCCTTAACTATTGACAGCTTTATCTTTCCTTGATACATAGTCTTCACAATACTTGCTGTAGGTGGCACATATTACTATCTGTATGTCAAGAGAGACAGTAAGAGAAAAAGGAATGTGTATTGAACTAACGTCCATATTCTGTTATATTCAGGTTATTCTTGGACTCTCTTTCACTCGAGTGTGTCTGGCGTTGGCCTCGTCTGGGAAAATACATTATTCTCCACACAAAGTTCGCCAAAATATTTTCATAGACCGTGTAATTCCGCCCTATTCTTGCCGTATTGTTGCGGCTTTCGGTTG